>NC_133874.1:6914282-7514282 GCF_044706935.1 Curcuma longa
ATATATATATTACAAGTAGATATCATGAGTAAAATGTCCGATGGAATAGGGGTTTGTTGCAAAAATAAATTAATGAAATACTTGTTATCATCATCATCTATCATCTATCATCTATTTATGTGCATAAACTGGCCTCTACTTGGTAAATATGGGTCTTGGTTATGAGACAGGCGTCTCAGGATCAGCATCGACGACGTCGTCATCGTCGGACATAGATGACCGACGAACGCCTCCTTCATACTCCCAGTTAATTTCTGTGATTTTAGTTTTTGACTTGTTTCGCTTCCCTAAACTGAACTTCCTCTAGTATATGGTAAACAAAATCAGTTTTGTAGGGATCTATATGCATCATCAAACAATTTTAATAGCATATACGCAGCAGAAAACAGGATCCCTCCAGAAGATCCATGCGAAAAACATACTCGTTTGACGATTCTACCTACTAGAATCGAGGTTACCTTTGATGCGAGCCTTTCGCAATTCCGACAGCAACTCTTACCTTCAAAGGTTCACGGATCTCAGCACGATCAGTATGTTCGCGCCTCCACGGTATCCACACGAACACTGAGATGGAGAAGAACCAAACTGTGGTGCTAGCCACAAAGGAAGGTTCGGCCAAGGTGGTAGAAGAGAAGAAGAGGGAGAACAAGAGCATCCAACAACCCCTTCATCAAGAGTCTCTCACCCCTTTTTATATCCCACCATGGGATGAAGGGTTTTTAGCTTTTAGTGATCTAAGGAATTAATATTAATTTTCATGCATCTCATGCATGAAGATCTTTCTCTTCCTTTAATGAAGATCATGCATCTCATGCATGATAATCTTTCTCTTCTTTTAAGGAAGATCATGCAGCCTTTTTATGATCATGCATCTCATGCATGATAATCTTTGATGAATTCGAATTTGGCTTGTGTGACTTGAGTCCAACTCGAGTCTCACACAATCTGAGTTGATTTGAGTCCAACTCGAGTCCAACTCAATCCGAATTGACACTAAGGGCTAATTCTAACAAGTTTAACATCGACGGTTCAGCATGGTATTTAGTTGAGCATTGACGACGAACGAGAGAAATAGAAATGAGCTTCATGTTGTGTACTCTTGTTGTTAATTGCACTCCGAGTTAGGGCCAAAAATTCTTCCCAGTCGTATTGCCAAAGCTCTTCTTTCTCCTTCTCTGAAAGCTCAAAATTGGGCTCTCTCCCACACATAAAAGCTGCTCTGTGTTTCCATAACAAACAAACAAACAAGAAAGGAATCACCTGAAAAGTATCTCATCGAGAAAATATCAACAAAAGAAATCATTAAACAGAGAAAGCACCTATTTTATAAGAATTATGGCATTACTACAAGGGCTACCTAAATTACCTGAACTGGATTCTGCTATATATATTGTAGATTGTTGTATGATCTAAACTAGTTCACAGGTCCTTAATTTCCCGTCATAACATTCTAACTACAAGTTCGATAGCTGTTCAGTCTTAATTGTGACATCAACTAGTGAAGATGAAAAAACATGCTCTTGCAGCATCACAGTGAAATTGTCCCTAAGTGAATTTGTTTCTTGTTGATTAATACCTGTCATACAATCGTGCAGCTTCTTCCTGAGATCCAACTGTCCCTAGGTGAATTTGTTTCTTGTCGACTTTTATTGCCGCTTGCCATTTCATGTTCTTAAAATATACACCTCTCATTATGTATGGCTTCAGGTCTTCAGACTGCATTTTCCTATGTCGCTTTCTGCATTTAATTTCTTTGCCTAGAAACAGAAGCAACAAAAAGGGTACCACTTAAACTAAACACTCAAAAGAATCTCAATTGCAATATGTGTGTGTGTGTGTGTGTGTGTGTGTTTGTGTGTTTTGGTGTTGATGAAGAAATGACTTGAAGGTACAGTGACAGTGCCTTTCTCTTTTCTGTTTTCAAATAAATGATTCTGTGAAAAGAAACAGATATAAGTAATGTAACAGTTGGAATATTTGAAAAAGCTAACCAGGGCAGTAATTCTTTGGTTCCTCCATTGACATGCTTGAGTCAGGCATTTGAGGATCCAGGAAATGTTGTCGACTTGTCTTCCTGCAACATAGTACAAGTATGCAGGAATGGTTCACAAACATAAGTAATATATTCTCAACAATATATGCTGCCAAATTAAACTAATGTGATAATGAAATCACAAAATGGGGTTAATTCAACTCAAGATCAGTTCAGCTACTAATTTTTGGCTCTCCTTTATGAGAATCTTTATTTAAAAAAAACAGAAAATACTAGCTCCTCCTAGTGCTCAGGAGCATGCCCTGTTATAGAAGCCACATTGGATTGAGAAACAGAAAAAAGCATCATAAGATAATTTAGGAGACCACTACATGTCTGTGAGTGAAATCTTGTCAGGGAGTTTCTCAGGCTAGGAAAAAAAAAAATCAGAAGCACTATCCATGTATAATTTAGTAACTCTAGATTCTAGAAGATGAGGATAGAACATGTGTTTTAAAAAGAGCTTTAAAGGTCACACATGTATATACCATGAAGGACCTCATTAGATATCCTATATCCATCCCAGCGGTGAGCAAGCTAGAAAGCTCAATATACGGTAGATGCAGGATGCATATGCAAGTAGTAGTGAAGAATGTTTACCATGAGGAGTTTGATCACAAATTCAACGATATATTTGGTTAGATAATCTCCCAAGAGGAGCCATACTTTTGAAACTTTTCATTAGACTTGAGTATAAACACTCATAACTGTAAGGATTAAGCATTTTATTTTATTAAGTTAATAAAAAGGATATGCTATGTGATAGATGCAAAAATTTTATCTATATAGATTGGTTAAATTGAATATTTGAAATGCTATGCAATAGTTCTGAATTTTTTTCTTTATATTGGTTGTTAGGTTGCTTATTTTTATGAAAGTATAATGGATGTAAATTTCAATATGTTATTGTATCTAAGAAACATAGTACAAATGTATGAATGCAGAAGTTTCATCCAATCCATTAAATCATGAACATGGTACAAATGAAAACATAAATAGATCTTATACAAAATAATAATAATAACAAAGGGAAAGGTAAGCCTTAAAAACCTGAAAAATAAATACAAAGATCTAGCAAATTGATCATACCATCTCTTCAAGACTTGTGTCGACTGAAGGAAGAGGATGCACACTATTTAGATTCACATGTGGATTAGAATTGTTGACAGAAATATTACGCTCGATTGGCTTAGGAAGCACAACAGGAAAGGAACTTTTCCCTGCAATATCAAATAGAAATATTTGCTAATTTCCAAGTTTGGCACATCATTTAAGCTCGATCTATGTTTTAAGGAACTCTTAGCTCATTCAGTTACTGAATAAAATACTTCCACTTATGTTGTTCTAAGAGAAGCATGTTACAAACAGAAAATATAAAATCAACCATGTCCATTATGCATTTTCATCATAAAGCTTTTCAATTTCAGTACTTATTGAAGGTAACAAGAGGCCCTCATTAACCAATGTGATAGCTTACTAGACGTCCACAACAATTAAAAGCTTCAAAGAAGACAGAAGAGAAATTTCTCAAAAAAATCAAACTTTTAGAACAAAAATCAGTTTAAAAAAAAAGATTTTGATTAAATATGAAGATTAGCTTTTTCCACAGATAAAAAAGTAAAATTACCATGCATATAAATTTACTACAATAACAACCAACAACAAAAAGCCTTATCCCACTAATTACCTATGCATATAAATTTACTATATTTACAAATTCATGCAGCACAATTGAAAATAGGGGCACAAATCCATTTGGTTCAGCTAAGCAGAGAAGAAATTGAGTAAAGAGTGTTACCGGAACAAAGCCCCAAATATCTTCTTCTTCTTCTTCTTATGCTAACCATGGTTAACTACTCTGCTAATAGTACAAAAGAGAAATTAATGGAAAGAGGAATGTTTTTACAACACTATCAAAAAATATAATGAAAAAAAATAACAGCATCCCATACTATTATTTATTTATTTTAAATGTTTGTTTAGCTAATAGATCAGTAACTTAAGATCAGAGAAGAGAACTTCTTGGAATCTTATTTAGATTTCTTGTATTTCAACAAGTATAATTGGATAGTTACATCTCTATCAACTTTCATCTCCTTCCTATTATGAATCTTAGTTAGATTTCTTGTATTTCAACAAGTATAATTGGATAGTTACATCTCTATCAACTTTCATCTCCTTCCTATCATGAGTTACAAATTAGCTTGATTCTCAGCCCTCGGCACAAACAATTCAGAATTCTGAGGAAAAGTGATCCTGGAGATCATGAATTGTTCAACTCTTTCCTACAAAATATTTTCTCCCAAATGGTGCTTAATATAAACATGAAGGTCATACGCCAATTCTTATGTCTAAGCTAGTTCAGCTAATACTCCAGTAACTAACAAGGCAGTGAAGAGAACTTCTTAAAAGGTCTACCTGAAAAGTTCTTTTTTGTCAACCTGATCAGTATAGATGCACAGTTACATCAACGCCAACTTCGAATAACAAACTACAAGTCAGAGACAACATAATCTCATTCCTCAAGCAATCAATATCATAATACAGAGGAATAGAGATCATGAGTTGGAAATCTCTCTGCTCCTAAGTGTTGCATCATTCCTAATTGGTGCTTTAGGCAACTCAACATGTATTCTCATGATTTGCATAGTACTTCTACATAGTTGTTCTATGGATAGAATTTTAGTCCACACTGAACTGGGGCAAACAAATAAGAGAGAATTTGAAACTGGAAATCTTTTGGAATAATCTAACAGCACCCACGTAAAATACTTTTGCATATTACTGCTAACAGAACTGCATGTGGGCGAGTAAGGAAAAGCCATCAAAGTAAGCAGATTTGCTGACCATGACTGAACTTTACTTCGGTTGCTTACAGTATGCCATGGTACATGCCTCCAAGTCCAAACATAGCACCAGTTCGATTCCTTCCTTCCTAGAACAGGGACTGATCATCGAGAATTTAAGATCACCGAGAACGCCCCCTCGAACAAATTTTTTTTAATAGAGTACCCAGACCACAGCCTCCAAAGCCACTAGGGAACAAAAATTGAAGCTTTGCTCGCGGGGCAAGTTCCCAGGCATCCATGTACTCACCAATCACTAGCACGCACCAATAGCAGCAACTCCAACCACACAGCCAACCCAGCACCCCCGACGACCCAAATCCCCAACCTCCATTCCACGCACCGAAATCAAGGGCCAACCAAAACCAGGCGTCAAGGTGGCGACCAACCCATCAGCAACCCGAGCCCCGAAACGCCTCCCCCCGAGTCCACAACCCATGAACGAACCCGAAAGCAAGCACACGACACCCCGAGAGCCGAACAGAACAGAAAAATTCACAAGGTGGGACCAAGGAGGGCAGTAGATGGCCGCGTACCGGGCTGCGCCGGCGGCCGGCGCAGAGGCGGAGGAGAAGCGCGCAGCGACGGAGGCCGAGGAGGTGGCGGAGAGAAGGCAGGGTCGCATCCACCACCTTCCTTCTCCTTCGCCTTCGCCTTCGCCTTCGCCGTCGCCGTCGATCAACTTTTGTGCATTTTGTTCGTCTTCGGTTCGTTAGAGGCTCGAAAGGACGACGGACGCCTCGGAACTTCCCAGATTACGCTTTTGCCCCTAATCATTAGCGGCTTAACCGAACCGGCCGCGTGAAATTCCGGCCCATAATCGGTACGGAACCGGTTTAATTTACATTAGTAGCTTAAACCCCTTCCAGTTTTGGAATTTTTCTTATTTTTAATATCTTTTTGAATACTTTTATATATTTTTTTTAAAACAAACCTCGTAGATATAAAAAGATAATTTAAATAGGACGAGTTCGGGGGTAGAAATGTACGATGACTACTAAAACTAACTTATTCTCATCCATTAAAATAAATATTTGTAATATTTTAAACTAAAATTACATTTCCAATATTCATTATATTTGTAATATTTGTAACATTCATTTTTTATAATTTTACTCTCAAAGTCAAAAGACAACTTAGAAGCTATACATTTACCAATGAATTCACAATTATAATTCTTTTTGTATCAAATAAATGGAAAAGGAAAAAAATATGAATAGACCAAAGGAGTCAATGGTTGGTGAAGCCATCCAACCATTGAACTCCAACTCTTAACTGCCCAAATTGTTAGGTGTGAATATTTGATTTTCTATTAAAAAAAAAGAAAGATAATAGACTTTTAAAGAAAACTTTATAATTTATAAAAAGATTGTGCCATTGTTGGCCTTGTGTTAAGACCTCTGTTTGATTCAACAATGTTCTTAATTGGTTGCAATTTAACCATTAAGACTTCAAATAGGAGATGTGGAAGGCATTTAGAGGATGCTGAAAGAACTAATAGAATTGTAGGCAAGAGTATTTTTTTAGACTCACGACACACGTAATGATCGGTAAACACTAAGTCAAGTGGCTAACAGACTCGTAAGTAGATCTTGAGCTCATGGTCAAGCGACTAATGAGTTTACGATCACATTGCACAATAATACTTAAATCTAATAATAATTCAAAGCACAATCATAATAAGACGAAAAGGGTAGTCAAAGGAGTAGGTGAATGTTAACATCAACACCAACACTTGTGTTTGTGGATCTCGAATGGTATTTGTCACTTTGCCACAATTGCAATGCAATTTTTTCTTCAAATCTCACCAACCAAATAGGATCATTTTTAAAATTATTATTATTCATTTTGTGTATCTATTGAGTGAGTGATTGGCCACGTTGATATTTGTTTATTAAGAATATTGACTAACGTGAATTTACAATTTATTATTAAAAGAGTATCACATAAAATATATTTTTTATTTTAAAAATAGATTTTTACCGTAATAAAAAGAATGATATTATTTAAAATAATAAATAAAATTTTGCCGTCAGATAATGGCAGTGCGCCCTAAAAACCTACCCCCACAAGGTTACCCCGTCAAATCGGACGGCCAACGTCCCTCAGTTCCTACTCCGTCGTATCTCGACCGTCAGTTGCTCCACTCGTTTCCTATATAGCACCCCCGGTTCCTACTCCAATCGCCGCCTCCTCCTCACTCTCCTTTTCCTGGTCGATCTCGTTTCTTCCAAGCCCTAACGATGGCTCTGATCGTGGAGAAGACGTCGACTGGCCGGGAGTACAAGGTCAAGGATCTCTCCCAGGCGGACTTCGGCCGCCTCGAGATCGAGCTTGCGGAGGTCGAAATGCCCGGCCTGATGGCCTGCCGCTCCGAGTACGGCCCCTCCCAGCCCTTCGCCGGCGCACGGATCTCCGGATCCCTCCACATGACCATCCAGACCGCCGTTCTCATCGAGACTCTCACCGCCCTCGGCGCCGAGGTCCGCTGGTGCTCCTGCAACATCTTCTCCACCCAGGATCACGCTGCCGCCGCCATCGCCCGCGACTCCGCGGCCGTCTTTGCCTGGAAGGGCGAGACGCTCGCTGAGTACTGGTGGTGCACAGAGCGTGCCCTTGACTGGGGCACTGGCGGCGGCCCCGATCTTATCGTCGATGACGGTGGTGACGCCACGCTCCTCATCCATGAGGGGGTCAAGGCCGAGGAAGAGTACAAGAAGAGCGGTAAGTTGCCAGATCCGGCCTCCACCGACAACGCCGAGTTCCAGATCGTGCTCGGTATCATCCGTGATGGGCTCAAGGTCGATCCCAATAAGTACCACAAGATGAAGGAGCGCCTAGTCGGCGTCTCGGAGGAAACAACTACTGGTGTCAAGCGACTGTACCAGATGCAAGACAGCGGCTCCCTCCTCTTCCCCGCCATCAACGTTAATGACTCCGTCACAAAGAGCAAGGTTAGATATGTTCTTCCTGGATCTAGAATTTTGGGCTTCTTACTATTTTTTGTACTTCTCAGACGTTTTCTCCCATTCTCACGCTTTAGATCTCCAGATCTGAGTTGGTTCTTTCCTGTTTACTTTACTTTTGGAATCTGTACCCTTAGTTTAGATCTGGTCTATTTCTACAGTTGCAGTGTTAACATTATCACTGAGTAACTACTCATTTTACTGGTATGCAGTTGTTTTTGGATTTGTTTCACTCAATCGTTGAACATATGAGCAATTTTTGTTCTCATTTGATACTTTGTTGCGGATCTAATATACCTGTGTTCTGGTTGCGGTTATTTTATCTTAATTTTGGTTTCGTAAGGCTCAGATCTACGCTTTCTTTTTTATTTATTTGCGTATTGTTTCTTGCCATGCAAGTTTGGAGATCTCTGACTATTAGTTTTTCTTGTCTCATGACTCTTTAAAAATAGTTCGACAATCTGTATGGGTGCCGCCACTCTCTTCCTGATGGGCTTATGAGGGCTACCGACGTTATGATCGCCGGCAAGGTTGGCGTGGTCTGTGGTTATGGAGATGTCGGCAAGGGTTGCGCCGCTGCTCTGAAGCAGGCAGGTGCCCGTGTCATCGTCACCGAGATCGACCCCATCTGCGCTCTCCAGGCCCTGATGGAGGGCATCCCTGTTCTCCCCCTGGAGGATGTTGTCGCCGAGGCCGACATCTTCGTCACCACCACCGGAAACAAAGACATCATTATGGTGGATCACATGAAGAAGATGAAGAACAATGCCATCGTATGCAACATTGGCCACTTCGACAACGAGATCGACATGCACGGGCTCGAGACCTACAAAGGCGTCAAGCGCATCACCATCAAGCCCCAAACCGATCGCTGGGTCTTCCCCGAGACGAACTCCGGCATCATTGTTCTCGCAGAGGGCCGTCTCATGAACCTTGGCTGTGCCACTGGCCATCCCAGCTTCGTCATGTCCTGCTCCTTCACCAACCAGGTATCAAATTCGGTACTTTTCCGCTATCTATCTATACAGTAACTAAATCGGGGAACAAATCTCGGCAGGTGATTGCCCAGCTTGAGTTGTGGAAGGAAAGGAAAAGCGGGAAGTATGATCGGAAAGTGTACGTGCTGCCTAAGCATCTGGACGAGAAGGTTGCGGCTCTGCACCTGGGTAAGCTGGGAGCCAAGCTCACCAAGCTCACACCAGATCAGGCAGCGTACATCCATGTCGCCGTTGAAGGCCCCTACAAGCCTGCTCACTACAGGTACTAGTGTGCCATTTCGGCCTGAGATGGTACCGGAATCGCCAAGGCAGCAGCAGTCTTTGCCAGGGATCGGAGTGACGCTGAAATTATCTTGCTTGATTTACCTTCTACCTTTCTGTTTTTGCTATTTCCGATGGAGTTCTATTTCATTTTGAATTGGATGAGGAATGCTTTGGCCAAGCTTCGGAACTGAATAATTCTTCAAGCGACGGCCTTCTAGTACTTCTTCCTTGTTGTCAACCTACTATGTGATGTCTATTTTGAGGATTTTCCATGTCACAAACACATTCATTTTGAGCCCTACAAGCAAAAAAAAAAACAAGCAAAAAAAAAAAAAAGAAGGCGGCTTAGGACTACATAGAAAGAAAGGAAACTTGACATAAAGAAGCAAGTCATACTACTTGGCCAAACCTCAATCTACTTTAATTGAGTTGCTTGGCTTTAAACTGAGGTGAGCTTCAATATGGACAAAGGAAGCATGAGCTAGAGAACTTCTATGCTTGTTTTGATTCTGCTCATTACATGCACTAAGATGATATAGCTAGAATTAAGTTTAATAAAAAAAATCAAATTGAATCGATTATTGCACGTTTCCCTAAAATATTTATTAGTATCAAGCAAGCGATGCTATGTCCGCCTTCTGTACTATTGCACATCAACTGTCGGTTTAATTAAATGATCATGCGCTGGAATTAGGCAGAGTGTAACGTGGAAAGTTATATTCTTTTTTAATGACACTGGATGATCATTTCACTTGGTAAGTTGGTTAAATAAAAATATTATATAACAATTTTATTCAAAATTAGTATATAGTTTAATTTAAAATTTTTTGATCATTTAAAAGCAAATGTACACCAATAACAGCCTTCTATAGTTATTTATATTTTAAATACAAATTATGAAATAAAATAGTCAATACTATTTTTTTAACTAAAATTATTAGATGATCATTTTTGAATCATTTATCCATTTTAAAAATATAAATGAATTTTATATTCTTATAAAGTTATCTATATTTTTAGATTTAAAATTCAAATAATAAAAATAATTTTTCAAAAAATATATAATTTTTTTAAATTTAGATTTTTTATCATTTAAAATTTCTAATAGAATATAATATATTTACGGCCTAACAATTCAGTTGAAGTGTCATTTTCATATTTAAAAAATATTTTTTTTAATATTTTAGTTTTTTTTTAAAAACATTTGTAATTTTTGCCCACTAACTTATTGCGTACTACTTTATATATTCCATTTCAAACGCATTTAGAACCGTGATCTTGACAGCCAGTTTTCTTGTTTTTTTTTTTCCTTCTTTTTCTTCTTCGAGCTTATTTCTGTCGGTGCCACAATCATTTGTCTTCAACATATCGAAAAGCTAGCCGCTCTTTCGCTCAGATCACACCCATACAAAATAATTACAACAACAAATAAATAGAATAGAAACGCGTACGCACGTCAAGGATTGAAGATGAACGATCAACACACAGCTGCACAGTACCGAGTAGATTAGCTATTTCAAGAACGTCAAGTTAAAATAATTAATCTCCATACTTTTTAAAAAAAAGCATTAATTAAAAATTATTTTAATAGATATATTATCGAATAATACAGTTGGATGAGTGGGACAGCTTCTCTTTCATTCACATGGTTGTCTCTTTCGATCCGAATAGGTTAAACCAATCCATTTCAAATACACTCGTGCATGTCTTTTAATAATCCTTCTCAATTACAAAGAACTTGTTCTTGGTAAAACACTCTTTATATATTTTTTAAAATATCTTAATTAAATATACCATTAATTTGGTCACGGGATATATTTTAATTTTTTTTTGAATCGCTCGATCACTATATATGAAAACATAAATGATTTTCAATATTCTTTAAAAAAAATGCATTTATATCTTTAATTTAAATTTTTAATAAAAATAACTATTTTTATAATGTTTAAATTTTAATTTTGAAAGAAAATATTTTTAATAAAATTTTGAAACTTTTTTTGAAATTTATAATTTAATAGTATTAACAAAAAATTATATTACTATAGCTCATGAGATCATGAATTAAGCAGTCAATTTATTTTTTTTAAATATTGAAAGAAGGTATAACAACTAAAGCAAATAGTTTAAGTGTATTTATGACATAACAATTTAGATAAAATTAATGTCATATTCATATTTTTTTTAAAAATATTTCAAATGTATTTATGACAGCGCATGCAATTCACACCGAATAGTTTAGTTTCAAGAACGTCGTAGAATTAAGAGAGAAGGAATTATCCATCAATTGCAGTGCCTGATAGCCCTCCGTCGAAGAGTCAAAGGAAAATATTCGATATTAATAATTTAAATAAATAAAATAAAATAAAACAATAGAAAGTTAATGTATTTTTATGAATAAAAATTTATTATAATTATAGTTTATATATACATACCTTTATATATATAGTAGTATGAAAAATTTATTTGATCTTAAAATCATGCTGATCTTAAAATTATGAATCTAGATTTAACCTTAATTAATTTTTTATTCAAAGTATACCCATTAATTATGGATATATTTTATTTTAATTTTAAGTTGATTTAAATAATACAACAGTGGCGGCTGGAGGGATCATGAACAACGGTAGTAGTCTTGACCGCAGGACTGCTGGGGTGAGGAGGTTCTGACCATCCCACCACAGTTGCTCGGCTTGCCGTTGTTAGATGGACAGGTCGGCTTATTTGGATTCAGAACTCGATTGCCGACACCGGAGCCACTTCCGTCGGCGAGGAGTCTTCTGTTGATCTCTGAATCGAACTGAAACTCCTCCGCGTCCTCCTCCACTTCCACTCTACTGCATCGGCGACCGCCGCCCTCCGTCTCGTTGCAGGCCGCAGTCGATCGCCCGGGAGAAGCGGCGGCGGCGGCGGCTGGTTTCCAGCATGGTAGTACCGCAAAAAGAAAGAGGAGGAGGAGGAAGAAGAAGAAGAAGGAGGAGGAGGAGGAGGCTGCTCTGCTGTTGCTTCTCATTGCAATGCTGTTTGGTGAGGATTCATTATCATCTTCTCAATGACCATATATAGATGTAGATATAGATATGGATATGTGAATGAATGAAAATAATAATAATTATTATAATAAATAAAATTAAAATACAGTAAAAATGAGATTTTTTTTTGTTGACTTGCTAGCATTTTTTATTGTCTAACATTCAATTAATCTTGATATGTCAAGGCTTCACACAACTAATTTGAATTTTTTTTTTGTTATATATTAATTAAACATTGAAATCCAATTTGAATCTTAATGAACTTGATCAATTTTAACTTGATCAATTTTAACCAGAAATCAATTACACCAATTGACGGTATATTGATCCATGCGTGTATAATTCAACCACCAGTATAGTAGAATAATTGGTTTCATCTTGAATGTAAAATCCACTAGTAAAATTTACCGTGCCTATTTGTCATTTTTATTTTTGATGATTTTCATTTTTCAGAATAAAACCATTAAATTTGCAATATAACTTAATTGGCACTAGAAAGGCAAGTTCTGATCTGCCATTCGATTTTTTTATTTTTTGCCCGGTAACTTTTGAATCCTTCTCAATTACAAAGAACGTCTTCTTTTTGGTAAAATAATCTTCATACTTAAAAAAAAAATAGCATTAATTTAAAATTATTTTAATAGATATATTATCGAATAATACAGTTGGATGAGTGGGACTGCTCCTCTTCCATTCACGTGGTTGTCTCTTTGGATCTATTGAATAGGTTGAACCAATCCATTGTCTTATCAATCATAGAGAATTAATTCTTTCAAGATAGTTCGGTATCGTAATTTATCTCCCTTTTGTAAAATTTTAAGACGGACGGTGAAAAATATAAACGAGCCCCATCTTAGGTTATTTGAGTTTTAGCTTGAGGCCCGACAAAGTTGAGAAGGAACTATAATTCAGATTTACGATGGAAGAAAGAAAAAAAATACAAGAGAAAGAGGAAGACAATCCAAAATGACGGCATTAGAATCGATCTTAATTAACCCATGGTCCGAGATCAATCTGGTAGGTTAGCAGTCTCCATCATTGATGGACAGGCACATGTGCGATGAGCATTATTATGCAATAATGCAGGTCTTGTCAATAAGAAATTAATTATATTAATTGTCAGTATGTTTTTCTTTCTTGTTCGATCGAGCTTCTTTGTGTCGGTGCCAAAATCATAAATTTTTTTAATTTACTCTTCAATTTCCAAATTTTTAGCACAAGATAGAATAGAAACGCAGTACGTACGTCGAGGACTGAAGATGAAGGATTAATCAATGGATGATAATTAACGGCGCCGGGGTTCTCCATCGATTGCAGTGGCGGCCGGAGGGATCATCAAGCTCGGCAACCGTAAATAGGTAAGCAACCTCGGCCGGGTTTCTTGTCGGAACGCGCAGCACAGTTGTACGGCTTGCCGTTTTTACTATAACAGGCCGGCTTGTTTGCGCCCAGACCACCATAACTGAGTCCGCGGGGGTCACTTCCGGCGCCGAGGAGTCTTCTGTTGATCTCTGAATCGAACTGATCAAACTCCCCCGCGTCCTCCTCCACTGATCTGCATCGGCGTCCGCCGCCCTCTGTCTCGTCGCAGGCCGCCGTCCATAACCCAGGAGAAGCGGCGGCGGCGGCGGTCGGTTTCCAGCTTGGTAGTACCACAAAAAGAAAGAGGAGGAGGAAGAAGGAGGCTGCTCTGCTGTTGGTCCCCATTGCGCAATGATTCATTTCTCTTTTCTTCAGCATAAAAAGTGAAATTCGCCGTCTGATTCCATACAGTCGCAGACATACTCACTTCATGAGTAAGATAAATTAAAAAATTACAGTTAATCATGATTATATATATATATATATATAGAAATACTATACTGCAAAATGAGGAATGCGTGATCCGTGTACAACACCCGTGATCTATCGCTGCTGCTGCCACTCTCGCTGCGCCGTCCGGCCACCGCCCTCGCCGCACTGTCTGGCCACCGTCGGCCTCTCCCTCGGGCATGATCGACGCACAATTCACCGGCGCTCCATCCGACATCGGATTCCGACCGGATAGTGATCGGAATCTGGTATAATTTGGTCAGAAACAATCGTCCCCACTGCGCGGCCACTGTCGACGACGATCGGGCTGGCCGAATCGTGACCGAAATATTCGATCGAAATTCGACGTCGGACGACTTACTCATTCATGAGTAAGATAAATTAAAAAATTATAGTTGATCATAATTATATATATATATATAAATACTATACTGCAAAATGAGGAATGCGTGATCCGTGTACAACACCCGTGATCTATTGCTGCTGCTGCCACTCTCGCTGCGCCGTCCGGCCACCGCCCTCGCCGCACTGTCTGGCCACCGTCGGCCTCTCCCTCGGGCATGATCGACGCACAATTCACCGGCGCTCCATCCGACATCGGATTCCGACCGGATAGTGATCGGAATCTGGTATAATTTGGTCAGAAACAATCGTCCCCACTGCGCGGCCACTGTCGACGACGATCGGGCTGGCCGAATCGTGACCGAAATATTCGATCGAAATTCGACGTCGGACGACTTACTCATTCATGAGTAAGATAAATTAAAAAATTATAGTTGATCATAATTATATATATATATATAAATACTATACTGCAAAATGAGGAATGCGTGATCCGTGCACAACACCCGTGATCTATTGCTGCTGCTGCCACTCTCGCTGCGCCGTCCGGCCACCGCCCTCGCCGCACCGTCTGGCCACCGTCGGCCTCTCCCTCGGGCATGATCGACGCACAATTCACCGGCGCTCCATCCGACATCGGATTCCGACCGGATAGTGATCGGAATCTGGTATAATTTGGTCAGAAACAATCGTCCCCACTGCGCGGCCACTGTCGACGACGATCGGGCTGGCCGAATCGCGACCGAAATATTCGATCGAAATTCGACGTCGGACGGAGCACCAGCAAGTGGCGCATCAATCGCGCCCGAAGTGACGGCCAGCGGTAATCGAACGGCGCAGCAAGGGCAACGACAACCGCAGTGGATCACGAGTGTCGCGCACAGATCATGCAGCACAGGTCGCGCAGCTTAACAATTTCATATATATGATCTCTAAACGATAAGAAATTAGTAGAATTTGTTTGCAACAATCTTTATATCATAGTTTAGAAGACAACAAGATAATTTTGATCCACATTCAATGGATCACAAGGTAAAAAAAATAAAGAAGAAAAAAGAAAGAAAATTCTCCATGTAAATATCTAAATCTCAAACAGCTCCAGTTTGAGCTAAAAAATGTAATGTCGAACCAAAAACCTTCCGAAAGAGAAGCTTAAATCTCACACTCGAGTGTCTTCTTGTTATGCATCATTCTGATCATCGATCAAGATCTTCTTGCAAGCCTCATAGCACATGAATGAGATCCCGGCGGCCGGTACCAACTTCATACAGCTTGGCCCCAGACCTTTGTAAAGCCCCCCGACTCCCTCCTGTTCCAGTATGCTCAGAAGAGCGTGAAGCATGTTCTTGTAGACCTGCCTGCCTCCTACAGCTCCGACCTGCATATGCTTCCGAGCAACTTCAAGAGGAAAAGTAGCACTGCTCGAAATAGCACCGGCGGCCGAACCGATCAGCAGGGTGGCGATGTTTCCTATTTCATCTTTTTTGAAGGTCTTCCTGTAAAGTTTCTTCAAGGAGTCATATGCAAAGTAATTGGTGGCAGCATATGGCACGACTCCTATGAGGCTCGGAGTGAGACCTCTGAAGAGCTCTGCAGGACCTTCCTCTTGAACAATTTTCACAAGCGCATGGAGAAGATTGTCGTAAACGTCTCTCTGCACGAGAAACAGGAATTAGATGGAAGATGATGCAAGTGTTGTACTGATATCGTGATGGCTGTCACCAACCTGTATGGTTAATCGCGTCTTTAGTAGTTCCAAAGGATATGTGCACAGGGTTGAGCTGACTCCGGCAAATGCCCCAGCAACCAATGAGGGGGGAATTGGAATCTTCGGCTGTTCGCCTTCCTTGGGAGTCAAAACCTTCTTCGCTGTATCAAAAGCGAATAGCTGCAACGAGATACAAAGAATGATACGGATGAGACGATAAAGAAAAACAATTAGCATGCATGAACCTGGGGAAAATGTGAAGAATAGAAGAAAACAATTAATCATATAGCTATAAACACTGAGAAGAAGAAGAAGAACACACAAGACATCACTAGGCAGGTTGCAGACTCGTGAAACATTGTGTTATCATTGTTCATCTAAATTTGCACCATCTACATACCACAAAAATCACTCAATCCACATGCTAATAGCGTTTCATTGATCTGCATAGCGAAAAAAAAGGCACATCCTAGCTCATGCACAAAAATCTATTTCAATGTGGCCATATTCATCTATTCACCTACAGAACAACAAGCAGATGTGATACTACCAGTTTTGCTCTCCGTCAATTGTTTTCTTAGTACATGGATTACAAAATCCTACAATACTGTACCACAACAGGCTCATCAAAATTCAAAGCATAGCGCTAAATGATGGCTGCTGAAATATCTGAAAGATTTAGTTTGCAGATAAGCAAAATATTGAATAGGAACAAAAAAATCATGTGATTTAAGCATTCGCATAAATAAAGTCAATAAAATTGCAGTCCACAAATAAGGATGTATGGCCAACCACTCCACAAAATGATTAGGACAGATTAGAAAAATATAGAAGGGAGGGTTCAGCGTGTTAATGGTAATGAATGCCTAGATGCTGAAGAAAATGGCATATGTTGCATTATCAAACAATTTTTTAATATTATACACACACACACACACACACACACATATATATACATATATATCATTGAAAGCAAGAAGTTTTTTGTGCCAGAGAAGAACTAGAAAGGCTAAATTCATTAGTTATACAACAACAGTTTACTAATGATTACTATGGAAATGGAAGAAACAAGTATGTCATTTTATGGAATTAAGAAACAAGTACTTAACATCTCATGTAATAGAAAAGTAGATCGTATGCTGGTCTCCAAGATAGTACATATCACTATATACATTAAGTGATTCATTCTATCAACTCTAATTGTAGGTAGTGTCAAAGTACTAGTTTCTTATGATTATCTTCAAATTAGTGGCTACTAATGTCATCGCCATCATCAAGTTATGTTTGACCCAATTATTTGAGACCGGCTATACGAATCTTAACTATTCCATCAATCCTTTTCTAGGTAATAAAACCACATTTCATGTATTCAGTTTTTGATTTCTTATATCAAAACCTTTTACTTTCTGAAATATTCTCCACAAATAAAACTTCGACTTTAATGTAATTACAATCTCATCAGTTAACACAAAGTCGTTTTGCATAACATTCACCAAGAAAGTTCTTCGTGATTGCTAATCAATGTATAAACGATAGTTAACTATGAGTTCAAAAGAGGTGATAAAGAGTTGCAAGATCAAAGATATTTGTTTCAAACTTTTAATGGTCATAATTGTTGCTAAAAGAAAAAATTCTCCAACTTCCAGAGCATTCCAAGAATCAAGAAAACTAAAATTTATCAAAAGCATGATGTAAAATATCAACCCTTGTTTTCCAATTTTTTCCATAAATTTTAGTTTGTTTCTTCCTTATTTTCTACCACAATCTAAGTTTCTTCATTAAGATTTTCCAAATGTTGTCTCCAGTTGAATGAACTTAGGTCTCAACATTTGTAATCTAATAAGCATAGGTAGAAATGCTTTGAAAACCTCATTGGCATTCAACATTTACAACAAGCCTACGAGGAATGGTTAAATATACTCCTAACTGAACAGCAAGTCAACGAGTATAATTGTGTACTATTAGGACTCCATTGCTAGTTTAGACATCTATACATAGTACTTTCATTAATCAAATAAAATACCTAGGATAGTAATTCAAGTTTCTTTTTATAGTACAAAAAGTTCCAGGTGTTTATCCATTAACTTGCATAAGTTCATAGCCAGAAACATCATTCACGTGAAAATTGCTAACTTATCAATATGAAAATTCCAAATCAAATATGCTAACAAAAACACAGGAGAGGCAACCAAAAAGGCAGAAACCATATTATTTGAGTAACACCCTAGGAATGACAAAATGAATATACAACCATACAGAAGAAGCAAGCAAATGCAATAAAACCAATACAAGGAACAGGTATTAATCAAACATGATATTTAAGTTATAAATCTTCCTGTAAATATAATTAAGAAAAGTAAACATGATGAAAACATTTATCTCATCTAGGAAAAAACACAAACTATAATTAGCATTTGTTTTAATCAATAGGACAATGTTATACTCAAAGAAGTAGAAAGGAACAATAGTGGGACATTCAACCTGAAGATAGATATTAAACTAAAAGAGAATATGGTTGCAATCAACATTATATCCCTCACCTCAATGGCCTTGCTGGGGGCAACACGGATGACATTGACAAAATTACCACGAAAGAGGCCCGTCCACCCCTCTGTCTTCATAATAGTCTGGAAAACTTCTGTCGTTGAGTTCCCATTGCTCCCAACCATAAGATGTGTCCTAATTGTTTCCAGAGGTGCAACACAAGTCCGTGACACTGCACCAGCAATTCCTCCACTAAGCAATCTTCTCAAATGAGGATTCCCGACTTTAATTCTTACTTTCAGTATGTTTTTCTTCTTTTTAACCAAAGCTTCTTCCACATAACTGGTCACATCCCCGGTGGGCTCCGGGAGTCCCAACAACCTGATAACCTGCCTCAGGTGTCACACTAGGAGATTTTGAAGACACCCCAAGCCCGACTCCCATCTGACCAACACTCGCAAACAATCCACCGGAGGGAAACAAACCGTCATGGAAACCCAGTTCTGGGAAAGGTTGAAGAGGCCAGCCACTATTCTTCTCGACCGCTTGCAATCTCTTATCTGCCATTGCTATCACAGCAGAACTCCAAGTTCGCGTTGTGATTCAGAATATTACAACTTTCAAAATCATCGCTCTTGGGCTCTTATAGATAGGGACAGAACGAGGCAGCCAATGCAGCAAATTCAAGTTTTTTTTTTCACCAAATATGCGAAAGAAATCAAGGGAAGAACTTGTCTTCAGCAGATTCTGCGGGAAAACAAAGAAACAGTAAAATGCAGATTCAGTAGGAGAAATGATAAAATCCCAACAAAATAATTGGGGTCTATTAGCAAAGAAACACACGAAAAATTCCGTTTTTCGGCGAAAACGGGCAACAGGATGAACAAGTTAAAACCAAAAATCACAAAATTGATTGAAAGAATCGCACCAACATACTCGGATCCATTAAAACAAGCGAGTAAAAAAACAATCTTTCACAAAAACATCCGTCAAAACCTAAAAGCGTTCAAACAAATAAATAGCCGAGCATATGACAATCACCTGCGTTTTTCCAGAGAAAAAAAAATTGAATCGGCCGATCCGAAATCAGCGCGAGCACTTCCCCGGCCGACCTAGTCCGCGTCTCCCTCGTCGATCTCGCGGTGGGTTGGCGAGCGATGGAAGGGGCGGCGGGCGAGAGAGGGAATAAAAAGCAGAGCACCAAACGCGACCTGATCAATACGCACGGCGTGCGCTGTATATATTTATTGATGAACGGGTGAGGATCTAATTGCCATTTTCTAATTAATTTTGGAGTTTTTCGTTAATTAATCATGTAATTAAGGAAACCACAAGAACCTTTCCGAAAAATATTTATGTTACCAAAAAATAAAAATCAATTTTTATGTTTTTTTATTCAAAGACTGAGTATCGTAAAATCGAAAGAATTTAAAATGTGAAATAACTTTTTAAATAGTTTTTAAAATCATTAAAGGAGTTTCCTATTTTATTTAAATTTAGTAATCTCTAGAAGAAAAAATAATAATAAATAATCCAATTGTTTAATTTGTTTGGTCCGGTTTAATTTTCATTGGATCGGAAAAATATAGAGTTGGTCAAGGTGAACCGGATGAACATTGCAAATTGGGAATGGTCAACGATCGTACAGTGAAGGAATCGTGACGAGTTATACGTTGACTTGATTCGGTGGAGTCAAAGTTAAGTAGGGCACTTCGTCCCTCCGTTGAAGCGCCGTGCTAAATCGGCCAAACAGTCGGTCAACGCGCGTTTTATATAAAAAATTAAATGTGACATAAAAATAAAAATGAAATATAAACAAATACACGTGAATTAAGAGAAGAATTAGAGTGAAAGTGTCATTACAAATGGTTTTTAAATTTCACTTCCAGATAAAGTATTACTAAATTATATTTTAAATAATATCAAATTATATTATTATAAGTATTATTTAATTATAACTTAGGCGATTCTAAATTATATTCTGTATGCTATTAAATTTTTATAAGTTCTATTATTAAATTGTATTTTAAGTACTATTAAGTTATATTTTAGGTAGCATTATAAAATAGATAAAAAAAATCAAAAGTACATTCCAACTTTAGAAAGATCAATGCATACTCTTTTTCAAAAATAAATAAATAAATTGATATCCCAACAGTGATTTTATTTTAAAAATACCTCTTGACTTAATACTATTATAGCAGCTACTAGTAATTGCTACAACGTCTAAAATCTATCTAATAATTACTAAAATATAGAAAAATTATTCAATAACTGTTACAATATATAACAGTAGAGTGAGTTTAAGATTTAAAATTTACACCGTGTAGAAACTATCAAATAGCTGCTATAACGTGTAGAAACCTATCTAGTGGTTATTACAACGTATATAAAGTGAGTTTAAGATTTATGATTGTAGCAGCAATATAATAACTTCTATAACTGATTTATAGTAATTTTGATAAAGTTTAAATAATTTTGACCAAGTTGATAAATAATATTTTAATATAATATTATTTCAAAAATTCTAAATTCACTCTAAATATGTTGTAGCAGCTACTGAGTAACTTCTACACAATATTAATTCTAAACTCATCCTAAATAAGTTATAACAACTACTAGATAGCTTCTACACAATATAAATCTAAATTCACCTAAACACATTGTAACAACTACTAAGTAACTTCCACACGCTGTAGCGTAGTAGCTAATCAATAACTTCTATATATTTTAGAGACTATCCGATAGCTTCTACATATATAGGCAGCTACAACAATACTAGATCAAGAGGTATTTTAGAAATAAAATCATTGAAGGTATACCCATTTGACTTTAATTAAAAATAGGACGCTCTTCTAACGATTTTGTAAATGATGAATGTCCATTTGATTTTTATCATTATAAAATTATATTTTAGATGGTAAAATGTTATTAGATTTAATATAATATTTTAAAATTGATACACAAATTTATTTTAAAATTAGGTATAGAAATACATTTTTTATACATGATATCTATGCGATTCTTTTCTAAATCATGCACTCCTCTTAGGTATGCACGGACCTAGAGTATGAATATATATGTCTCAGAATAGTGAAAGCTATATCAAAGAGAAAAAACTTTATAAAAAATCTAAATAATTATTGAATAAATCTCACATGCAATTTCCACAATAGAAGAGTATATCAATCATAAACAAACAATAATTTAGAATTATTTTAAAATTTGATTTAATATCTCATGGAAAAAATATCAATTAAATCTATAATGTTAAGAAATTCTAAATATGAAATATACGTGTAGATTACCTAGAATCAAAGTTGAAGTCGTTGTCCACTATCCAAGAGAATAAAAAATTTGTTGGGATCATGTCAAATCGCACTGGGAAGGAGTCCATGTTCATCCTTCTACCTGATAAACAAGAACATCATCAACGTTTGGATAAACAAAGTGGAAGCCTAAAAAGATATGACGTTTGTGCTCAAACCACACGCGCATGAAGATGAAGAGCAAATGCCAAGGTCAATTGACTGATCTCTTTCAATTTTCAAACTCACCTCCACCATCACTATCCCATCGAATCCAATGAGGTAACTCGAACGTGATGAGACCATAATCCACACCATCGCTGGCAGTCAGTTTCATATCTTGGTTGTGCACGGCTAGAAATCTGTATTTAACACATGCTAAAACACAAGTATTCTTAGTTGCCGACTGTGATGAACAACACATAAAATTAATGAGAAAATTGGAGTATAAATACGGGGCAGAGGGGAGTTGTTCTATACTGCATGGCTTGTTCAGTGATGGAGAGGTCGATGGAGGCAATGCTGCTGCTCTTGTTCTTCCTCAATCATTTCACTGAAGTTGCAGGGGATGTAGGCACTGCTGCATCCTATGATCCTCCATATCTTTGTAAGATTTTATGAAAGTAGTTGATGCATACATAGAGAGAAAGAAGGAATCGCATAGCAACTTGAGTTTACCTCTAGTAATTGTTTTCATGTTTCAGCAACAAATTGCCCGGACTACAGTAGAGTAAATCAGCTGCCGGAGACCGGACTATTTGTGGCGGCCGGAAGTGGCGTGTGGGATAACGGTGCAGCCTGCGGCAGGAAGTACCAGGTCAGGTGCCTGAGTGGCCTCCGACGGCCCTGCAAAGATGGCTCCATTGTCGTTGAAGTAGTTGATTACTGCAAGTACAGTCCCTGCCCTGCCACCTTCCTTTTGTCCAACAAAGCCTTCGGTGTCATTTCCAGGATTCCCAACGCAAAGATCAACATCGAGTACACGGAGTAAGTGATCCTCCCTCCCTGTCCAAATTCAAACAAACAGCAACTGTTTCCAGGGTTAGAACTCAAATTGTTGTTGAACAAATGAACTGTTTTTGTTTTCAGAATATGATGGGGAGCAGTATGGACTTGGATGGAAGATCTATTCAATGTCAATATTGGCACGATAATAAATATGTAAAATGGTAAAGAATGATGAACCTTCACAATGTGCTATAATTTGAGGAAACAGTACCAGAGCATCAATCATAAACTTGTTGCTATACTTGAATAATTTGTGGATCACAATCAAGAATCAACAGATTTATGAATTATTTGCATAGCTTCCTACTCTATCAAAATTATGACCCAATGTACGTTGCCTATCCCCCCTGCACCTATTCAAGGATTAGCGTGAAGAGCTGTTGGAGCATCCAGCCATGAAGCTAAAAGCTTCACATCGCAATTGAGAATGGCCTCCGATTATCCATGTCAAACACAGTGATGCTCGCTGAAACCATCTGCCGAAATAAGACTGGTCACTAGAGCTTTAAACCTCTGAGCGCCTGGCCCTGGCCTGAGCTCGGCTGCATTCTTAACTATGTAATGTTGATCATTGCTAGTATTTGTCTTTAGTGTGTCGTGCCATGCGCTTGGAGTAAAACCATCTGGATCCCGGCCTAAGAGTTCCTTGTCGATCTTGTCCAGTACTGGATCATCCCGACCAAACTTCCTTGCAAATGGAGCATTGCTACTGACCATATGTGGGAAGTCGTCTAGTGTTAGGAAGTGTGGGTGCTGCTTAGGAGGGTTATCCCAAGATATGAAATGCAGGTCATGGTTGATGGTGGTGTTGCGGAATTCAGGTGCATTGCAGATAACAGTGTGGAAGTATCCTTCGGGCGACGAGAGAAAGTTCGCATAATACATTAGGACTGTTCTGGGAAGGTTGTCCCATCCCCATATGAGATATTCAACAAACTGATGTGTAAGCATCATCCAAGCAGACCCTGCAAAGAAATCAATTGTTGGTGAGGTATATTCATAGTTACTATTTCATCATAAAAATAGCAAATGTGATCATCATCCAAGCACTGCATTTCTAGCTTGTTCCATATTTTAGGAAGAAAACAAAACCTATCATAAATCGTTTTAGTGAATAGAAAGATTCAAATAAATAGCAAATGTGATCGGTCAGTTATGCATGTAGACAGCTAATGTGAATTCTTCACTGGCCATACATACACCTATATTTCAATTTTATGCATCTTTAAATGCTATTACACTGGCTATCCTCCGCACATAAACCTAACAGTGTGTCATTTTAACTAAACAATGGTCCTTGACAAGTTTTTAGACGTCCTTGCACATTTACACATGTGAAAATCATAAAAAGTGAAACTCAATGAAAAGCCTAGAATCACTTGTAGTGTAGGCATCATATATACAAACATTGGTTGGTCGAATAAAACATTATGTGCATCAGGAATCTGGAAGCCCTAAGTTAACCAATTATAAGTTTCAAGTAGGAAGTTCAGAAACTAACCACAATCTGATCTGATAGATTTATCTTATGCATTATTTAGATACTGCAAAACACTGGCGAACTTGAGAATGTAATATTGAACCAACCAGCCAAAGAGAAAAATTGTTATATGAAACTAACAGACCTTGATTTGTATGTCTCTCTCTTAGTTTATAGAGTATCGTAAACAAAATCAGATTCTACAAGTAATCATCTTTTCTCCTCCTTGATGTACATGATTCATAGTCAAATATCTTAGCATAGTATTTATTTTTGAATAATCCAAGACCCCTTAATCATTTACCTTTTTCATTTTAAGTACATGTACATACTTGATCAGATGATGGCCAAACAGTTCATCTATAGGTAACAACAAAAGCAGCTATTATATTTTGGTAGAATGATCAGACACAAGTACATGCTGCAGGCGAAATGGTTCTCAAATGCTTCTTTATACTACACAACATGAGCATATCGATCTGGCAGGCACCATGATAGATAAATGTTATACCAATATTCATATACAAATTGAATCTGTGTTATTAAAACCACTAATAACATAGATGTTTCTCCATCGTATTCATGCCACATGAAATATAGTGTGATAATTAAACAGCTACTAGTTGCAGTCCCACTTGCCTACAAACATGACTGCTCAAAGCATCAACAACAAATGTGCAATCAACTGATTGAACTAGGTGCTTGATACAAGAAACATATGTGAAACAGATATAAAATTCTCTATGTACGATTTACTCACTTTTAGGAGACTAGTACCTGTAAATAGCTTGAATGCAGAAGGCACATCCCTTTTTTCACTAACCCAGAATACATCTTCCTTCTGTAAACTATAAAGCCCAGGATCTATAATCAAAGGCCTAGCCCTATGGAACCTGAAACAACAAAATATAGATTCCATTTAGGAGAAAATTAGTGAAACCAACCACCATAGAACTTTTGCTTGGAGAAAAAAAAAATCTATAAACGCAAATGGTGATAATGTAACAAATGTTTACATACTCCTTCCATCCAATGTCGCTAGTGTGCTCTATATAGTTGAAATCTCTAGGCAAACTTGATAGTGTATAGAGTAGATCTGCCAAACAAAAGAAAGCTAAATCAAGAAGTAAGCCAAGTGAAGCCGTTGGGGTATACAAGCATCAATCGTAGGGTAAATCACTATGGAATATACCTTTCATGTACTATGATTTCTAGAATTTAGGACAAATAGGAAATATGATTAACAGATGGACAATAACCAACAAAAAAGTTTTGAGAGTAAATAGCACTAGGTCAGCAGATAGATTCAGTTCTTTGTAAGGAGATGCATAACAGTGAAGAAAGAAAGACTGGTCGCTCTGATGGTAGAGCAACCGAGAGAGCAAACATAAGCAACAGATAAAATTGGACGCTAAAAAACAGCATTGAAGCTAGTTCAATAAAGAAAACTTTTGTTTTGAGTATGTTGTTTTTGGTGTAAAGAAATTTTCACTGATGAAGGTAAAGAAAAGTTCTACTCTAGATAGCATCTCACTCTACTTAGGAAGGTGGAAGGCGAAATCTACCAACCAAATTGTTTGTTTAGTGTTTTACTAGCCATGATACTGGTTCAAATTCATATTTTTAAGGGAGGGAGGAATGTACCTACCCTATAACATCAGATTCTAGGAACAGACGAGCATGGAATTGGGGAAATGAAGATCTGGAACCATTTTTTTTAAAATAGCAAATAATTGAGCAACCGGATCTTACCGTCCTGCGTCATGAGAGGATAATCGGAGGCGCTGAGATTGATGAACCAGTCCCAGTCGCCGCCCTCCTTGAGGAGGATGGAGGCGGCATGGAGGGTGTTGGCAACCATGGTGGGACCTCGGTAAGTGACGAGGTTCGCACGAGTGACCACCCTGACGTTGCCGAAGCGAGCATAGACAGGGTCGCCCCGGATAGCCGTCACGAGGTCTAGCCGCTCCGCGGCCGGGGCCTCGAGATCGAGGTGGAGAACGTACTGGTTGGCCGGATGGTAGAGCACTCGGAGGGTCCTCCGGATGCTGAATCCATCGCCGGATGAGCCGGAGATGAGGTAGGCAAGGCGAGGAACCAGCCGCGCCGGGGAGGCGGGTGGCGACATCTGGCGGAGCTTGGACTCGACGAAAATGGTATCGCCGTCGCCAGAGGAAGAGATCTGCGAGAAGGAGAAGAGGAGAAAGGCCTGGCGAGACAAGGAGGACGAGGACGAGGAGAAGAGGAAGGCCGAGATGAGGAGCGATGAGAGGAAGAAAGAGGCGAGCAAAGGCACCGCCCACTTCCTCCGCCACTGCTGTGGCGTCGATGGCAGCGGTGGCTTCGTCTCCATGGCCGGATTGCAGTCGAGTAACGCCGCCCTGATCCCTCACTCCGCCACCGCCACCACGATCCCCGTCGGAAGCGAATCCAAATTCCGATACCTCACGGCGAGCGAGCTAGAGCTAGAGAGACAGAGGGAGCGAGAGAGAGAGAGACGTGCCGAGGGAGGTGAGCGGATCCTTGATCGGACTGGTCGATGTCGGCGGTTCGTTGATAGGCGGAAGGGGACGGACGAACGACTTAAGTCACGACTATGGCCGCGAACACTGCGGAGGCCGAGAGACGCGGCTTTGATGCGACGCGATCCGTGACTAAATTGCCTAAATATTCGAATTTAAAAAATATTCATAAATTAATAAAAACTAACACTAAAATCTTCACGAGGTTCATTAATTACGAATAGTATCGGAAAATGTATTTTCTCAGATTTATAAAATAAAATTGTAAAAAGATTAATTTAGGGTGGGGCCACCGGCCGTGCCAGGACCCACCTGTTGTTGGGAGGCCGACGGCTATAAAAGTAGCCGGGCGTCTGAGAACAGCGACGCCTTCTGCCGCACGTTTAAAAAGAACCCGCAGACATACCTTCCTTGTGATTGCACCATCCGGCGGGACAAGGTCGCTGCCCACCCATAGGAGTTCATGGCCCGATTTGCTGTTGAATTGAATTCGGCAGATGGATGCTGACCTACCTTGTTGATTGGCCAATAAATTGGGTCCCACCACAGGAAGGATTGGATTCTAGTTGCGTAGGGAATCTGAATTGAGTAGTACGTGTCAGGATACAAATTAAGGGACGCCTTAATTTTCCTTATCATTAAAAGAAATTCTATTTTAAAAAAATCGTGTTTCATATTTTAAAAAAGCTAATTTTACTATATTCAAAATTATTAAATAGTTATAGTTAAAATTATTTAAATATTAATAAAAAAATATTATAATTTTATTAAAATTAATTCAACTTAATAGAGCAGACGAAAAGTAATGTTGCTTGAAAGAAAAGAAAAGGTGCATTGTTTATTGATGAACTTATTTTTTTTTTGATAGAATTCATCATCTTAACGGTCCCACACAATCGATCCTCCGATCATCTATAAAGAGGTAATAAATCGAAAAACTACAATTGATCACGACACAAGAAGATATTGCCTGACTTCGCCAAGATTCGAATCATTGTTCTCTTCTGCAAGTCTACTGCATCGTAACTAGTTTATTGGTGTACTTGTAATTAAATTTGAAGTGACTCTATCTATTTCATTGTTGATCATATATGATGACTTTCATTCATAATAAAACCCTTTCTAAGAAAGCACTTTAATTAAAATAATACTTGCTTATATAACTTTTAAAAAAAAAAATGCACATAGTTTGTGAAAATGACATCACATAGGACATCAATGCCCTTTGATTGCATTCAAACAACAGTCCATTTCTTTTCTTAAGTGTGTCCTCAGTCTACTATGGACATTAATGTGCATGGAGATCATGACACTCTCACACTTATTTCCTCAATAAAGGGGACCCTTAATGCAATGTAACCATCATTTTTTAACATGTATCTTGATTGTTATCAAGAACAATCTTTAGAATACTATATTCTTTTATCAAATCAAAAAGCAACTTTAATGATTAAAATGTAAAGACTCAAAGTTATTTTACTATAGGGCTAGGATGTCTTACTTTCTCAGCACTTCATGGTTGCCCTCAAAGTGATACCAAGAGGGTGGCTTACTTAAGCACCACGATACCAAATGTAATGTAATGTTTGCCTGTAGCCGGGAGAGGAAACCATAACTTGGAGCATATCACACATAATAGAACAAAACTGAAACTGTCTTGCATAAGAACTATCGATAAGTTTTGGGCTTATTTCTGGCTTTCAGCTTCGGGAGGTTGGACAATTTCAGCTTCCAGTGGCTCTGAGTTTTGAGGTGAGGAAGAGCTGCTTGCTGCTTTATGTTGCACATTGGCAGGAGTAGCTGTCCATTTGCCAGCAAGAGAAGTACCCATCATCTCATAGATCTTGCTACTTAATTCAGAGGGGTTTTCGGGCTACAAAATAAAGCGAAAAAAAGAAACAAAGTTCTAATGAATTAGTAAGAATAAGCTCGTGTACTTGTTAGAACATGCGATAATTAGGAAAAAAATACTCACAGTGAAACCACTTGAGATTAAGGCTGTGTCATACAGCAAGTCTATGGCTCTCTGAGCCTCAGGATCATCAGGGTTACTCCTGCATGCTACCTGCGTAATGGCATTAGAGATCAGTGATCGATGAACACTACTACCTTATGAGAGGAACGATAAAGCTACTGAATAGAACAGGCAGACGTACATTCAAGTCCTTAATTATGGAATGCCCTGGATTAATTTCAAATACTCTCCTTCCTCTCATAAAATCCAAGCTAGTGGTGTCTCCAAGTGTTTGTGCCTTCATCAACCTGCAGGAACCCAATTTTTTTTTGTCATGTGATATGTTCCCGAATACGAAATACAACTTGCATGGAGCTGAAATATTGCTTTTTTGCTTACCTTTCCATGTTGGCAGACCATCCAAACTTCCCTGACACCAGTACACATGGGGAGGTGCTAAGGCGACCGGATATCTGGACATTAGCAACCTTATCACCCAACCTCTTCTTGATCCAATCACACATATGGCCAAATTCCTGCTTGATTTCCTTCTCCTTTTCCTCATCCTTATCGCCTGCAAGGAGAGTTTGCCAAGAGTGAAAAGAAGGCAACAGAAAAGATATAGCATACTATTATGCAATTTACCAGAATAATGATTACTATCTACTGTATAACTTCAGCAGTAGCAAAAATTTTCTGATATCGCCTATGATCTCCCTGCTATTAAGTATACTTTACTACTCACTTGTTCCCCTTTATTTAGGATAACAATTACGACAATAATATTCTTTTGGTGAAACACATAAAATAGGTCATTCATTAACCTTTCAGAACAGCATGGAACTTTCAGACCCATTGAACACTAAATTTTATATTTTGCACATTTCTGTTCAGATATATTTATAAACACTGCTCAAATAGCTATCCAGGATATAAAATTTAAGATTTCATGTTGGCCACCAACTATGAAAGGATAGGTATAGATGGGGAAGGACTACCTAGATCCAGGTCTTCTTTGCTGATGTCAACAAAATTCTTTTCCTTGTAAGATTTCAGATTCTGAATAGCTATCTCATCCATAGGATCAACTAAAAATAAAACCTGGAAAATAATAAATTCATGTCAACAAAGTTAGAAACATCACCAAACTAACAAACAAACTAATTCAAGAATGAGCATGCCCAACAACCATATTGTTAACTACCTCATAATCCTTCTCGACAAGTCTCTCCAAGAAAGGTGTATTCCTAGCACTAGTCAAGCTGTCTGCAGCTATATAGTAGATATTCTTCTGTTCTGGCTTCATACTCTCAACATACTCATCCAAGCTAATAAGCTCATTCTCAGCATGAGAAGAAAAGAATCTCAGAAGTGGAGCAATGCGTTTGTGATTTGAATTATCTTCAATGCAACCTAACTTCAAGTACTTGCCAAAATTTTCCCAGAATTTCTCGTAATCCTGAAGTTACATGGAAATGATAGCATCTTTGTTAAAAATAACTTTTTTCAAGTCAGAATAAGAGGAAACTGTAAACAAATAATTATTTTTCCAGAAAAAACAGATTGGAGGCCAACAAAAAGACTGACTTCTTTGTTTTCACTCTGAGAGATGCCCAGTATCATATCAAAGGTTTTTCGAACTAATCTTTTTTTCATGATTCGCACCTAGAGAATAAATGAGAATTAGTGATGGAAAGTCATACAAATGGAGAGAGACATTCCTTACAAAATTTACAGTTAGCAGGAACACTTACAATACGACTCTCTTGAAGGATCTCACGTGACACATTCAAGGGAAGATCATTTGAATCAACGACGCCTTTTACAAAGCTCAAATATTTCGGGAACTAATAAAAGCATTAGAGTGTCAGTATAGTTTTCAGTGAAATGAAATCAACATGTTCAGGAAACAGATCCATACCAGTTCCCCATCAAAGTCATCAGATATGAAGACACGCTTAACATATAACCTAATATTCTTGGTTTTTGTGTTCATAATTTCATCCTTCTTGAAAGATGGCACAAAAAGGATGGACCGAAATTCCACCTCACCCTGCAGCAAAAAAAAAAACAATCAAAACACACATAAATATAGGTAGGAAACTTCAAGATCTTCAAATTTGGCATATTTAGAAGAAAAAAAAATACTTGAATAAAAACAAAGAGCGACCACTATTGCAATTTGCAAATTATAACAAAAAAGATTAAGCCAATTACATCCTAAGAACGACAGAAACAACTTGAACGTTTTGATAAACTCTCTATGGGAAATCAATTAAGAAGCTTTTTTAAATCTAATATTCTCTCTGGTAAAAACGAGGCCCATGCAAGTGTATATATAGCAAGCTCTTCGATTTAAAAATCTACATGATTAGCTAAAATTCAGGTGGGTAATAAAACAAATACCTCAGTGGTGAAGTGTGAAGAGGCTAAAGGATCAACGTACTCATCAAAGGTCATCCTGTAAAATGCATTGTACTCTTCAGTAGTCACATCTTTAGGATTTCGTAGCTGCAGAAACAGTATATTCATTAATAAACAAAGAACAGTTACTATATCATATTGGACATTTTATCTCAGATAATGCTCACCCATATAGGTTGGGTTTCATTAGTGAGCTCCCAGTCCCAATATCTTTCAACAACTTTCTTAGTTTTCTTCTTCTTCTGTAAGGAACATCAGTGTAAACATAGATAGAAAAATTAGCAGTTAAAAATCCCATGAAATGTGCAAAATCACAAACTGACCACGTTATAGATACCTCTACATTTGGATCTTCATCACCTTCTTTTTTGGATTCACTTGGATCCTCATCTACCTCAACCTTGCACAAACAAAGCCACAAACCCAAGACTGTTAGGAAGAAATCAACTTAAAAAGAAATTTCAAGATTGATTGCAAAAAGCTGGAAGAAAGGTTTAAATTAATTTCATAAGGTTTAGATTAATTCTTCAGTATTGCTTGCACCAACAGACTCTATTAACTGGTAAGCACTTTTGCAATGTCCAGTGACAGCTTGACCAATACCTCTTTTGTAATACCCTTCTCTTGCCATGTGTAGATTGGGAAAGAAACAAACTGAGAATAGTTCTTCACAAGGTTCTGAATTCGCTCAGGATGAGCAAAACCTTTGTCGTCACGCTAAGAGCAACAGCCAACAGTAAGATCAAAACCATGACAAGAAAAATAGGAAACTTTGCTATCTTCCACAAATCAATACCACAGACCTTAAGATACAATGTCAAACGTGTTCCTCTAGGAAGTAACTTCTCTGGGTCGGTTTCTTCCCTAATTGTATAAGAGTTGGCATTAGCTTCTCCCTCCCATACATACTGCTTGTCAGACTTCGGACTTTTTGTTGAAACAGTTACCTATTGTGAAAAAAAGTAAACCTATGCTTAATGTTGTCATAACTAAAAGTAAATTGGCTCTTACCATGTCAAAAATACAAAAAGAAATGATAGATATACCTTGTCAGACACAAGGAATGATGAATAAAAGCCCACACCAAATTGACCAATTAAATTGCTATCGACACCAGCATCTTTGCTATCCTGTAAACAAGGCAAAACACATGAGACACTAAAAAAGATAAAATATGCAATGAAAATAGGTAAAACAAAAGGAGATTAATGGGTGCATATACCTTCAAAGCCTTCAAAAATTTGGCGGTTCCACTTTGTGCTATAGTACCAAGACAATCAACAAGTTCTTGTCTAGTCATACCAATCCCAGAATCACTGATAAAGAGAAAACAATCATGGTTCAACCATGGTTGTTCATAAATGTCAAAAAAAAAAAAAAGGTGATTGCCATGGCCATTCGTATTCTTCAGCAGTAGTACTTACGTGATTGTGATAACCCCATTATCTTTATCACTTTGAATACGAATGTCTAGATCAACAGCATCCTTCAAAAGTTCAGGCTCCGTGACACTCAGAAACCGTAACTTATCAAGGGCATCACTTGCATTACTGAAATTGTGTTGAACAAGATCACAAAAAATGCAGGAAGCAAAACAGCAGAATATCAAACGAAAAAAGTACTTACATTAATGTGATAACAAAGTTTTACAGGATGGAACTTTTAATGTAGAAAGAGAAAGATATTCAATGATCATTTCAAAGGGAGAAGCATATGAAGATAAACTAGAGTTTTCATTTTATAATTGTTTATTAACTATTTTTTATCTTTTCTGGAGATTCTACATTGCTTCAAATAAATTCTCTATATCCATGCAAATGTCATTCTTCAAGTGTTAGATAAGCAATTTAATTACATAACCATAAGTAACCATTTAGGCCTACAGGTAGAATGGGTTCTAAGGAGAAAATGACTTCCTCTATGCATAATTAAAATATCAAACAAAAACTGTATCATTTCAAAGTTCTATTTTCAAAACAAACACAATGCATAATTAACATGAAATAGAATTTCACGTGTAAAATTGAACATGTCTCAAAACAATGCTCATTAAAACATACAACAAGCTTGTGCACAATTTGTTGGAATTAAAAAAAAAAAATTACAAACGCGAGATAATAGTGCTAAGATGCACAGCCATATGTCAAAATATACCCAATTAACATAACAGCAAAAAGAAACTACATGAAAGACAGTTATCAAAATTCAAGAGTATCACCTCTAGAGTTACTGTGATTTCATTTAACTTTAACAGAGACCATTTGTAGCAACTTCGTTCTTCAACAGTAATTAGAAAATTTGGGTGAGAATTTGGGAATAGTCAGGACTCTATAATAACTTATTCCTAGGAACAAAGTTACAAAAATGTCGCAGCAAGTTCAAAAATATTTAATGTCTCTACTACTAGAAGCATACTGATTGTTTAAATTCATAAATACCAATAGTATCATCAACAAGATAAGTGGCAAACATGATAAGAAACTCAGTTTACAAAAACACTTAGGTATGCAAAAACATAGTGCAAAAGAGAAGCAAACACCAACCTGACCAGTTCACGCAAGAACACTTCCTTATTACTGTATAGGCTGTGTACTATAAGGTCCATTAAGCGGCTAACCTGTTAATTACAAGGGACTCAGATAAGTTTGTATTTATACAAAATTATAGAATAGGCCCTTCAATTAGCATACCTCAGCCTGATACTCAAACTTCTCACTTGGTGGTTCAGATGAATCAGATGCTGCTGCAGTTGATTCATGACGGTTGCAAACAAGTATGCTGTACCTCGAGCTCAAGTGCATCCCAAACTTGGTCCCGTTACTTCTAGGTACACAGAGTGTCGAAAGGAACCTGTGTGGTGCAACCTCTGGAATACGGTATTCAGTTTCAGTTGCCTGAAAAATTAGAAGACGCCAAGCATATTACTCCTACTTAGCTATAATTATGATTATTTTATATACACAACATAAGTTCATGCGCTTGACTGATTGGGTTAACTGGGTAGAACAAACAGTAAAAGTTCCACCACAGTGTCCGAGTAAAAAGTAAGATCGATATCGTCATTTCCTGCTAGTATATTACCGCCATTTCAATTGTCACAGATCATATCACAAAAGCTTTCCAATTCACTTTATCAACTACACGAACTTCACGATCATTTAACTTTACAAAACCACAGAAGAAAATTTCTATTGACTAAATTTAAGTTTCATCTCAAAAGAGAGGAACTCCGTCGATAAGCCTAATCAGCATCCACCACTCACATCAGCCTCCAACCGCAACTTTCGGAAACCATCTAATCCTATCTCCCGTGGAAATGGGCAAAGTGGCAACAGTTATTGAACTCACCGAGGGAGACGAGGTGGAGAGAACAGGCACCACGGCGCGGCAACGAACTCCGGCGGATCGCACCGCGGAGACCACCGATCGCCTCGAAGCGCCGAGCATCTTTGCTACAGCCGGTCTTGGATTCGCCGACGGTTGCTGGGAGGAGGAAGGAAGTGGCTGATGAGGAGAAGCGACGACGTAAATGGGGGCGGGTTTAGGGTTTTAGCGGAGCAGTGGAAGCTTCTGGAGTAGGGTTTGGTTGGGCGTAGCTCCGGGGTCCGCCTGTGGACCCTTCAGGAGACTACCGTGATTGGTATTTGGTAGCATGGTCCATCGGATCATGTAAAAGAATGATGGTCGACGTGGCATGATCGAGACCGTTATATAGTTCATCTGAACAGACTGTGTAATATTATATTTTATTCTCGTAATTTATAAAATAAAAAATAAAATATTTCTTTTCTAGTGCTGAGTGACATTACAACTTATAGAAATAATTGTAACTTGTATAAATGAGCGTCCATTATTTATAAAATCTCAATTTAACACGAACTACTCAAAATATTTTTATATTATTTAATCATTTAATTATATAAAAATTACAATTAACTTCTATAATAATAATTTTATATTATTTTATTTTTATTTCTTTGAATGTCTAATTAAAGTAATATTTTAATGAATAAACTAAATAATAGAGAGTATGATATTCATTGTATTTTAAATAAATGTTATTCGATCATGATTACTATGTAGAAATTATAACTTCTACCCTATGTAAAGGTTATGTGTTAACTTCATTACATTTTAAATGAATATAATCTAATCTAATCGGGCACATAGAAACTAGCATATAGTTTCTATAAGATATAACTACCTATTAACTTTTATAACATATAAAAATTATTAAATAGTTGTTATAAAAGAATAAAAATATTCATGTTAGATGGACATCTATTTGTCTTACTTTAATTGAAAATGAGAAATTGCTTGGAGTTAATTGGACAATGGAGTACATTTTTACCGTCTTGAGGTACGATTGAGTTGGTTAGTGTGCGTCGTGGTCAATTGTAATTGTTCAATTTACCTCCTCATAAATGGTCGTAGGATCGATCATGTGAGAACAACTGGGATAGCAAATTTTACCTTTTACTAAGGAGTTGATTAATGGGAGGTAAATTTTCTGAAGTGGACAAGGTCAAATCTCGACAATACACTTTCCATAGTAACCAATTGTAACGAATTTCATCTTTTTTTTATTTATTATTCTCTAATAAAAAATTACCATAATTATAAATGCATCACTCGGAGAGTTTCCCCGGTAGACCAAGCCAAATCCTCCTTCGCCGAGCTTCTCGGAGAAGTCACACAGCATCGGGCCGGAGATACTCTCCAAGAAAGTATCTTCTTCCGGTGATCCGGGCACTTTCTTTCTCCGGCGAAACCACAGAGCAAGAAAGCTGAGAGCCATAATGGAGATTGTAATGACATAATGAAGAAATTATCTTCTTCCGGTAATCCGGCCACTTTCTTTCTCCGTTGGTCGGAACTTTGATGTAAGTAGAAAGAGATGAGACGCTTTGAATCCGTTTCAGATTCCCCATCCGATCGAAGAGGAATCAATTCCCTGAACTCTCATCGTGGAACACAAGTGCAGTCATTCAATTAAGCAGGCATTTTTGCACCCAGGTTAGATTTGAATTGGAAGTAGGCGACATGAAATCGCCGGCGAAGTATCCGACTCCGTCGTCAAGCTTGACGAGATTGAACGCGGTGGTCGGGTCACAGAATGAGGATGTGCCGGAATTGCAGTCGGCGTAGGAGCTAAGAACCGTCGGGCACTGGCATCTGCCGCCGGAGGAGCATGGACCAGTAAGGTTGCAGCGATCGGAATCCGGCCAAGAGGTTGGCGTCCCCCGACTCAATCCGGAGCTGGTATCGCAATCCCTGGTCATTAGGGTTGCTCGCCAGCGACATTCCCTCGGTGAAGTTCTGGCCGGAGAGTAAGGTGTCGGCGGGGTGATCAAAGCTCTGCCAAAGAAGGGGCGATTCGCCGCCGGCGTCTCCGAGGAGCACCAAGTTGCCGGAGTCAAGGAGTATCATCCGGGTCGCGCCCATGCCGGCGCCGGACTGGAGGTAGGCGTTGCCGTCGTTGCCGAAGACGAAGTCGTCGGAATCTATCACCGGTGCGCCGTGGTTGGCGGTCCAACGGTGGCGGCGCTCCCCTGGTGGACCACGGAGAGGAGGAAGGCGGCGGCGTTGCTGCTGTAGGCGGTGAAGCCGAAGGCGAACACGGAGCTGTTAGAGAAGACGAAGAAGCCTCCCTCGTCGAGATAGTCTCTATCCGAGCCGCGGAACCCCCGGACGAGCTCCTTCTGCGGCGAGCTGCCATTGCCGAACCTTGCAACAATCCACAGCGCGACGAACACAACGCAGATCGCCGTCATCTCAACCTCCTCCTGATTTGGAAGAAGATTTGACAGAAGCTACAGAATTCTGATGAACAAATCGAGAATAAGGTATGAAAATGGCATTTGACTTTTGTTTGACTTAAGAACGCCAGTCAATAGAAAAAGTATTCACATTTGACTTTAGAATGAGTGGGCCTTAGAATATTAATAATATATATATATATATATATATATATATATATATATATATTTGCATAAAAAAATATGTTTTATGATTAAAAAACGAAATTTTATTATAAAAATAGAAAATAAAAAGTCTAAAAAAAGAAAAGGCCAAGGAAAAACGAATTAATTTCCATTTAATAAAATATCAGTTAACTTATGAGTACATTAAACTGGCCCAATGTTTCGGGTCGGGCTAGTGGGCTGAGATGGAGATCCTTAAACCCGGCCCGTTAATCCTTTGCTTCTCGCCCTAGGGGGAAGTGCGCTTTCTTCGTGCCATGGCTGCCGCTGGTTAGGCGCGAGGGCAGAGCGTCGAGCGGCGGTCGGAGGGAGGCCGGCGAGGACGAGGGCTTCTTCCTCTCGCATTCCATCCCGTTCGATCAAGGGAGGGAAGGGAGGTAGTAGGGCGGCGTCGTAGGGTTCGATCACGGACGTAATGAAGCGGAAGGCAGTAGACGAGGATGATTGCTATGCGGGGGCTGGAGGGAAGCTAACACGGAGGGAGATCCGGCCAAGGATTACGATCACGCCGTATGATCGCTCCGCGCTTACGACGCGGAGTCAAGGGTACGGTTGGATATTTGCTCGTCCCACTCCCGCGGTATTCTCTACCAAATTCGCAGCCGCTTCCACCTCCGCCTCGAGTCGTGATCCTCAGCCTTCGACTTCCGAAGCGCTTCCCCGTATGCTCTCTCTCTCTCTCTGTTTCTGCCGCTTTGTTAGACTTCCTGATTACATACATCTCGTAGCGCTGCGTGATGCATAGGCTATGGCGTTGTCTTTTTGCAAAAAAGTGTGCTGCCATCGGTGTCTTAGAGTAAAAATGATATTTTTGCCCGCGGTTGTCATGACACTGTTGTTTTAATTAATTTACTTTGTTTTTCAAATTTGATGTATTTATCATGTTATTGACTGTTAAAGAACAACAAAGCAAAGTTTAAAGGACCAGGAAAGACGCAAATAACACTGGATCAGGTAGTTCATTCAAAGAGAATATCTAAATTCCCACTTTATCCGTATACATTAGAATTAGAATAGATCAAGTATCCTGTTTTGCTACAGAGCTAATCAAGGAGAGAATAAAATAAACAAAAGAATTAAATAAATTAATTTTTCCTCTTGCCTATTTGGTCCAAAGTATGGGGTAGCAGTAGACAAGGTGAGATTGTTTTCCTCCAATTGGTATATTTGTACCAATTTAATCACAATAAAAGTTGAAACAACTTGAGTTGGAGCTGCAGAAACCTAAGAAGCATAGGTTGTCAATGTGCACTCAGAATGGTGAAGATGATTTGTGAAATAGTTTGCATTGTTAAAAATTGCATAGAAGGAGACACAATCATCTCGAGGCATGATTTCAGAACAAGGATTAGATATTCAGGGTTTCTTCCAACCTAAGACGACCATTAAGTGGATTTTGCTTGTTAACCCTGCAAATTAATACAAATCAACTTGCACAGAAAGATGACAAAGAAAATGTTTTATAAAAAAGATTCTATCTTTACATGTTAATTGTTAATCTTTTCAATTGTCTGATCCTTTGATTTTTAAATGTTTTACAGAATCAAGGCAAGAAGATTGTGACAGGCCCTCCTCTTCTCGTGATGTAAGGAAGACTACCACCCTCATTCTCCTTTTATATTGTCTTGCCTTTATGCATTTCAGCTGGTTGTTGATTATTTTGATTTGTACTCGTGTTAACCAGTTGCTGATCATTCAAGCTTTTGAAAAACTGATAGTATTCATGCAAGAGATGGATACAGAACTTGCAGGACTATCATATAAGTTATTGTTAAGTAAAAAATTTCAATAGATATCTTAATAAATAAATCTATGTCGTTTGTAGACTATATACATATTTATGTTTTTGAATAGAAATTGCAAACAGTGTAAGTTTTTGGAAAAAAAGCTTCTTTCACAGTAAATTGTATTTTTCTCTTAGAATTTTGATACATATTTAATGGTTGAATTTAGGCTTTATGAAAGTGTGAATCCTTAGTTACTTTTCATTAAGAATATAACTATTAAAACTGTCTTATCTAATGTGATAGGTGCTCACTGTAAGTTATTTGACATATATTTTCGTGACCTTAAACATGAATAAATGAATAAGTAGCATCCTTATACTATCTAGTTCTTGCACCCATAACATAACTAGTAGTGCAGTTGATTCTTACTAACAGTGGAAGAATAAACTGATTGCTGCTTATTTTTGTTAGCAAATAACAAATTAGATATTAATGCATTTGATCAAATTTGCCAGTGCCATACAAAGTTATTGATGTGCTAGACATTTGTTCTCTGTGACTTGAAATGTATTCTGTAGTTTTGCCTGTCGAAATTATAGATAATGTTTTGCTATTAATTCTTCATGGATGTGATCCTATTTGGATGTTGGTCTTAAAGTTTCATACAGTTATTCCCCTGTTGTTCACATGTTTTTTCCTCAAATAATTGTATTTATTGTGATTACAGTTTTGGACCACTTTCATTGATTTTGTGAAAAATATATATTCCAAGGGAAGGAAACTTGTGATATTTCTTTATTCAAAATAATTTTGAGGATTCAGTAGAGGGAGCAAGTTTAGTTTTATGGGGGAAATGGAACTAAGAAGGAATTTGCAAATGATTTAATTGACTTAGAAAAGGCAGGTGATAGAGTTTTTTTAACAACTATTATGGTGGGCACTAGAGAAGTAATTAGATTATTCAAGAAGAAAAGTCAATGTTATATTGATGCGCATGAAGAAAGTACACTACTAAAATGTTATATTGATGCACATGAAAGCAGGCTGCTAGTCTCTTGCATGTGGATTAGGGGCCACGTGAATGGTGATTAGGCTTGTGCTAGAAATTATACCAATCAATAAAACATAATGCAACTTTTCACTTTTTCTTCATAGCTCAGGGCTGTCATTGCTTGTGTTATCGCTTGTTAATATTACAGAAGATACAACCTTGCACAGATCTTATTGTTAGAAGAAAGGCCCATGTAGCTGATCCAATATAGCTGGTTTACAGTTGTTGTAGATCTTGTATAATAGAGTGCACTGGACTGCAAAAATGGTCTATTCAGTTTATTGTACCACAATGTTCAAATTGCAATGTGTCTACTCTTTAGATACAGCCCTGTACAGATCTTATTGGTGGAAAAAAGATCCATGTAGCTGATTCAACTTAGTTGGACTTACGGCTGTTGTAGGTCTTGTATAAGAGAATGCAATGGACTGCAAGAATGGTCAATTTGAATATTCAAACAATTTTGTTTCCATTTTATTAGGGTACTCTGTATCTTATAATGATATGTTGCAAACTCTGATGGTTGGAATCCCTTGCTGAAATTTGATTTTGAAACATCTTCCAACAAATGTATGGCTTGGTTTTGTAAATTGTGCCATATCATTTCAACTTGTCCACACAGCTTTTGGCAAAAATTTCAATCTCAAATATGCACACAACTAATCCATATTTTTTGGCTGAAAAATACCAGGCTTCTGCTGATCCTTCTAATGATCAGGCCTTTGGTGAAGCAACTAATATGTGTGACAACAGTGGGATTGCGGAAGTTGAACTGTGGCTCAAGCAAAGGACATTTTCTAGGCAAGTATTACTGTTTAAATAAAGTATGGCTTTTCTTTCTTTGCTATGCCATCTTTTGTTAGTTCTGGAAGTGAACCTTCCAAACCAACTGTCATATCATATTTATGTTCCATGAGTTAAACATTGAGCACAAGGTAATTAATCATGTTCATGCTCTATTTGTGCAAGGCACTTCTCTTTTGTCAATTAACCAAATTACATATCCAAGTCCATCCTCTATTTTGATTTTGAGATCATCATACTTGGCATGTCTTTCATAGCGATCATGGCATTTTCTCTTATAATTGCCAATTAAGAGTGTTAACAACAACAAAAGAAAGTTGCAGGAGTACAAAAAATGATTTTTTTCCTTCTTTTTGAACTGAAGTAAGGTAGATTCTTTCAATAAATATAAGTTGTTTTTTTAATGTAAAGAATTGGTTAAATGCTAAATTAAACTAGCCAACAAAATTAAGTTCACTGGTTTATTGAATCAGTGCAAGCAAGTTATCTATTGAAGTTGCTGAGCCTCTTGATCTCAACCAAGTGTGGGAAGTTTGCACTTTATAAGTTGCAACTAGATCCTCTCTCTCTTAAAATTTTTATCTGCAATTGTATTTGTACTGTTATATACTTGTGAGTTATCTATTGAAGTTGCTGTGCTTCTCAAACAATTGTGGGAAGTTTGCACTTTATATGTTTCAACCAAGTCTCCTCTCTTTCTCACAAATTTTTTCTGCAAATGTATTTGTACTGTGATGCCCTTGTCGATTCTGAGAGGGGGTTGTGGAACAATGAAGACAACCAGTAACAATGCTGATAAACCGTTTTTAATAGGGTGAATTTGTTAATTCTTGTCTTCCTGTCCAGAGAACAGTCCAAGCATTTGAGGGAGTTGTTGCAGTCAAGGACAAGAGACTTTTCCCGCCAACATGAAGAAACTAATGGCATATTGAACCAACAAGTTCCAATGAAATCACAATCTCTTGTGCTGTCTGGGCAATTGTTAACACCAAAACCTGAGAAATCTTTGAAGACTGTAGTAGTAAGACATTAACTATGACCTACCTTGTGACCAAGATTTGATCTTGCTAAACTTATTGACTGTTAATGTTTGTTCATAAGTTCACTGTGTTGATGTGTCGTTCTGACAAAATTACCTGTTTGTTCAATTTGAGTAGGTACATGATGCTAGTTCTTCACCTGTTGAAATTGCAAAAGCCTACATGGAAGGACTGGCTACTGAGTTCTACCATGAACCTGCTGAAGGAGTATTAAAGAATAAGGCAGCAGACGATAATGCATTGGCATCAGAATTGAGTTATTCATCGGTGATGAGAACACCTGTCTGCTGGCCTGGAGCAATTGTGGAGAATAATGGAAGCCATCTTACTCCTAAAACTGCTGGACTCAAGGTGGAGTCATACAGTTCCCAACGAACTCCTTACTCTGTTTCAATTTTCTCAAAATCAAAGGTTTGTGATTTGCATCATGTATATAATTTTGGTTTTCTTAAGTTGATTGTTAAGGTGGCATCTCCAATTCTTCTCAATGTCAACAGTTTCAAGATGGTGGAGGAAGTCAAAGGACTCGAAATGTTTCATCATTTGGGTGGAAGAAATCTTCTGCTTCTCTTCGTGGCATCACGGTAAGATCCTACTCTGATCCCAAAAGAGGAATTTATAAGATTCTTTTTTTTCTTTGATAGAAGATATAGCTAGAGAACAAGTGATTTCTCTTTTCTTATTTACATGTGGCTAAGTGGACTATCGTTCTTGAGCCTACTTTCACTAAGAATTAGACTATGGAACTATTTGATAGAAGCTTAAATTTTAGTGATCAGGTAATGCAAGTTAGCAATACTCAAATTTGCAATTATAGCATTTTTTTTATTATTTCATGGGTTGGTATGCAAGTTTCAATTTGCTGACACCAGGTCTATTGTAACTAGAGCTGTCAAACGGATCAACCCATGACAAGGCTGGCCAACCCACCAGAAATCCGTCATATGGCGGGGTAGGACGGGCCGGCCCACACACGCGCGCGCGCGCACACGCACACACACACAATAGCATTAGATATTGCCTAATGAAATAAAAGTTAGCTAGAACAATTTTGTACCAATTTGTCGTGCCAATTTACTATTTCAAGTCTTATGCCAAGATAATTTAGATTGAATATATGAAACGTATTTTGCCACTAGAAAGGATAATAAATGATTTTGATGGACTTGATATTACAATTAGTGGTTTTGGATATCTTGAATCTAAAGTGATATTGTTGAAAATGTGTGATTAAGACTGAGCTACTAAAATTTAGAGGGTCAAGCGGAGAGTTTTATTCGATGGTCATGCGGTTCAGACTACAAAGAAAATGTGTCAGTAACCATGCTTTATGAGCCAGTGTGGTGAATAATTCAGAAACAATAGAGACAAAAAGTTTAGTTGAGATGAGAATGGAATGTTGAGATTGGCGTGTGTGATTACTTGGGGGGGAAAGGGGTTTACCTCTTCATGAGCAGTTAGTTGTGGCTTATTTAGATGATAAAATAATAGGAAATATATCAAGGTGTTGTAAGCATGCTTAAAGACAACCAATAGATTCAGACAAGTGGGATCAGTTAATTTGAAGTTTTGATTGGATAAAGTGAGTTACTTAGTCTTTAACAAGATTGAAAGTGATTTGGATAATTGAATTGTCATTCATTGTTTGGATATTTAGTCAAATCCTAATATGAGGCAACTAAGCATGTATGTTAGAAAACTTAATTGAATGGTTAACATTTTTTTTTCTGTATCTGCCGAGATAAATTTGGTTATACTATTGGTTTATATTGCATTCCCTGAGTTTCTTTGTTTTCTCCTTTTTTTTTATTGGAAATGATGGTTTTGAATCGGTTTTTTTTTTCATCCTCTTCATTCACCAGGTTCCACCAAAGTATAGTGGATCAACTCCTTCCAAAGAGTTACTTGATTCAAATCTTGTTAATTTTTCCTCTGCGCCATCAGCTGCACCAAGTGACACAAAGAACTTATCATCCACTGGGAAAGCAAGTTACGGTAAAGATTCAATGGCACGAAACTCAAATTGCCACATTGCTGGATGTTCTGAAGATGTACATTTTCCTTTAGTTCCTCCAAAATCCACCCAAATAGCTATGAAAATACTAGATCACCTCAATAGAACCATTCCTTCACCTAAAGAGAAAATGGTACATAGTCTGGAAATGATTGGAACCAAATCTGTCTCGAAATTTGCTAGTGATTGGCATACAAAGAAACCTGATGATGGAAAGGCAAAAGCCTCATTATTGACTAAAGGTGCTGCTGAGAAAGATAATTTTCCTGAAGAGAAGGTATTTTTGGTTTCTATTCTATCATTTGTTTGCTTAATTATTTCTCTTCCTGAGCCTGTAGCAGATACTTATTCTAGGCTTGCAAATTTATTTGCTTGTACTCTCTGATCTGCTAATGTGAACATTAAGTTACTAAATTAAAGTGCTACAATATGAAACATTCATTACACAATTATTTCTTTTTTGTATTTACTTTACATGGTCTATTTAGACAAATAAAGTTAATAGAATGGAGAATTGACTTCAATGGAGTATTTGATATGATGACACTCTTTAGTTTGGAATAGAGCAAGCGATATGATCTTATAAGAAATAATTTGCAGAATTTAAATACCAGCCGCAATATGGGAGAATTTTATTTAATTAGGAGTAAGACAATTTAGTTTTAAAGGAATGGTAATAAGTTGATAAACACAGAGTTTTGATAGGGAATACAGCCCCATCTGGAAGAAATTTGGCAAAAGTGAAGAATATGATCCCAAAGAGTTTTGATTGGGGAATGCATGCCTGGTCCTGAGGAATTCAAGAGAGTGACAAAGAATGGGATTGGATAGCGATTATTGCCATGAATTGAAGGAAATTTACAGGATTTAGGAAGCATAACGAAATTGAAAAATTGTAGTGTGGAAATATGTTCTAAGTAGAAGAAGAGCTCAATGAAAGAGGAATATGACACCAAACTGGAAAATGACTCATGGTTTGCTGGTAATTTGTATATTATCCGAATTGTCCCTTCTTCATTTTCCCAATCATGTCAGGTCAAACATTTTGGAGAGAATACCATCCCCATCACAGGAATTTGAGGAGATACTGAGGGACTTGAATGAATGGCATCTGCAACCACACACTTGCAGATTTTGGCTTGGGGTGAGAGTCAATTTTTGGATGAAAGATAATAAGGGAGAGGATGTTCATAATGATGGAGCTCCATATGTAATTTTATGAGATTTTTTCTTTCCCCTCATGATTTTCCATCCAAGTAAACACAGCCTTAATGTTGTGTGGTTTCCTATTTGTTACTGAGATTGTGGATCGATATTGAACTTTGTGGGTTTGTGCTGGACCTTATACTGCTAGCTACATGTCTCACCTGAACATGGTTGATTCATGTCGAACTTGATATCCTGAATTTTGTACTTGGTGGTTGGGTACAAACTTGATACCTTGGATCTAGAATATCTTCTGGCCAACTAGTTTGGCAGCCAGACTAACATACAATTCTTTTTAGGCAAGAAAAATCAAAAGAAAAGGAATTGTGGCAATTTTGTTGCTTAATATCTATTGTTTTCATGTGTGTTGGAAATATCTACAACTCTATGTTAGGAATGTTTTGGGCTGGTTCTATAGCATATTTTGCACACTAACAATTCCTAAATTTATGTCGTCATGTAGGCTACAGCCGTGCCAACAATGAAAGATCATAACGAGGTTTTGCCATCTGTGACTCCAATGGGCAAAGACCAACTGCTGGGGTTAGTCAAAACAACTCCAGTTTCTTGGATATTTCTCTTCTTATGCTTATAGAACAAATTTCCAGTTTTAATTTCAGGGCCACTGAGAAAAGTTGTGATGCAGTCGTTAAGGTTCCTATTTCCAGCTCCACACCGCTAAAGGATCCATCTGAAACACCAGCCACACCTGCCTTAACTTCATCGCCGGCAGATGTTGCCTTCAAGGTTCCTGTTTACAGCTCCAACACCTCTTTAAATGCTTCACCTGAACCCCCAGCAATACCTGCTTCGACTGCACTTGCTGTTTCCACAATCCCATCATTTAGCTTTCGCTCTCCTAGTCGCGACCAGGGTCTCAATTTCTCCTTTGCGACTACTTCCAACCCTACTGTGACTGACACACCAGAACCACAGTTCAAGTTCGGATCTGGAGAACAGCGCAGCTTATCTTTCTGGTTTAGGAGCACAGAAAGTGAACTCTATTAGTGGTCGATAAAATAGCAATCAAGTTATGGGCTCTTTTCAGCAGAGGTATATATCTGTCGAGTGCTTTAGTTGTTCTGTACAGTATGTACTATACGACGGTGATTTGGTTCCGATCGAACTGATGGAGTCAGTCGACTGAGCATGCTTCGTTGTTCTGCAGATTGAGATCAACAACTATAATCACTTTTCTGAGTTTGGCTTCAGTTGATAAAGGAAGAATTGTATGCAGCTTACTTAAACAGTTATAGAGCAACTTTAGTGTCTACATCTTATGTATAAATTTTACTAGGGAATGCATTACTGGTATAAACCATCTTCCATGTGGTAATTTTTAAAGCATTTGATGAGATTAAGTTGGTTTAACTTGAGTCGTATAGTGATTTCTTGTAAAATATTTGTATTTTAGTTTTATTACAATACAATCTTTAGAGGGTATCAAAGCTATCTTGATCCCTCTCTTTCACATGTTGATCCTTGTTTGTGTGATGCTCTAGCAATGAAATAGTATATGTTTGTATAAGGGTGTCAATTCGGATAGGTCGGATAGGTTCGGATCGAAACAAGAATATTATTTAAAAAAAATTAATTTGAATTTAAGCCTGATTTGAAAATTATAAATTTGAACTCGAATAATCTGATCAATAAAAAAAAACCCTGAGAAGTCATTCAGATAATTTCACCACCACAAACATGTTCATCAAATCTAATCTCATCCGGCATTTCCAAAACTTTTGCTACATTTGGTGAACTTGCCTCGCAGACCAACACAAACCAAACTCTAAACCAATCACCTGAGTTGGTAAATTCTTCTTTGTACTCATCTTTAAAAGTAAACAAATCCTCTGTTCTTTCCCCGCCCTTCATCATCTACTAAATCCAACTATAAGTGTTAAAAATTAATCCGATCCAACTCAATTCTAAAAAAATCAAATTAGAGTTGATGATTTTCAAATTCAGATTGAATTTGAATTGAAAAATTTTGAATTGGATTAAATTCGGATCGAAATTGAGTCGGATTTGAATTGATCTGGATTGATTTAGATTTAAATTTTAAGAGATTTTTTTAGGATTAAAGTAAATTTTATTTTAAAAATTAAGATGTTTTATGTAATATTAATATGATAATAATAAAATATTAAATTAAAAAAATTATTGAAAAAATAATAATAATAATAATTTCTCATGTTATGCGAGTTTTTGTATTGGTCGAGTTATACCGAAATTAGAATTAATTTAGAATTAAATTCGGATTCAGATTCAAATTAAAAAATTTTAATAATATTTTATTGCAATCTGACTGAATATCCAACAAATCCTATTTCATTCCATTGATTCACTAACTCTTCTCATATATTCTGTGATTTTGTAATTAAATAAGGGAATCTACAATATTTTCAGTTTCCTTTTTTGGTTATGAATCCTGAATGTATTTTGCCATTCATGCAACAAAAAAAATATTTATAAATCACAATTTCTATAATTTAATGATTCCACATTTAGATTTCTAATTCCAACGATTCATCGAATCCAAATGGAAAACGGATTCTCTCGTTGGATTCCTCTTTCTCCTCCTTTACTATAAAAACGCAGCGAAACAGGGGAAAACAGTAACCGAGTTGTTTACTAGAAGAGAACATGAGGAGTTCAAACCAACGCCGCTGTTGTATCTTCTTCTTGCTGCTTCTCCCTTTCCTTTCTCCGGCGAACGGTTGCGCTTGTGGCGGCGGCGGCGGCGGCGGGCAGTGGAAGGTTCTGCAGCCGAGCATCGGCGTGTCGGCCATGCACATGCAGCTCCTGCCCAACGACCGCGTCGTCATCTTCGACCGCACCGACTCCGGCCCCTCCAACCTCTCCCTCCCTGGCTGCCGCTTCCGCGGCGGCTCCAATAAGAAGGCCCTCCGCCGCGACTGCACCTCCCACTCCGTCGAGTACGACGTCGCCGCCGACTCCTTCCGCCCGCTCACTGTCCTCACCGACACCTGGTGCTCCTCGGGCTCCCTCGCGCCCGACGGCGCCCTTCTCCAGACCGGCGGGTACAGTAGCGGCGAGCGCGCCGCCCGCACCTTTCACCCCTGCGACGACTACACGTGCGACTGGGAGGAGCACCCTAAGGCCCTCGCCGTCCGGAGGTGGTACGCCTCTAACCAAGTCCTCCCCGACGGCCGCGCCATCGTCGTCGGTGGCCGCCGCCAGTTCAGCTACGAGTTTTTCCCGAAGCAGAGCAAGTCCGACTCCGCCGCCGTTTACTTCCGATTCCTAGTCGAGACCAAGGACGCCGTCGAGAACAACCTCTACCCTTTTGTGCATCTTAACATCGACGGAAACCTCTTCGTCTTCGCTAACAACCGCGCTGTTCTCCTCGACTACGTCAAGAACAGAGTGGTCCGGAAGTACCCGCCCATTCCCGGCGCCGAGCCGAGGAACTACCCGAGCTCCGGTTCGTCGGTTCTGCTGCCGCTGGCGCCGACGCCGACGGAGGCGGAGGTCCTCGTGTGCGGCGGAGCGCCGCTGGGAGCGTACCTCGACGCCAAGATGAGGCGGAAATTTCGCCGGGCGCTCGACACGTGTGGGCGCATCAAGATCACCGACGCGGCGGCGGAGTGGACCATGGAGGCCATGCCGGGGCCAAGGGTCATGGGCGACATGGTGCTGCTCCCCTCCGGCGATGTTCTCCTAGTCAACGGCGCTGCGGTCGGCACGTCGGGGTGGGAGCTCGCGCGGAGTCCAGTGCAGACGCCCGCTGTGTACCGCCCCGCGTCTCCGGCCGGGGCGCGATTCGAGGAGCAGAGCGCAGCGTCCACGGCGCGTCTCTACCACTCCTCCGCCGTGCTCCTCCGCGACGGCAGCGTGCTCGTCGGCGGGAGCAACCCGCACGTGAACTACAGCTTCTACGGCGTCGAGTTCCCCACCGAGCTCAGCTTGGACGTCTTCTCGCCAGCCTACTTGAGCGCTGGGAACGCGGAATTTCGGCCGCGCATCACTTCGCCGGCGTCTTCGCCCCTCCGGCTCAGCTACGGCGAGCGGTTCACGTTGGAGTACGAGGTGGCGACGCCGATCGAAGAAGTAAAGGTGACGATGGTGGCGCCAGCGTTCACGACGCACTCGTTCTCGATGAACCAGAGGGCTCTCTTCCTGGAGACGGCGGAGAAGGAGGGCGGCATCCTGGAGGCGGTGGCGCCGGAGTCGGGGAAGGTGGCGCCGCCGGGTTTTTACATGGTGTTTGTTGTCAACGGACACGTGCCGAGCGAAGGAGTCTGGGCCCGCATTGGTTGAAGTTTTTACTTGTTATTTTCTTTTATTTAATAATTACCAAAAAAAATTAAAGCATTCAATAGAATCAAAGGGCTCAATGATTTGAATTTATGATTTTCTTTGCTTAGTGACTTGATTTACGCGATCACGTGCTCGACAGCCCCAACCCCAATCACTTACGCCGTCGTCACCACGCCGTCCGGCCATCGGAGACCGCCGGACTGGCCCTGATCGACGGCCCACTCGTCGGCGCGCCGACCGACGTCGGATTCCAATCGGATTGTGACCAGAATCCGACCGAATTCGGCCGGAAACCGCCGAACCAGCGCGCGGGCCATTGTGGGCCAAATCGCAGCCGATTTTCGGCCAAATCGCGGTTGAGACCGGCCAAGGAAGGACCGTCGGCCGTCGGTGATCCTTCCTCGGCCGGTCTTCGATCGCTATTTGATCGAAAATCGACCGTGATTTGGCCCATAGTGGCCGCTTGCTGAATGCGGCGGTTTCCGACCGAATTCGGCCGGAATTCCAGTCACAATTCGGCCGGAATCGGCTCGCCGATGAGTGGCGCATCGACCGGGCTCGATCCGACGACCGACGGTGGCCGAACAGCGAAGCGGCAACGGCGGGAACAACGACGGGTCGGGCGCTCGTGGAACGCACACTATGCATTTCCACTTTTGAACGGTCCGATCTTCGTGATCATGTGTGATGGATGGTGATCCCGCTGTCGTGCACGGGCGCGTATGAAGCCGGCGCGCAGCATAGCATTTTCGTTTAATTTGATATTCAAATATATTTTTAAAAATTGTTAAACTTGGCCATTTTAGAAAAAAGAGGGGCCTTAATATTAAAACGCCCGCATTAAATACCGACAGAGTCCGTGCCGCCCTCATTACTGCCATTGCTGGTGCTCTTCTCGTGTCTCCCTCTGTTCCACTCGAAGATTCCACCGCCGGCGGTACCGATCTTAGTCACCGGAGCGGCTGCCAGTGCGACGGGAGCCGGCCAAATGCTCGGCCTACTCGTAGTGCGGGTGAATCGAGGCGTCAACCTCGCCATCCGCGACCTACGGAGCAGCGACCCCTATGTCATCCTCAAGATGGGTAAACAGGTTCGTCTTCTTCTTCTTCTTCTTCTTCTTTGCGAGGCTCCTGAAGACAGTTCCTTGTTCAAGGATTTTTCATCATTTCTTTTTTAGAAATTGGGGGTATTTTTAAGTTTGGGAGCTGAAAGGTGTGTCCTTGCCGTTCTAGATCTAGGGCATAGTCGACTCGGTCTTGCATCGACGTGGGATTTAGTGATCTACTCTGCAGGTTTTACAACGTAGATGGCCCAAATCTCTTGTGCTTTCTCCAAACTCCATCTGCTCCCTCCTTCCTAGATCAATCAGTCGCCGTGTTCTAGTGACAACATTTGACGGCTGGAATAAAGTTTCTGCAACGTTATTTTTCCATCTAGTAGGCCTTTGACTTCATTCTGTGAATTTCGGTGAAGTTTGGAGCTTGATCGACTCATTGTAGACAATGCATTCCGTAGATCAGTCTCACTAGATAACATAAGACCTGGAAATTAAGGAACCTAATAACTTTGGAGTATGATATGTGTGTAAATCCCAGATCCTTGGTCTTTAAAACATAATAGAAGTTGTTTTTTTTTCATCTTTATCTTCTTCATTGGTTTGTCTTTTTCTTGTTTGATTCTCACTTGTGCAACATGTAAGCGAAAATATGATCTATAACTTGCTAACAAGTTTGAGATTGCACTTAGGTTCTGTAAGCATCTATAGCTAGTATGTATTGATCATCCTAGAAAGGTTTATTGAATGCTTCATTCGGTGTATTGCCGATATTGATCATGTATAAATTCTCACCTGATGGTGAAAAAGTTCTACTTGGTTGATGTACTAAGAGAGCGACTAGAGCCCCCGAGCATGGTGCAGTGGTAAGGCGCTCAACGGATTAACCAAGCACCAACGATTCGAATCTCAGCTAGGATGAAAAATTTGAGACGTTAATTGCTGGAGGAGTCGCTTGTGTTTCTAAATTTGCTTGGTGGGCAAATTAGAGGGAGGGCCGCCCACCTTCAGGATTAGTTGGGTCTATGAGGGTCTAGACACCTAGATTATCAATAATAATAATAATAAATGAGTGACTAGAAGCTCAACAATGAATCCTATGGCTTTAGAACTTTGCAAGGTTATGAACATAGCTAACAAGGTGCACTTTCCTTGCCATGGCTTAAAACTTCTGAAAGTGTTTTTTGGCATTGTGTGGCATAACCTTCATCAGCTGTTGACTATATAAGGTTAATTAGACTAGTCTTAATGTACACTCTTCATCAGCTCTTGTTGACTAATTGATCAATTTTGGTGTGAACATGTTTGGTAATAGTATTCGATTCTTTAAAAGACATGTCTCCCGAACTTGAGTTTTAGCCGGCCGATATCAAATTCTGCTTCTACTTCCTGGTTGTTGTTTGTGACATTGATGGTCCAGATGGATCCATAGCTGCATACATATTCATTAGTGGATACTCAGCAGACTGTTCTTACAATGTTGATTTATGACAATTGCAGAAACTGAAGACTCGGGTGATAAAACATAATATTAATCCTGTTTGGAACGAGGATTTGACTCTTTCTGTTGGAGACCCTTCAGATCCAGTGAGACTCGTATGTTTCTTCAAAACTCATTGCAATTTATCAACTTCTGTATCACTAAGAGGAAATGATGCTTTTAAGTGTATTTGTCATGCTCACAACCCTCTGGCATTTAATAATTGAAGTAGACATCAAATACTACATGGTAGCCATGGATAGTCTGTCATCTTTCCCTGATTTATGGTTACAAATGCAGGAAGTTTATGACAAGGATACCTTCAGTCGGGATGATCCCATGGGCGATGCCGAGTTCGACATAGCCCCGCTTGTGGAAGTTGTTAGGATGAACCTACAAAATGTTCCAAATGGCCATGTAATAAAGACACTAGTGCCATGCAGGAACAACTGCCTGGCCGAGGAGAGCCCTATATATTGGTCAGATGGTAAGGTGTACCAAGACATTGTCCTTCGACTTCGAAATGTCGAGCGTGGCGAAATCGAACTCCAGCTTGAATGGGTTAACATCGAAGGTTCTTAGTGTGCTTGATATTCGCGGGATATGAATGCGTATGAGACTGTGGATCTTCCTCGACATGTACTCGTTGGCATTTCTAGAATGAGCTGTCTATATGTGTACTAGTAAATAGTTCTTATCTTCTTATGCACTATAATTAGGTAGATGAGTAAAGAGTTCTTATGATGATTTGGGTTATGAAATGCTGTTGAATCATAAATGGTAGAAGGAAATGACTTCCTGTTGTTACTACAATGCAAGTATAATGTTGGAATTTGAAACTGCTGCATTTGTTGTATTTACTTAGCTAAGTTGCAGATGAAAAGATGCAGTAATCAATTCAAACTCCATTAACTTTAGCAGCATTTATGACTTCCTAAAGAGAAGCAGTGGCATATGAAACTGCATAAAACTGACCAAGAGCAAGGAGGAATGTGAGCTAGAAACTCAGTTCAAGTATATATCACAAGAGGTAGTACACAAGCCATGGAAAGAAAGATGAGGATTTTAAAGAAACTAACTGGCTTTTGTTGTAACCTCAATTGACATGCTCCACAACCAGCAAGTTATTTTCCATCAGACCCTCCCCCACAATGGGGAGTTTGGGAGATAGTTGCCACTCTCCATCTACCAAGAACTTGATCTCGTACCTAAAGTCCAAAAAAAGAAGTGTGAAGATTATCATCGTGCCTGAGATCAAATTGTTCTAAGGGGAAGATGGAATCATATACCGCCCAGGTCTAAGTTTCAGGGTAGCAGAAAATCTGGCATAAGCACCACTATACTCTGGTGACATCTCCTCGCCTTCAGTCCAACCGTCGAATGAACCCATAACTTGGACGCTCTGGAAACAAAAAGTAGCAGATAGTTTACTGTGTCTTAACATTAAGCTCCTTTACAACCCAAAAAATTGTATTTAAGTGACAAAATCAACTATGGGATACTTGATTCAGAAGTATGTTTGAAAAGCAAATCTTTTGTTGATCTCCATGAATGTTAAAATTCTTCAGTACATTATTTCACTAAATGTTCACAGGGGTTTACCTCAGCCATGCCAACCCAGAATAAATCAACCTCCTCAAATTTCAGAGAGTCAACATCCTTTATCTGCTCCATGACTTTTCCATGCACTACTACTTGTGAAAAACATAAGAGATAAGTGAAATATTTTATTGGAATCCTATAAAAGAGAAGGAATTGAAACAACAAATGACAGTCAATTCTATGTCAACATGACACATCGATTGATAGATCTTTTGAGTTTTCAGAAGGAATTTGTCTCATAAGTAGGCTGAAGTGTTTCATAATACCACTAGTGGCAATTTGTTTCACTAAAAGTCTGAAGTTTCAAACACAAAATTATTGTATGCAGTAGAAATGGTAGCTTCAAATAACTTGATCTGGTCTCACAAACTTGAGATCCAAAAGAGCCATTGCATTATAACACCATAATTGCACATATTCGTGGAACTTCTAAGTATGCCAGATGGTGGAAATTATGAAATATAGCACCTAGACTTGCTCCTAGAACAGTTATAAATAAGATGAACAAGATTTGACATGATAATGCATGATAGACTTTTCTCTTACACATGGTTTCTTTCATTTTTTTCCCCTCTTCTGCTTGGTTATGTTTTTCTTTCTTTGTCAATCGGATTTATATAATAAATTTGATGCTAAAACAAAATATTAGCATGCCTTAATGTTAAGGTTTGAGATAAATGAAACTCCATTAGAAAATGGCTAAGTTTGGCTAATAATCTTGAAAACTCAATTATGATCCAAGAAGATTTTGAAACTCCAAGTACCAATCAAATACTAAATAGAATTAGAATAGAAGTCCATGTGCATATACAATATGAGACAACCTTCTAATCTGGAAAGGAGGTGGGATTGGATATACTTTCCATTGATCTTCCTCGAGTCAAGTGGGATACCACTGTTAGCTATCTCTTCTGCTAGGCCAACCAAAGCCTGACCAGGAGAGAATTTAGATCACAAAACATTCTAACATGAGTAAACACAGATGAGTTCATATGTGAATCGTTTAGGCACAGAAGATGCAGATTTGTAGCCCAAGACAGCAGATACAATGGTCATATGACAAAATCAATTCAACTTTTTTTAGATTACGCTCTTTTTTATCTTGTTCTTTAGCAAGTTAATATCACATTTTACAGCTCTTTACCAAGTTACTTTAGCTGTTTAATTATTTGAAGAAGAGATATAAAAAAGATGAAAACTAGCCTGAAGCTCAACTTCCAGAACTGCGAGCTCATTTTTGTATTTGGCTAAGGCATCCTCTTCTACAAGCAACTGCAACACCAATTGCAAAAGGTTACAAGTACCAGAAAAAGATGCTGCAGCCATCTAGCTTCTAATTGAAATCATGAGAACATAGAAAAGATACTGTCAGTGAACGAGTACAACGTTAACAAATGAGCTGATCAATTAGATTATTGATTGGCCACTTTAGAATCTGACCCAATTGTGAAAATGACTAGTATTAAACTATAAAATATAACTAATTGAGGAAGGTACATGAATGACATCCTAAAATAATGTTCAATCAAGTAATCAACTGTCGAGAAAACACAACCATTCAAACTAAAGAGCAATCAAGATTCAAGATCATTCATCACAATCACAAAGTAATAAACACAATACAAGTCTACAACTATAAATAGATCTTAAGTTCTGACCCTGGAGAAATAATGACAAAAGGGTTGTCAACTTTTGGTTCATACTGTGAATTGTTTGGTAAACCATGGAAGTACCAAGCATATTGTGTCTGAATCATAGGACTCAATTAAAAAAAGGTTTAGAAATTGAGGTTCTCTTTTCCAGAATCATACAAATAAGTTAAATAAATTTTTTTATTAAATGGAATCAAATTTTCACGGTTCCTTTAGGTTCCAATTCATATATGATAACATATTAGTTCAAATCTTAATTGTCTTTCGTTGTAAGATGGGATTGTATGGTTCTAACAAGTATGATATAAAATGCCTCAGGATATCTGAAAGCATTTGCCTCAATATTCCAAGAATGAGATCTGTGAAAAACCTTTACGTTAAAAGAAATTTTTTCATACATCAACAGATACAAACTTACAATTATGCTAACCAGGGGTTTTCTTTCCATTATATGCATTAGAGATAGATAATCATATTGACATAACAGAACATGGGCATATGCTAGCGGGTCCAAACCAAGCAACATTTGAAGATGCACACCCCTCACTTCAGGTAAACAGGGTCTAAATATACCTCCTACAAATAGACAAATAGCAAAACAAACAATGGATCAAGCTATTATTGTCGATGATGTTCTTATAGTTAATAAACATTAAAGGTTGAAAGGATTTAATAGATAGTCAAGTTTGCAAAAAAATTGAACATGATTCAGAAACCACAATGAAGCAAAAAAAAAAAAAGTTTCCTCAGAAGCTGTCAATCATGAAATACAGAGCTAATTACCTCTCCTTAACAGATGATTGCAATAAACCTTGGATTCATTTCATGAACTAAATTCATAATTCAAAACTAATTAAACCGTCAGCACCTCTCCTTAACAACTTATAGCAATATAAGTCCTAGATTGATTTCATGGATGGCATCCATAATTCAGATATTCACCAAGTCAATAACTCAATATTGACCATGACTAGATACTTCACATTTTGCATAATTGTGTAAGGATGAAGCCAACTGAGGAAAATATAAATATACACAAATGCCTATGTTTCAATATGTAGATGATTGTACAAAAAAGAAAAGAAAAGAAAATAGTATGAGCAATTCATCTAGACCTGTCTTTTGAGGACTCTGTTGTACTGATTAGCTTCACTGAGTTTCTGCAAAAGCTTTTTTCTTTCAGTGTCAAGTAGCAGTGCTTTCAACTGTCAATCAAAATACAATAAATCATAGTGACTTAACCATGCAGTTCTCAGTAAAGCATGATAAACTCCACTAAGAAGCAGAATTTGTATGGAATACACAAATTTGTTGTTCAAAGAACAAGATCAACAATGCCAAGCATGATGATGTTGCATGAATTTCAGCAAGAAAAATGAATACATAACTACTAGAGGAGAAGAAATTGGTCTATGATGGAAATTCAAGCAGTGGTGCTGCCAAAACTAAAACCTAGTCTGGCAAAAATTATAATATTAACAATATATCTGAGGAATTAAGAACAGTAAAGTTTCATTTACAAATCCAAAATGTGCATCTATTCATGCAACTAGAAACAAGTGTAAAATCCTAAACCTATAATGCCAATGAAAACAACCAATATGCATCTTGGAGTCAGAGTTAATAAGATACGGGAAATTGTTTTAATTATCACCTCATCAGATGTCAACTTTGTTGGTGAGCCCATGTCTGATGTATCATCTGGTACAATCTCACTAGCACCATTTGTGTTTTCCTCCTCTGACAATGAGGATGGTTCTTCACCCACACTTGCAGGCATAGCAAAGTTTCTTGAAGATTTATGTCTATAGAGGAATGATTGATAGGGCTGTACGATGCAAAAATATCTAGGGAATTCTTGAGAGCTTTTATAAGAATTGCATGGATATGCCAGCCTCCTGTGCCTCATCCATAATCTACCTGATTGCTCAATACAATGATATGTGCAATTTTGTGCCAGGTCCAACTTCCTTTAGTGAACAAATATACATGCCAGTCAAAAGCAATGTTCAAGATTAGTGTTCTGGTCCTCCTAGATAGTCTTTCAACAATAAAATCAACCAGAGCTGTTGAATTCTACTAAAAAAATTGAGCCAGCAAGGTAAATGAAAGTTTTTAAAACAAATAGGCTTACTAGCAAACTATGCACTAATATACGGGAAAGTGAAAAGGTTTAGATAGATGGATAGTGGCAAAACACAATGACAGTCAGGGCCAATTGATCCCACAAACTTAAGAAATTCATGAGTACATATAAAGAAAATAGCAAGAAACAGAAAGCCAAATATATTTATATATTTGGCATTTGGTTGTAAAAAAATGATGATTACAAAAACATCTACATATACTTTCATAATAGATTAATGTTTATTAACAAGATCAAGCGTTTTAATCATTTTTTTTAAAAATGTATAAATGTCTCTTCATCCCGCATTCACCGTGTCCACTGTATCCACTTGAGAAAATTTCCAACCTTTTGCAGCCAACTCCACCAAGCGTTTTAATTTTTTTATTTTAAATTACTAGTATGAATCATTCACTCATATTACACATTCCCATTATATGGTGCACTGAATACCTAGAATGTTGCTTGAAGACTCCAGACAGTTACAATAAAATTGTACCTTACAAAGTTCGTCTTTGAGCACTCCATGGCAATGAACCTGCTATCCAGTACAAAGAACAGCAGCAACTTCATTGATAAAATTTCAAAGAAAACATATAAAATTGGCATAATTAGAAGAAAAATGGCCAATCGACAACGATAATCACCAATAATAGCGCGAAGCGGGGGAAAACCCCTAGCTAGAGAAAAAGAAACAAAAGTAAACAAACAGTCCTCACGGGGCAAATGAAGCGGATAGCGTCGGCGATCGCCGGAGGAGCGTTTCCCGATCTGCGCTGATAAGCGAGCAGCTGCGGACGGCGAGGAGCGAGTGGCTTTGAAGAGGGCACTTTTTATGGCAACCATCCGATTGATGCTTTTATATCCGTAAACAAACAGATGGCCCACCGACCATCCACATCAACCCACTTTTCATCTCAACCGTCCATATTAACGTGCGCTTATAGTGAGTTAACTATACCATTATCATCCTTAATTACAATTAGAGCTTCATAAACTTAAATAAGAAAAGAAAGAATAGATTGGGCAAGTAATTGCTATTGTAATAAAAAAAACAAAGAATTGAATTTCTGAATGTAGATAGATAAGAGAATGATGGGCAACCGTGAATCCACATTATAGCACTAAGACAGCAATTTTGCAACTTTCAGGTGGCTATTTTTTCATTTATTATTTTCTAGCCAACAAAATAAAGAAGTACTTGTAATCCAGGTATAACTCAATTAGACTAAAAAATTTAATAATTTTCTAGTTTGATACATCACATAAATCCAAAAACACGCATGTCTATCATCCTAGTTGGCATCTTGATGTCCCGGGGCAATGATATCGTAGTAGGACATCCAGATTGTCACCTAAGTACCTACGATTCTATCCCAGCTATGACGTATTTGTAGGAATTTTCCTTCAAATGGGGAGCACAATCAAAAGATGTTGGGCGTCTAAGCTGACCGTTGTGTGCACTTTCCGATTTACCTTGGTGGTCGATGGAAAATTTCTGTGGAACCGAACCGGTCATCCAAGAGATAGTCAATGGGGTATCTTGATGTCCCGGGACAATGATATCGTAGTAGGACATTCAGGTTGTCATCTAAGCACCTACGATTCTATCCCTAACTACGACGTATTTGTAGGAATTTTCCTCCAAATGGAGAGCACAATCAAAAGATGTTGGGTGTCTGACCTGGTCGCTGTATGCACTTCTCGATTTACCCTGATGGTCGGTAAAAAACTTATGTAAAATTGAACCGATCACCTAAGAAATAGTCAATGGGGCATCTTGTTCTCCTAATTTATGTGCGTTCAAAATCCACAATAACAATAAGAGGTAAAAATATAAAAAATTACGATGTGGATCGAACACAAAATCTTCAAAATGGCCTTTTAAAGCTTTCCCAATTGCACTATCCTACCGACATACACATTTAAATTTATTTTATTAAATAAATCTTGTATCTGTATAACATCATGCAGATTGGTCTTCCTTCGGGGCGAAGTCGATGACGCATGCCATGGCGACGACACACGGCGCACCTCCTCCCCTTCCCACCTCCAGTTACGTGAACGCGTCTCGCCCCACGCGATCCTTCTTCTTCAAGGAAAATTCCGAAACTCCGCTCTTTATATTCCACCCCGTCGTCCTCTTCATCCATTTCTGATCTGTTCACTTCTCTAGTTAGTTCGCTTCATCGTCTTCCAATAAAACTTTGCAGTCGAATCATGGGAAGTGGACCGAATACCACTGACAAAGGTTTCTTCTCCAACATGATGCGTTACGGTAGGTATCCGCCTCCACCACCACCGCCGCCGCCGCCGCCAGCATACTACTCCTCTGCTTCCGGCGTTTATCCGCCCCATGGCTACTACCCTCCTCACCCTGCGCCGCCTTACGGTATTAGCTTTAATTTCTTAATCACGTAAAAATTTAATCTTGGAGAATCCATTTTTGATGCCGAGTTATTTAATTTACTGAAGGATACGGTGGTTCCTCTTCTATCGGATCAATGACTGCTGGGGGAGCGGTGGCAGCTGCTGCTGCTGCTTACGGAGCTCATCACCTTCTCTCTCACGGCCACCACCACCCCCACCACCATGGTAATCACCACCACCACCGTCCAGGGCACGGCATGTTCCACAGCCACCACCATGGCATGTTGCATCACCATCACCACCACGACCCCGGCATGTTCATGCACCACCACCACCATGGCCACGGCCACGGCCATGGTTAAAGTTCAAGCATTGCATGTTCCATTGTATATGTGAATTGCTTCTTCTCTTTTGTCTGCGTTTACTCTGTTCATGGTTCTATTGCATGAGATGAAACAAAATAAGTGCTAGCTACATTCAGATAGCACATTCTACAAGAACTTGAAAATGCATCTGTTCTCTACTATTCCTAGGTTTAATTTTCCATGTATCACAAGCTTGCAGATATCGCGACGACAGAGATGGGCATGCCAAAGCACTCAAGATATATAACTAAAGATCAAATCCTTTAGGTAGTACAGGTAGTCAAGCTTTGTCCACAAGCGTATCAAACCTATTTTATATGTGAATATTGTAGACGAACATGTTCCAGCAGAGCACACAAGTAATTGTATATTAACACCAATGAAGATAGATGGTCATCGATATATTAACAGTACTAATTGTGGGCAAGGGCCAAATCTCAGTGAAACTGAGGCAATATCTTCTATCATGGTAAATTATAACTTTTCGATTTACCTACACACATATGGTCGTGAAATCGACCATGTGAGACTGTTAGGATAGCAGATTCCATCTTTTCCTTGAAGAAAAGGAGTATTAAGTAAGATTCATCCACACATTGGCCACAACATCTTTCAACAACAAAATCCAACCTTTTATCACTTTAAATGTTCTATCTTCACATTCATTATATATCACAAGTATCGAAGTTGTGAACAAATTGAATTGATTGATCGGGCAAAATTTATCAAAGCAAATCAATTCGACGGAGTGCACTTTGCTTAATGGATATTCCTGTTTGAGATCATCTTCGGATGAATCACCGAATACCAGACTTCTACGCTGACGAAGTCGCACATGACCCACGAGTAGCTAGAGAAGACAGTGTTTCTGTAGAGCTTCAAAAAGAAGAAGAAGAGTTAGGATGGAGGTCAAAGTGCCCTGGCAACTCTAACACCCAAGTCAGTTCTTTGTCAATTAGAAATGGAGATGGAGAAGAATAACAGTAAATGCAAATTATAGAGAGTGTCTGTGTATGTACATATGTTTGCGTACTTGAGCTCGTGGGAAGCAGGATCCTTTTATAGGGTCGTCTGTGGAGATGTCACATCGAAAGTAAGGAGAATATCTTATATGGTCAGGGAGAGTCTCATATCCCATCACGGTCAGGGAGACTTCCATCCCCCATACTCAGGTTGTTATGAGCGAGTGAAGTAGGGCTAGGGAAATGGAGCGACTTGGCAGGAGTATTGACTTGGTAGGAGTACAGACTCGATGAGACTGGACCGACTGAGGAGTCGACCTCTGTTTGGATGATTGGGAAGTCGATCGAGTGTCGAGTTGGTCAAGCACAGAGTCAAGTGCTAAGCTAGTCTGGCACAAAGTCAGTCGCTAAGCCAATCAGGCACGAAGTCGGGCGCTGAACCAATGGCCCAAAGTCCCTGGCGAACTACTGGCAACGATAAATTTATTGATTAAACTCCTACATTAAGGTAAATTCTTTTTATACATCCAACTTCTTATTTTCTGTATTTTTTTTAACTAAAAATTTTTAAAATAATAAAATATAATTAATTATTACTAAATTGAAATAAATTTTATCTACTATAAATAAAAACTAATATACATCTCCTCATCAATTAAATAAATATAATTAATTCATACTAAATTAGAATAACAAAAACTAATATTCAAATAACTATATTTGAAAATATACCTAAAATTGAGAACAATGATGATTAGCTTTTCAATTATTTTAAGTTCAAGTAAATTATAGACCTGCAGAAACAACATTACAAAATCAATAATTAAATATAATGTGCACAAATATATAGCAAATTTAAAGTCAAATTTTTTTATCAATTTCAGTTAAATTTTATGAAGTCAAATGTTGAGAACTAAAATTTATCGATACATCAGCAGAAAATAACCATCAATTAATTTTTAAAAACATTAAAACTAATGTAAACTCAAATTTGTAGTTTTACTAATTTGAGTGCTTAACTAACACGTATTGGGTGTGACACAAACTCAATTTGACGTCAATTCAATTCGATGTTTAAAATCTAATTTATGATCAATTCAATTTAAGCTTATTTTAAATCAAATAGGATAAAATATATAATTAGATACATATATGTTCTAACATCATATCGATCTTTGACAAAGTATTAATTCATCCGTCACCTTCTGCGTTTGCATGTGTTTTGATCAAATGAAAACTCACCATGCATCTCTTGGCTTGTCTTGTAAAAAAATTAATAGAATCAATTAAACTCACGAAAGAAACACTACAATTTATTAATTAGATCAAACGACGTCACTACTACACCGGATACACCCGCGTATGCGCGTTGGCTGATCATGCATCCATTAATTAATTTATTCAAAACGACCAACCACTACGAAGAATTTAAACAATGAAAGCGAAGACAGACAATCGACAGAATGGATGATCAGATTTCGAAATACTGGTAGCTAGATAGATAGATAAGATCTAGATGCATGCATGACATGGCCACTTAATTAATTAAGACCCAAAGAGAGACCAATAAATCAACATTAATATAGCGGTCGTACTCGCCAAAAAATCCAACAATTCGACCGGCCACGACTGGAACAGTGAACTCCTCGTCGCCTTCTTCCCCACGCCATGGGCCATGGCGACGACCTCCGGCGCTATAATCCAAGTCTACGACCCCAAAGTCTATGGCGACGACCCCCAAGTCTATGGCGCCCGCCATGGGCACACCCGCCATGGGCACATGGCGACAACCCCCGGCGCTAACCTGCCCGCTGATTCGAGCCTAGCTACTTCTTCCAGGAAAGTCCCCAAACCACGCTTTATATTCCACCCCATCGTTAGCTTCTTCTTTCACTTCATCCATTTCTCTGATCGCTTCTCTTGTTCGCTTCATCGTCTTTGCATAAAACTTTGCAGTCGAATCATGGCAGGTGGATCGAAAACCACTAACAAAGGTGTCGTCATCTCCGTGAAGCGTTACACGCCTCCGCCGCCGCCACCAGCAAAACACTCCTCTGCTATGGTAAAAGTGGCGGTTGCTGCTGGTTCTGGTGCTGTTGCTGTTAATGTTGCTGCTGGTTCTGGTACTGTTGCTGTTGTTGTTGCTGTTTCCGGAGCTCATAACCCTTCCCTCGTCACGGCCGTCATCATCACGGTAGTCACCACCACCAGCCACCCACCACCACAACCACCAGCACCAGCACCACCACCAGCACCACCACCACCACGACGGCCATGGAAAGGTCAAGCATGGTAATGGAAAGCATTGAGTTAGTTGGCATGGCATGTTCCATGGTATGCGTGAATTACTTCTTCTCTTTTGTGTGCGTTTGCTTTGTTCGTGGTTCTACTATATATTGCGCGATGATCATATGAAATAAAGTATGTGCGACGTTCAAATAATGAAAATACCGAGTGAGCATCGTTGTTCTCTACTTTTCCTAGGTTTTCCATTTATCACAAGCTTGCTGATATCGCGACCGCAGAGATGGACATGCCAAAGTGAATAAGTGAATATTGTAAACGAACGTGTGTTTAATTTCAGCAGAGCAGCAGATTATTATTAATTATGCACATCAAATCTTCTGCAACCCTGTTTTAGCTGTGATGCCGATCGAGTCTCAAAACTAACTAAAAGAAAAAGAAGTAATGAATATCGGACAAAAATTTATATATAGTGCTTTTGCCTTAATGTTGTTCAGAAGGAAGGAGTATGCATATATTGACAATTGATTGATAGCAAAAGTGATATTAAATCGAATGATAGTGACATTCCAACAATACTTGTGTGCATTATTTGAGGATTAGTCAAGAGGAAAAAATGGCGGTATAGAAAATTTACCTACAATAATTGGTGTAGAAATAGGATGTGCACCATCTATTGTGCCGAAGAAACCATCACGATTTAATTGGATTCCTTGATCAGTTTTCAGTCTTGCTTTAGCACTTCAACAACAAAAAGTAGAATCCACAAAATATTAATTATATTCATCCATCACCTTCTGCGTTTGCATGTGTTTGATCATCAAATGAAAACTGACCATCTCTTGGCTTGTCAAAAAATTAATAGAATCAAATTAAACTCACGAAAGAAACACTCCAATTTATTAGATCAAACGACGTCACTACTACACCGGATACACCCACGCATGCCCGTTGGCTGATCATGCATGATGCATCCATCAATTACCAAAAACGCACTATCAAATTTATTATTCAAAGCGAAGACAGACGATCGACAGTAGAATCGATGATCAGATTTCGAAATAGTGATAGATAGATCAAATGCATGCATGGTCACTTCATTATATAAGAGCCAAAGAGACTCCGATGGAATTAATATAGCCGTCGAACTCGCCAAAAAACCCAACAATTCGACCGGCCACGATTGGAACAGTGAACTTCTCGACGCCTTCGTCTATCCCAAAGGGCCCATGCTCATTCCCCAAATTGGTCTTAAATCCGAGCTTAGTGATCCATGCCATTTTTCCGGATTTTTGGACGGACCCAACCATCTTGTTGATATATTCACCACGCACTAGTTCGAACTGCATGCAACAATTAACATCTCAAAATCGATATATATATATATCTTAGCTAGAAAGTTGGCCATTTCGCCTACGTACGTACCTCGTGCAATGCTGATATACCACCACCATTGTTGCCTGCTAGATATGTTTTGACTTCGTTCCGGTCATCGGCATAGGAGATCTCCAAACCTTCGACAGCGTCTCCCGTGTGGAGTATGACCCTTGTGATTTGGGTGGCAGATGGAGCGATGTCAAAGCTGTAGTCACCTTGGCCTCCCCATGGCCCGATCTTGATGTTATCACGAAATGCTAATCATGGATATCAGAACGCGTAAATCGTCAGAATTCATTAATAAGCTGCAGGTTAATATATACTCACGGATACGGATGCGTGTGAAATCCTCAAGGATAGCAGCTGCTCGGCCATCCAACGATTCCAGGTGACGCAGCCACTGGTTGAGTTTGTCAGTTGTGTCTCTTCCCTCGGCTTTCAGCTTTTCGATTCCTTTCTTTAACTCGATGGTGCCGCCGGTTAGGTTATGCTCGTAGTATTTCGATAACCCGTCGAAGCACTTGTTGACGTCGACATCTCTGGGGTCAGCCATGGCTAGCTAGCTGCAGGCCGATCGAGCGAGGCTTATTTGGTGGCGATGGAGGATTGAGAAGGCTGAAGGAGATATATATCGAGCTTATTATTGCATGGTCCTTAATTCTTTTATAGACACTACTGATGAAGCTAGAGACCGAGACAAAGAAATACTAAATTAAGAGATCAAGGGATAAGTATTGAATAATATTAATCTGTAATCTTTGAAAATTTGGAATTGCATGGTCAAGCCTTGGGAAATCAAAGAATTGAAGAATGCATGTAAGCATGGAAACGAAGAGTTACTTCATTGCATGATACTTCACTACATGGTCAAAGAATGAATGTTTCATTTCATGGTCAAAGTATGAGAAACGAAGAGTTATTTTTTGCATGGTGAGATCTTCGAAACTTGTTAAAAGTTATGATTAATTAGCTTTAATATTAATGTATCATATACATTTGCATTATAAAAATAGAACATGTAAGTTCTTGGGAGCTAAGTGCATGAGCAAGAGAGAAATTGTAAAGAGTGTATTGTAGCTAACTCCTATTTCAATCTAAAATTTTATTTCCTTCTATTTTTATGTTTTTGCACCCAATAATAAGATCAAGAGTCAGAACGGAAGCTAGGGATAAGAAGAGTAATCTACTCATGCAAAAGTATAATTGGATTAAGATACACAAAAGCCAAAAGCATTCTATAATGGATGAGTTGAGCACACCAAGCTGGACTGATTGAATTGTCTGGATATATTATATTGGAAAAGTCAATCTGATCCACTAGGATCATTAATTAATTATAAACTTCCAATTCTGAAAATACTTATTTTTAATTTCTAATTAATGGCCAATCAAGCACATGTTGTTTTATCTCAAGCTGATCGACTGAATTAATTATTGTCCGGAGAATGCACATGTCAACTATTACTCTTTTTTTTTGGTCTCATAACGATGCAAGTTACTATTTTACTACTCTCATATATAGCGTCGTTATCTTTTATTTTTCTTGTCCCTCTTCACATGAAATGTATATGTTATGAGAAGAAACTATGCCTCCCGGGACTAAGTGAGATGGCTAGTGGAACAAATATAATGGAAGATCATGAGAGTTTGATTCTCACATAGGACGTTATTTATTTTGACCAATACACCATGTATGATTAAGTCATCGATTAACGAACTGTTGATGTACATGTTCCTCAAAGATAGCTATCAAGAAAGATGAAGAGATCTGAAAAATACTTTAAAAAAGAGTTAGAATGGTACCGATGGATCCCGACAAGTCACTCCGATACTCAAGTTAGGATTTTGCATGAGAAATGAGTTTAATGACTTTAAGAAATTAGAATTGATATTTGCATATTTGTGTCTATGGGTATGGTTCATCTTTTATAGAGTTAATTCATATATGTTTAAGGTATATTCTGAAATATCTATTCTCGTTTTAGAAAGCTCGTGTCTTTTGAGGATATTTTTTTATTTTTCCGGAAGAATCAGTCTGAGGTTCCCCTAATTGCATAGGTCAACCAACTCCTAGAATCAAGCAGGTCGGGTCTAAGGTTGAGGCCAGGTTGGCATGTGATGTTGGGTTAGTACTGAGGCTGAAACTTGAGGTCGGGACTCAAGGCCGAAACTCAAGGCCGGGACTCAAGGCTAAGATGAGGTCGACACGTGATGCCAAACAAATACTAAGGCCGGAAATGGAGGTTGGGATTCGAGGCTGAGATGAGCTTGACATGTGATGCCGAGCAAATGCTGAGATCAGAAATCGAGATTGGGACTTGAGGTCGAGATGAGATCGGCACGTGATGTCGAGTAAGTGCTAAGGTCAAAACTCGAGGTTGGGACTCGAGATCGAGATGAGATCAGCACGTGATGCCCAGCAAGTGTTGAGGTCGAAAATCGAGTTTGGGACGCAAGACCAAGATGAGGTCAGCATGTGATACCGAGCAAGTACTGAGATTAAACCTTAGACCTTAGGAATAACTACCAATAAGACCTAAGGGTGTAGGTTTATCAATTATTCACCTTTTGAATTTTATCTAATCTTTCTTAATAATTTTACTCCTTCCTATTTTACAACCACGTGATGTTCCAATAGCAACCACGCAAGACTCCACCATATCACTATTGTATATCCGTGGTGCTCTAATATAATCACTTGTAATGCTGGACTGATCCTCTGAATCCATCTTCACTTCTTGGACTTATGAGGTGGATTGGTCTATAGGCTCGGATAGTCCACATTAAGATTAGTTGGACAAGCCTAGATACCTAGCAAAAACATACCCTTACCCTTAGAAATCTCTTTTTCTAATAAATGCCCCAATGAAACATCCTTTATAAAAAACAAAAAAAAAAGGTCAAATAACTTATTCTTCAATGAAATTCTCATTTGGTGATTAAGTTTTCATATACATGTACATAGTTTTGTGCAAAAAGTGAGTTTAAAGATTCTTTTTATTTGAAAAAAAAATTAGTTTCTCAATGTTAACATCTAGGGGGTCCATTTGTAAAGTTTGATTAGTAATAATGTACCAAATTTTCATGTACCTTATATGGAATTCACCATATATGTAACAATTTTGATTTTTTTAATCAAATATACTATAAGAATTATAATTTTTTTAAAAATTAAAATATTAGAGTTTTTTTAAAGGTGATTTAAATTCTAGTATAAAATTTTAAAAACTTTTATATAATTTATTAATTTTATAACAAAAAAAAAAGAGTTCTTTTTATTTTAAGCAGTTAAGGGTGTTATATATCTATATATATATATAGAGAGAGAGAGGTGTAATCAATCTCTGATCAAGGTTGATCAGGTTGACAAAGATTGATTGATTATGCTTGAGTTAGATGTCAAGTAGGTCAAAGTTAATCGAATACTTGACAATCGATCAATATTTAGTTGACAAGAGAAAAGTCTAAGTGGATCATGGTTGATCAGATACTTGGCTGTTAAAAGTTCAACAGGAGTTGGCATGAGGCATGAAGTCTCGTAGGTCAAGATTGATCAGATACTAGACAATAAGGAAGTCCTGACAGATCAAGGTTGATTAGATATCAAAAAATGATGGAGTTCTGAAAGGTCAAAGTTGATCAGGCAACGAGAAGTCTCGACAAATTAAAATTGATTAGATATTGAGCAAAGAAAGTTCTAGTAGAATGACATCAATCGGATATTAAACAAGATGAGAATTTAATCTTATTAAGACTAAAATATGAATAATAGTCGATTGATAAATTGTATCGATCAACTGATGGACTCAAAGAAATTGGAGTTTGAGGTATTTTTAAGATTTATTTTTATGTTTTGAGAGAACAGAGAATTTAGAATTCGACTGATGAATTCTACTGATTAGATATTAGTCAAGTGATGATAATGGACAGTCGATTGGTGCTAATATGGATAGAGACGTTAAGCTGAAGGTCAAAGTAAAATTTGAATTTATAATGGATCAATATAGGTAAGAGCAATCGATTGATTGATAAAAATCAATCCTAACCTAAAAATTATAAAAGAAGAACATCGTCTATATAGATGAGGTTTGAAATGTATACCCGAGCTTTAGAAGATTAAGGAACTAATAAGTGGCGTAGGGAACTCCAACTCTAAGTCTAACATCCAGAGCTTGTTTTTGTCTCACATGCGACTCAATTGCATTGCAAGCCAACCACTCCATTTTCCCTACTTGAAAATATTAAGTGTGTTCAATTGCATAGAGCTCGAAAAATTACCATTTCAAGTTGAAATACTGAATAGCAAATTGAAAGAGATTCATGATGATCAAACTTGGTGGGACGACTTGAAGTGGGATGATGAGAACAATAAGTATTTGTTCGCTCCAACGGCGGAGCCATGTTACAAGCTACCCGGACAGTAGCATGGGGGCCGACGATGCCAAAAAAGAAAGAAAAACTTAAATTTATGGATAGGAGAAAGAAAATTTTAAAAGGATAGTCCGGAGTATATATCAGCATCGACGTCTACACTCATAGCTTACAATTCGAGATCACCCCGGATAGATTATTCAGACAGGCTCCGCCATTAAATTTTCTCTCATTTTTTTCCTTTTGTTTGATAATATTCATTTGTGATATATATTTTCATATGAAATTATTTAATATTTATACTCGGTCTCTCTCTCTCTCTCTCTCTCTCTATATATATATATATATATATATTCATATGAAATTATTTAAAATATATATATGAAATAATTGAACATTTGGAATGGTTTAGCATTTTATAAATAGGCAAAATTATGTAATTTAAGATGCATGCATCTACCACGTACCTTTTCCATCGGTAGGTAAAATTATTTCAAACTTGGTGGGACGACTTGAAGTGGGATGATGAGAACAATAAGTATTTGTTCGCTCCAAGGGCGCGCGGAGCCATGTTACAAGCTACTCGGACAGTAGCATGGGGGCCAACGATGATCAAACTTGGTGGGACGACTTGAAGTGGGATGATGAGAACAATAAGTATTTGTTCGCTCCAAGGCCGCGCGGAGCCATGTTACAAGCTACTCGGACAGTAGCATTGGGGCCAACGATGATCAAACTTGGTGGGACGACTTGAAGTGGGATGATGAGAACAATAAGTATTTGTTCGCTCCAAGGGCGCGCGGAGCCATGTTACAAGCTACTCGGACAGTAGCATGGGGGCCAACGATGATCAAACTTGGTGGGACGACTTGAAGTGGGATGATGAGAACAATAAGTATTTGTTCGCTCCAAGGGCGCGCGGAGCCATGTTACAAGCTACTCGGACAGTAGCATGGGGGCCAACGATGATCAAACTTGGTGGGACGACTTGAAGTGGGATGATGAGAACAATAAGTATTTGTTCGCTCCAAGGGCGGAGCCATGTTACAAGCTACCCGGACAGTAGGGGCCAACGATGATCAAACTTGGTGGGACGACTTGAAGTGGGATGATGAGAACAATAAGTATTTGTTCGCTCCAAGGGCGGAGCCATGTTACAAGTTACTCGGACAGTAGGGCCAACGATGATCAAACTTGGTGGGACAACTTGAAGTGGGATGATGAGAACAATAAGTATTTGTTCGCTCCAAGGGCGGAGCCATGTTACAAGCTACCCGGACAGTAGCATGGGGGCCAACGATGCCAAAAAAGAAAGAAAAACTTAAATTTATGGATAGGAGAAAGAAAATTTTAAAAGGATAGTCCGGAGTATATATCAGCATCGACGTCTACACTCATAGCCCACAATTCAAGATCACCCCGGATAGATTATTCAGACAGGCTCCGCCATTAGTTTTTCTCTCATTTTTTTTCCTTTTGTTTGATAATATTCATTTGTGATATATATTTTTATATGAAATTATTTAATATTTATACTCTGTCTGTCTATATATATATATATATATATATATATATATATATTTCATATGAAATTATTTAAAATATATATATGAAATAATTGAACATTTGGAATGATTTACCTTTTCCATCGGTAGGTAAAATTATATAGTTTAAGATGCATGCATCTAATGGGAGAGAAAGAAAAGATAGGGGATTTTGAGTTATATCTTAAATTTAATGATGAAAATAAATTCATCATCAATTTGAAAATTAAAAATATTTTGATCATCAAATTTAGGATGAATTTATTTTTCATCATTAAATTTGTGATGAATATTTTATTCATCATAAATTAATGACGAAATATATTTTCATCACTATTTGATGACGAATTTGAATTCTGTAACAAAGCTATTTTGATTGCATAATTAATCATAAATTTATGATGAAAATAATTTTCATTGTAAAATTTATTATTATTTTATGATGAATATTTTTTATTGTTAATATTTATTCCTAATTTATTTATTTTGGCACATGGCGACGACCCCCGGCGCTAACCCAAATCTATTTCGCACGCCATGACGCACGCCATGGCGACGACCTCCGGCGCTATAATCCAAGTCTACGGCCCCCAAGTCTACGGCGCCCGCCATGCTTCTTCCAGGAAAGTCCCCAAACCACGCTATTTATTCCACCCATCCTTCTTCTTTCCTTCATCCATTTCTCTGATCACTTCTCTAGTAATATAAGTTCGCTTCATCGTCTTTGCATAAAACTTTAAAGTCGAATCATGGCAGGTAGATCGAATACCACTAACAAAGCTGTCGTCATCGCCAAGCGTTACACGCCTCCGCCGCCGCCACCAGCAAAACACTCCTCTGCTATGGTAAAAGTGGCGGTTGCTTCTGGTTCTGGTGCTGTTGCTGTTAATGTTGCTGCTGGTTCTGGTCCTGTTGCTGTTGCTGTTGTTGTTTCCGGATCAGCTCATAACCCTCCCTCTCACGGCCATCATCATCACGGTAGTCACCACCAGCACCAGCACCACGGCCACCAGCACACCCACCAGCACCACCACCACCAGCAGCACCACCACCACCATCACCACCACCACCACCACGGCCATTGAAAGGTCAAGCATGGAAAGCAGTGAGTTAGTTGGCATGGCATGTGCCGTAGTGTATACGTGAATTACTTCTTCTCTTTTGCATGTGTGCGTTTGCTTTGTTCGTGGACTCGTGGTTCTACTATATATTGCGTGATCATATGAAATAAATTCCATTTGAATAAGTGAATATTGTAAACGAACGCGTGTTTAATTTCAGCAGAGCAGCAGATTATTATTAATTATGCACATCAAATCTTCTGCAACCCTGTTTTAGCTGTGCTGTGCTGCCGATCGAGTCTCAAAACTAACTAAAAGAAAAAGAAGTAATGAATATCGGACAAAAATATATAGTGCTTTTGCCTTTTCAATGTTGTTCAGAGAGAATATGCATAAATTGATAAGTTTAATTGATAGCAAAAGTGATATTAAGTCGAATTATTGATAGTGACATGCTAGTCATAGGAGGAGAAGATGATGGTATAGAAAAGTTATCTACAATAATTAGAAAAGACATGCACCATCCATTTAAGTTTGTTGTAGAATTCTAGTAATGTATTTACTTTGTGAGAGAAGACAACTTTTAAAATTTGAGAAACGTTCAATATCAAGAAAATACTAAGCATTGTCAAGATCTTGAATCGAAAATTCTTGATTAAGAAAATGAAATATAGAAGTAATGCACTCTTTATTATTGCCCGTTAGTAAAATATTATCCACATGAATAAAAAAAATATTATAGTGTCAACATGCACTTATAAAATAAAGAAGAATAAGTCTTTGAGCTAAAATTCTCGAACATATAACCAAGTGGATAAATGATAAAATCATGCACAAGCGGCTTGTTGAAGATCATATATAGATTTCTTGAGCTAACAAACATATATTGAAAATTGTGTAAAGAAAACTAGAACCGATGAAACTCCTGTCACTCCAAGAAGATCGAAGTGATTAATCGTGAAGAAAACTCTTGATATGAAGAAATTTAAAAAGGTTACAGAAAATAAAAAACTGGAAGATGAAATAATAAAAACTCTCTTGCATTATAACAATAAAGAAAGAGCTTATAAATATGCTTTACAAAACTTATCATTAGATCGTATAAAATAGGCCATAATGTAAGACCAAATCTTATAAATTAGGATCACACAAGATAAGTTCTAAACAACTCAGACAAAACTATCCTAGACTGGACAATGATTAAACTTTCAAATTATAAAATAAAATATTTAAATCTTAACTAAAAATATGAATAAAAAAAATATCACTTTATAATTCAACAAATTGTGGATGAATGAACCCAGGCGGTTGCTCCATAAATTTGATTTTCTCAAAATAACCATGAAGAAAAATATTAGAAATATCCAATTGTCGAATTGACCAATTGCAGCTGATAGCGATACATAACAATAATCTAACCGTTATAATTTTAATGACTGGACCAAATGTGTTATTAAAATCAATATCAAACATTGATTGAGTCCTTTGACCAAAAGACGAGCTTTATACCTTTTAAGAGAACCAACAGCATGATACTTAAGACGGAAAACTCATTTGGAGCCCACAATATTCATGGAGGATCGGTGCGAGGAACTAAGCTTTATCTCCCATTACAAAGAAGAGCATCAAACTCTGTAGTCATCGTAACACACCAATTTTGATCCATAATTGCTTAGGTAAAATATGTTGGCTCAAAAGGTATAGAAGAAATCACTAGAGCTCGTGGAAAAGGATACTAGGTGGCTACTGGTGGGCATTGTACATAGATGTCACTTAAAGGAAGCATACCTCAAGGAGCATCTTCATTGAAATCACTTGATGAAGAGGGTGAGGAAGTAGGTTGGGATGGTGAAGATGTGATATGTGGCACATTTGACGAAGGAAGATGATCATTCTCGTGACTAGATGATGCAATGAGGGAATCAAGAGGAGAGGCCCTATAGAAAGGTGGAGATGGAGTTAGGCCCAAGATACTATCACTTCTTGAATTAACATCAATTCTCAAAGGAGTCGGATATCTATCTACTACAATGTTAGGTGGTAACAAAAAGGTGCCACCTGTGTCTGGGGGAGCAATCGAAGAAGTTGTTAAAAAGGAACTAGAGATTCATCAAAAGTAACATGCCATGAAATATATATTCGCCCGATTAGTATGTGCAAGCAACGATACGTATGATGCAAATTGCTATAACCAAGAAAAACACATTGTAAAGAACGAGAGTCAAGTTTATGTTTAGAGTATAAATGTAACCACGGATAACATGTACAACCAAAAATTCGAAGGAAAGTATAGTTGGGAGTTTGATTATAAAATTTTTTCAAATAACACTTATGATTGAACAATGAGGTAGGAAGACAGACTTATAAGATATGTTGTGGTATTAACAGCTTCATCCCAAAATTTACGAGGAACTAATGCATGATGGAGAAGAGCTAAAGTAGTTTCAACTATATGTAGATGTTTTCTCTCAACATAGTCATTTTGCTCAAGAGTATGAGGGCAAAAAAAAGTCAATGAACAATATCCACAAGATATAAGATGAGAATGAAGAGCTTGATGCTCGCCACCTCAATCAAAATGACGAGAGAGTATCGTGCGATTAAAAGAACGTTCAACTTATTTTTGAAAATGATAGAATATGTCTAATAAATCATATTTCCTTTTTATAGAATAAAGCCAATTATATTTGCTAAAATAGTCAATGAAAGTGATCTAATATAAGAAGCCGTGGTTAGACAAAATAGGTGCAGAACCCTAAACATTCGAGTGAATTATATATTTCAAGTGGAAAATTAGAAGCATGATTAGATAAAGAAAAATGTAGCTTATGATTTTTAGCTTCCATACAAACCTTATATAAATGAGATGGGGAAGAGGCAAAGGAAGTAGGCTAACCATATTGATTGATAATCGACTGAACAATGTGAAGAGAATGATGGCTAAGTCGAGTATGTCAAGCAGGTTTATTTGTGCATTCACCGAATAAAGGATTTGATTGAGGAACTTTGAAGAAAATATAGGCCATTTTTTATTCCACCATGAAATAAATGATTATGATGAAATTCAAAAAAGATATTATTATAAAGAAAAAATTGACGAGATGAAAGATATTGCACATTCAAAAAATTAGATTAAATAATTGAATGTGTTTCCAAGATTAACAATATGCAAACTTGAGTTTTCATCAAATATCCAGATCTTACAATCCGACGATCTTGTTCTACTTTCGCCCACCAAATAAATCTAGGAAATGGTACAGCCTGACCACCCGCCACGCTACATTTTCGAGCACCGTAAGCATCCGATAAATGCGAATCAAACTCTCGACATCGAGTACAACCGTCGTGCCTTTGACCAACTTGCCGTGCCGGCTTGTTGCTTGGCTATCACAAGAATAGTATAGACTTGTTCCTTGATATCGCATGGGCAATACAGACACAAAGCGAGACTCCTCGAGCTTCCAAAGCTGTTTTAAATGTCCCCTTTGATTTGAATCGAAACAACATTTCCACAAGATTTTCAATAAATAACTTAATTATTTATTGTATAGGCATCTATAAAGAGTTCAAATGCCAATACTATCTTTATCTTATTAAATATCTAAACAATAAATAGCTTAGTTATCCGTTCTTGGAGCTCACCCATCGAGGTTTGGGACCTTGAGCTTCAAAAACTTTCAAATCTCAAACTACATCTTCATGTGACTCGAGTTTGAGCTTAATCATCATGGACACAATTCAAATGAGTGCATCAATATGTTTCATTAAATAATTTAACGAATAATATTTTGTGTTTCAACATTCATCATCATTTTTAACATTGTTAATTCAAACTCTAGATTGGAGACGATGTGTTCGACACAATGCCTCAATGAACTCGCCATGGCTTTAAAGGCATGGCGTTAATGGGAGACAAAGAGAGTTCGGCGTCCATGGAGGAGGAAGACTTCATCGACATCGACTTCGCTTCCTCTTCGCCGGAGTTCGAGTTCCACATGACCGCCGATGATCCACCCCTGCCCTCCCCCGCCGACGAGCTCTTCTACGGGGGCAAGCTCCTCCCCCTCCTCCTCCCCCCTCGCCTCCAAATGGTCGAACAGCTCCTCCGCAAAACCTCCGCCGCAACGCCCTACCATTCCTGTAACGCCAGCGGCGAGCTCAACCCCGACGAAGAAGAATACTTCCACGACTCCCTCGCCGAGCTCAACCCCAAGAAATCCTGGACCGAGAAGCTCAAGGAGGCCACTCTCAGCCTCAAAGTCAAAGCCTCAAGATCTTACTTCAAATCCCTGTTCCACAGATCTCGACCCTCCAATGAGAAATTGGAAGCCTCCAGAGGCACGAGGCGCCATCAAAGTCCGACCTTGGCGGAAGACGAGAGCAGGAGCAAGCCGTCGTCCTTCTCGAGCGAGTTCGGCGGCGGGGAGTCTACGCCGAGGCGGAGCAGCAGCGCGAGCTCCGACGCCGAGAGCTCGATCCAGGGAGCGATTGCGTACTGCAAGAAGAGTAGCCAATGGGCGGCGGTTGACTCGGCGGCCAGGAGGAGCACGAGCAACGCCGGCTTCTACTTGCTCTCCGCGTCCAGAATTGCACCGGACTGTGAGCAGGTGGAGCCTCCGCACCAGATTCGGCCGCCGCCGTCTTGCTGTTCTTCCCATGGAAGAAAGTTAAACTTTTGCGATGCGTATTTACTTCTCGAACACGAATCCAATGCGATCAAAGATTTCATTTTGGCGGTTTCTGGGAACAAGTGAAAGAAGAACAGGGCACGCAGAGTTTCAAGGTTGACTTTTTGTTCTATAGATTCTCATTGCGTCCACTGAATTCTTCTGAACGAATCCATCACCTTAGCGGCGATAGAATCCGTCATCTTAACAATCTACGCGGTCAGTCCTAGGACCATTTGTGATGAGATAAATCGAAAAATTACAATTGATCACAACGCAGGAGGATATTGCCTGACTTCACCAAGATTCGAATATTTGTCCTCTTCTACTAATCAACTCAACTATGTCCCCGAGGCCTACTCCACTTAATTCTGTTTCATGTCTAAGGAGTTGACAAATATAAAACGAATTGTAACGCCTTTAGAATTTTTAATTTCTTTTAAATTATTACAAAAGTTTCTTTTAAAAAATATATATATATTTAAAAGAATCCGGCCCAAATAATTATTTTTACTGGGCCTATGTTTGAGCCCAATTTGTCGTCTAGAGGTCCAATTAGGGTTTTGAGATCATGCGATATATTAGTCTCGTGTTGGTCGTGTGTTAGGGTTTCTTTGCGTCTGAAGCAGGACGAAGAGAGGGGGAGGTTATTCGTTTCTTCATAGCGATGGGTAAGCTTTCGATATCTTCAGATGGGTGCTTCTCTCTCTCTCTATTTGATGGATTATGGGATTCGTTCGATCTCTTTTGCGATCGTTGGTTGCAGCGAGGATTAAGGTCCATGAGCTTCGCGGGAAGACGAAAACGGAACTCCAGAATCAGTTGAAGGAGCTGAAGAATGAGCTTTCCCTCCTCCGCGTCGCTAAGGTGACCGGTGGCGCGCCCAACAAGCTCTCGAAGATGTCAGCATTTCTCTCCTTTTTTTTTGCCATTTGATTTGTGCACGCGGTACATTATTTTGCTTATAGGTTCTTAAAGTTTGGATCTTTGGTTTGTTTGGCAGAAAGGTGGTGAGATTGTCGATCGCGCGTGTGCTGACTGTGATCTCGCAGAAGCAGAAAGCTGCGCTGAGAGAGGCTTATAAGAAGAAGAAGCTCCTCCCTCTGGACCTCCGCCCCAAGAAGACACGTGCCATCCGCCGCCGGCTTACCAAGCATCAGGTAACTCTTTTTTTCTTTGAGGTTTCCTTCAACAAAACGGGAATAGAGTGAAATGGATAAGGAATATATCTGGGATTTCTATATCATTCTTGTGCCTAGTTAGTTTGCTGTTGATTCTGCTTTCGTGTTGTGTTCAGTTACTTCTTTCTATATGAGTGTCATTTTCTCCCCCAAATTTGAGTTTGGGCCTCTGATTTGGCAACGTGTCTTCGCATGCTTTGGCTCACGTTCAAACAGACATGACTCAAAATAGGCCATGCCGAGCATCATTTGATGTTTAGAATGTAAATTGTTGTATTTTAAGTAATCTGTACAATCTAATCTGCCTTGTATCTTAATGGTACATATTCATGCTTTGTTTGGTTGATTATTGCTTTCAGGGCACCTGTTGTTTTTCTTTCAATTCTCCTATGCTTTCCCCAAGTTCACTATTTCTCTTTCATGTTTCAGCACGATGCACTAGAACAACTTCTCAATGAATGCAGCACCTGCCATTTCTGAAATTTTGTTTAGCTAAAATGATCATTGAACAAGTCCCTTCAATCAAATCATCCTTGACACTGCCCACTGAACATATAGCAAATAGCTATATTTTTTAATGGTTTATTGCTAAATTTAGTATGATCTTTTGTGGTTTTAATAAATTTGGCACTATATTTTATTCTTAATACACACACACACACACTTGTATTATTTGGTAATAAATCCAGCACATTCTTGACTTTTAGGATTTGAATAACTTCTATTTCCAAAAAAATGTGATATATGGGGGTTACTTGATTATTAGAGATACAATGGGGAGTCAAAATGACAGATTATGACATGTGGAATTAATAGTTGGAAAAAACTTTGAGAATTTCTCATTAAGTTTTTGTAAGGAGATTGCTTTCAAATTTATGTAAATGTGTGAATTTGTTAAAGATAGAATACTATTAGATAGCCTAGATTTGAATCTGAGTACTTTGTGCTAGATTTCACATTTATCCTTAATTTTATCAGCAAAATCTCAGGACTTTGTGCTAGATTTTGTAGCTTTCCTTGATTTTATCAGTAATTATTAACTTGACAATCATTTGTGTATAGGATCTAGAGCAAGAACAGGAATTTTTATAGAAGATATGATGATTCGGTAGTCTTGAGTGGGAATCCTACTCCATGTTGTCCCCTTCATTAATCAAATGATGTTGTCTCCTTCATTAATCATACTTATTTGCACATGAGCCACCAAAGGCGTTGCATTGTAGTTTCTATGTTACTACTATCACCTTTTATCTAGTCCCTTGACATCTTTCCTCACCATGTCAGTGAATGACAATTCATTTTTCAGTTCCTCAAATCATGCCCAGCACTCTCAAAAGAAGAGACAATTAGAAAATGATTTGTTATTATTAGTTTTGGGTTTTTTTGTTGGTTGCATTTGAAAAGGATAGTCACATTCTTGTTCTTTGTTCCCTTGCCGTGTGCTCTATTGCACTAAGCTCTTGATGCTCAATTCCATCTTTATCATTGTCATCTATCATCCATTGGAAATCATATATCTTCACATGTAGGTGCCCTCCAATGTTAATCCTGTATTTTCGTTGCCTCTTTGAGTAGCCATGTGGTGGTGAAAGCTCTGGAGCCATCTGGCTTAGTTAGGGGGCGCACAGAAAAGGGAAGTTTTCTCCCTGCAAGGCCTTTTAAGGGGATTCTATCACTCATCTCCATGTGGTATCCCCAAGTAGCCTTGAACATCATTTATGTATTTATTAAAATAACTACCCATATATTTTGTATCTCAGCACGTCATCTGTTAAGGACCAGAGTGGGTTTCTTTGGTAAGAGCTAATCCTGTGTTTACATTGGCTCTTTGAGTAGCCATGTGGCGGCGAAAGCTCTTGTGCCATCTGGTTTAGTTAGGAGGCGCACAGAAAAGTGAAGGTTTCTCCCTGAGGTCTTTTTTGACGGGTCTCCATGTATCTTCTTGTGATGTCCCTCAGGCAGCCTTAGACATTTCTTCTTGTTGTCGTTCTTTTTCTCCCTACAAAAGCAAGTCAACAACAACCAATCCTGTGTTTGCTACTCAGCACTTAATTGTCAACCATTAAGAATTAGGAGGCTTTTTCTTGGCAAGAACTATCCTGTGTTTTCATTGCCTCTTTTGAGTAGCCCTGTGGAGGCGAAAGCTCTAGTGTCATCTGGCTTAGGCATTGTTTAAAAAAAAAAAAACTCATCCTGTATAGAGGATTAGGGAATATGCAAACTATGCCTGTATGTTTATCGCCTCTTTGAGTAACCAGATGGAAGTGACAGTTTCTTCCTATAAGGTTTTTCCAGGGGCCTCCACACACTCCCCCCTTCTCCATGTGGTATCCCCTAAGCAGCCTTTGGACACAATTAGAAAGATTAAACTAATCATGTCAATGCACACTGTCATTTGGTTTAATGCTCATCTGTGGGCTTAGGTTGCTTAGTGTCTGTTCATCTCTGATGGAAACATTGCTGTAATCTACACCAATTTTATGTCATGATAAAAAAAATTCTAGTGTGGAGATTGAGAAATCATCTGCATTTTTTTTGTTGTTTTTTGTTTTGCCTCATTGTGCTTATTCTTCACCCAACAAATGCAGGAGTCTTTGAAGACAGAACGTGAGAAGAAAAAGGAGATGTACTTCCCCCTGAGGAAGTATGCCATCTTAACTTAGGTATCGATATTGTGATTCTTAAGCTTTGCCTGATTTTGTTATTTGTTATATATACTGGAGTTCCAATGTGATCGAGATTCATATTTGTGTTCATCTTCTTGTTATACTGAAGTATGCCATTAGATTTGTTATTCTGCAAATGTTAATCTGATAAATTCTAAGTAATTTGCCCTTTCTCTTCTGTATTAACAGCATTGATCTATTTATGTTTCCACTTTTTCTTGTTATCTAACAATGAGAAAAGAATGATAAGAAAGTTGGTTCTCTCATGTTGCACCAAAACTGAATTATGCATGACAAATAAATATTTTTTTATTATATTTAATTTTTATGAATAATTTTTAAAAGGGAAAAATAATAATTTGTAAACTACACGGAAGAAAGAAGCTTCTTCTTGTTGTAATAAATAAAGGGCAAAAATTAAATGAGTCTATCATTTGATTTTTTTCAGATGGTCGTTTTATCTTTTCGTTAAGTTTAAATGAATGTTTCACTTTATTTGATTTGGATTGTTTGAAATGTTATAATTTTTTATCATTTGATTTTTTAGAAGTTAACAATAATTACTGATAATTTAATTAAAATAACGATAAGGATTTTATAATATTTATTATATTTTAAATGCAATATTATTTTAATGAATATATTAAATTTCATTGATTTTTTATTATGAATCATAATTTTGATTGATTTTTTTGTGATCTTATTTGTTATTGAAAATGGATCGTCTTCTTAATTTTTATCCATAAATAAATATCTTTTATTTTTCATTATATCTTTTTTTATATTTCTGATTTCTTCAATATTGAAAATGAAGTTTAAGGAACTTTTTTCCATAATTACCAACTAATAGGAGCCTTTTGAGATAATTGTTTATAGATTTCTGATTTCTTAAAAAAGGTTTATAAAAATCAGAAAATGTATATATATATATATACAGCCAAGCAGCCACCACCGGATCCACCTTAGTTCCCCAAATTTATCCTGCTTCTTTCCAAAAAAAGAAAATAGGAAACAAAAAACAGCAACAAGAATCGGCGAACTCGTGCTCTAGATTAGAAACCTCCAGGTCAAACAAATCCAACGCCGACACAATCCCTATCCCCACACGTCCCCAACGAGGTCAAACAAATCCAACGCGCACACGATCCCTATCCCCACACGTCCCCAACGTCGAAAAGTCAACTCTGATCTGTATATATATCGCGCGATCTCTAGTCCATCCCTAACGCATTCTTCTCTTCTGCAGGACAACAACGACCACGCCATGGAAGAAGGCATCAAATACGAAGAGGTCAGCAATTGGAGAAGAAGAAGAAGAAGAAGACGAAAACCCCTTCTGTTTCTCCCTTTCTTTCTTTCTCATTGAATCTTTGCTTTTTCAGGAATTCATACTCAATTCAAGAGGAATCAAGCTCTTCACTTGCTGTTGGCTCCCTGAAAACAAAGAACCCAAAGCTCTCGCCTTCATCTGTCATGGTGTGTGCCCTGCAAGCAATTCTCATATGCATTCTCTCATAATGCAATCATCTGATTTGCTTTTCTTTTTTTTGTTTTTTGTTTTTAGGGTATGCTATGGAGTGCAGCATCTCAATGAGAGGAACTGGAATTCAGCTAGCCAGAGCAGGCTATGCGGTTCATGGGATCGACTACCAAGGCCATGGCAAGTCTGAAGGACTGCAAGGCTTCGTGGCCAACTTCGACGAGCTCGTCGACGACTGCTTCGACCATTTCAGCAGCATCTGTGGTATGTTTGTATGTATGACAAATCCAACACGAGCAAAAAATTAATAATTTGTGATTTCTGTAGAGAGAAAAGAGAACAAAACGAAGATGAAGTATCTGTTTGGGGAGTCCATGGGAGGAGCTGTGGCTCTCAAACTGCACAGGAAGACACCAAACTTTTGGGATGGAGCAGTTCTGGTGGCTCCAATGTGCAAGGTTGTTCTTCCCTTCTATCCTTTATCGATCGATCGATCGAAAACAAAAGAAAGAAAAACACAAACATGTATCTATCTATCTATGCAGATTGCTGAAGAGATGAAACCAAGTCCAATGGTGATCAAGATACTGACGTTGCTGACCAGAGTGATACCGACATGGAGAGTGATTCCTACCGAAGATATCATCGACAAGGCTGTCAAAAACCCAGAATGGAGGGAGGAGGTAAAGAAGATTCGATTCATCTTTGTGTTTCTGAATCTTTCAGCTTTATTCAATTACTTTACTGTAAATTAAAATGTTTTGCAGATCAGAAACAATCCTTACTGCTACAAGGGAAAGGTCAGGCTGCAGACTGGCCATGAACTCCTCCGGGCCAGCTTGGACACAGAAGTTAACCTTCATCAGGTGAATTTCTCTTTTCCGCGGCCGGCGGCGGCGATCGAATTTCAGCTACAAGGATTGCTGATTATGTTGTTTGTGAATGGCTTAGGTTTCCCTGCCCTTCTTGGTCGTTCATGGAGATGCAGACACAGTGACAGACCCAAGATTGAGCCAGTGCTTGTATGAATCAGCATCCAGTGAAGATAAAACTCTGAAGCTTTATCCGGGGATGTGGCATGCATTGACGTCAGGAGAGTCCCAGGAACACATTGACCTCGTGTTCTCCGATATCGTCTCATGGATGGATCGGAGAACCGAGTTGGCCAGCTCGAGGATGGAGATAGAGCTCAAGGGTGGCCATGATCCCAGACTCCACACTCTTCATGCCAAGGAACTGAATTTTCACTAAGCATCATCTCTCAAAGCTAATTAATTATGTAAACCAGAGTCATAGAAAGACATCCAATGAATCATCTTCGATTATTACAATCAAATTCAAGATTATTACAATTAACAAATAAGCAATTATAATCGATCGATGAGTTTAAACTTCTCTATTCAACTCAACTCGACACTTGATCAATGAAGTTCATCGTCTAAGTTCCATGACTTATAAAAGTTAGATCAAATACTACAAGGCAAATAAGAACTTCGAGTTGGATCACAGAGAATTGAATCTGCCCAATTATGGGCTTTAAAGCTACAAATATGATACAATAGATATAATTAAAGTCGTCAAGTTGGATTAGACTTGTCGAATTGACCCATTCTATCAAATAATTTAATTGAGTTGGTTAAAGTTTATCGATCTATTTTAAGACGGACTGATCCACCTGGGTCCATGACCCGCGTGAGTCGGACCCGTGGTGGATTTGGATTGATATGCAGATTGAGAAAAAAATATTCTTCCAAAATTTAAAATTAAAATGGAAAATTCAATAGACTTTAGTTGGTATACGGGTTGAGAATTTTTTTTTAAATTTAAAATTAAAATAAAAAACTCAATGAATTTATGGGTTATAACCATCTAATTCACAATCCAAATTTAAAATTTTTAATATTTTTTGACAGACTCATGGAACGGTGACTTGTCTAACTCGCAATCCAGCTTGAGTTGGATTGACGATTTTCTAACTCGTCAAGATAGTGAGTGGCCTGTCTCGCTCCGTCAAATAATGAATTTTTAACGAATCAACTCTTCAGCAAAAGGTGGAATTCACCACTCTAGCGGTCCCACACGGTCGGTGTCACGATCATATATCTGTGAGGAAGTAAATCAGGAAGCTGTAGTTGACCACTACGGGAGAGAACATTGTCTTGGTTTTATTGAAATTCAACTTTTATCTACTTCAATAAGTCTGTTCTGTACTAACCAACTCAATCATATCGGAGGCAACAATCAAATCAACTCACTCTATCGTGAATTGGTTTAATCGCTCTAGATCGAAAAGGGGGACAAAATAGCTGTGTTTTGATCATTTCCACATGCATTCACCAGTTTGCATAATTGGCAGAAATAAAGTTGGCAGATTGGGTCCCACTCACGTGCGTCCAACATGTAAATGGGAAGCAACTTTGCATTAATTAAAGTGTAAAAATCTTTTCTTATTTTCCTTTGTCATAAAAAATCTCATTTTCTAAAAAATATTCTATTTTCTTTTCAAAAATATATATTTTAAAGCACATATAATCATAATTAACATAACGCGTAAAAGATAACTTTAATTAGAAATTACTATAGGTTACGGCAGCTTTAAATATTGAAGCGATTTTCATAAATTTGAATAATTTTAATTAAATTAGTAAAAATATTAATATTTTAATATGATAGTTTTTATGTATAATAATTTTGACAAACTTGATATAATTTTACTATATATATATATTATAGCAATTTTGATTAAAATGAATATAATATTAATTGAAATAAAAGTATTTTTAATTTTTACTATTAATTAGATATAACATTACTATGGTTAAAAATCTCTATTTAGGAGAAAAATATCCTACAATGAGTTATAGTTGAAATTCAAATTGTAAATACTTGAGTATAAGATCCAATTAATCTTAGATTTACTTAAATTTTATAGATGGCATAGGAGATACAAATTGTTTTAAAAATAATTTTATAGATAAACTTAAATTTTAAATATTTGATGCTAGTAAACACTATTGATAATATAATATAGAAAATTTCATTTCACCACCCTAAGATTTACTTATTTTTAAAAATACCTTATAAAAATTTAAAACTATTAAAATGCCTCATAAAATTTTAAAAATATTATCATTTTACCCTTACCCCCAACTATAAGCCTATTATAATGGTATAGTAACAACACATTGATCAAATTTTCCAATAAATGAATCCTTAATAAAGACTCCTTTGGCATGGGCCGGCCCAGATAAGCCCGGTCCAAGCCGGGGCTAATTAAACCGGTTTGAGAATATAAAGAAAGGCACCTACTTCCTCACCACTATTGCTATATCTTGGTTTTGGCGTGGAGAGCTCTCTCCCTCTCTCCACCAAAGCCTCATCCCGATCTCTCCTCGAGGTCGGATCTCGCTCAGATCGCTGTCCTCGATCAGGTTAGCGCCTACTACTCTTCAGGTTTTCTTGTTCTTGATCTCTTCTTCCATGCGTTTTTTGGCTGCCTTTCGCTTGTTTGCTGCTTGCGTTGCCGGGATCTGGAACTGGCTGCTCAGGCCAGTGAATATGAGGATCTGTGGTTCGTGGTGTTGTTTACTGGTCTGATCTGGTCGGATTTTTGACTCTTTAGATCAGATACAGTGATTCCGAATTGATCGGTTGCGTTTTGACTAGCCAAAGTTCTGTTTTTTTTCCCTATCTTTTTTTTCGGTGCTAGGTTTTGAGGGAGATCGCCGATCTAATTTATTCCTGTTGGTCACTTTAAAATCAGCTGGTACAGTTGATGTCGATTCTCTGTCCTCTGTGTTTTCTGTGCTCTCATTTTTCGTTTTTTAATTTTTTTTTTACTTTGACAGCGCTCCCATAGGGATCTGATCTTGTGTACCTTACCAAAACGGATGCTCGGATTTCGCGACCTCCGAGATTCCTGTTCTTGCCTTTTACTGTTTATCTCTTTATTATTATTATTATTATTATTAGCGTTATTTTATAATATCGGATCAAGTCTTCAGCTTGTCGTATGAACCCATGCTTCTGGAGAATCGATCTTTCAAAGTGTGGAATTTGTCTCGCGTTTTGACTTTCTTGTTGAAGAATCGTGGATTGAACATTTCTAACTTATTCAGCAAGCAATGAGTTTTAAATAATTTTGTGGTGCAATTTGACTGCAGTGGTAGATCTGCAAAAGAACATTTACTATATTTTTTTCTTGTTTAAAAATCTCCTTTCTTACATGCGTTGCCATAGATATATAGAAAATGGCCGATGCTGAGGATATCCAGCCTCTTGTGTGCGACAATGGGACTGGAATGGTCAAGGTTAGTTTTTGCTCATTGAAGATTAGCATTCATCCCTTCTGCCGACTTCAGTGTTTGATTTGTACCTGGAAATGACTCCTTGCTTGCATGTCAAAAGGCTGGATTTGCTGGTGATGATGCTCCTAGGGCAGTCTTCCCTAGCATCGTCGGCCGACCTCGCCACACAGGTGTCATGGTTGGGATGGGCCAGAAAGATGCCTACGTCGGTGATGAAGCACAGTCGAAGAGAGGTATTCTCACATTGAAATATCCAATTGAGCATGGAATCGTGAGCAACTGGGATGATATGGAAAAGATCTGGCATCACACTTTCTACAACGAGCTTCGTGTTGCTCCTGAGGAGCATCCTATTTTGCTCACTGAAGCCCCTCTCAACCCAAAGGCAAACAGGGAAAAGATGACACAGATCATGTTCGAGACTTTTAATGTGCCTGCTATGTATGTTGCTATTCAGGCAGTCCTTTCTCTCTACGCCAGTGGCCGAACAACCGGTTAGTATACTCCCATTGTTGATCTCTGTTGGTACATTTTGTCATTTCAACTGAGATTCCTGCGGCACATACTCGCAGGTATCGTGCTGGATTCGGGTGATGGTGTGAGCCACACTGTCCCAATTTATGAAGGATATGCTCTTCCTCATGCCATTCTTCGGTTGGATCTCGCCGGCCGAGATCTCACTGATTGCCTGATGAAGATCCTCACTGAGAGAGGCTATTCGTTCACCACCACAGCTGAACGCGAAATTGTAAGGGACATCAAGGAGAAACTTGCCTATGTCGCTCTTGATTACGAACAGGAGTTGGAGACCGCCAAGACCAGCTCAGCTGTGGAGAAAAGCTACGAACTTCCTGACGGGCAGGTTATCACCATTGGCGCAGAGAGGTTCCGATGCCCGGAAGTACTGTTCCAGCCGTCCTTAATAGGCATGGAAGCTGCCGGAATTCACGAGACGACATACAATTCGATCATGAAGTGCGATGTGGATATCAGGAAAGATCTATATGGCAACATCGTGCTCAGCGGTGGATCGACTATGTTCCCTGGTATTGCCGACCGTATGAGCAAGGAGATCACAGCGCTCGCACCGAGCAGCATGAAGATTAAGGTGGTTGCTCCGCCGGAACGAAAGTACAGTGTGTGGATCGGAGGCTCCATCCTTGCATCCCTCAGCACTTTCCAGCAGGTGAATTTCTCTATCCATTAGTTCTACTACCATGGTAGTTTTTATCCACACACAAACTGGACTTGACGAGTACATTTTCTAAATATGTAGATGTGGATCACCAAGGGAGAGTACGAAGAATCCGGCCCGGCAATTGTTCACCGGAAATGCTTCTAAGCACACGACATGCATCTTCGGCAAGTTTTGCTCAGCTTGTTCAATCTGGTATTTGCCTCTTTCTGGGATTGAATCATGGTTTGGTCAGGTTGATAGTATCAGGTAGTGCTTGTGATGCATTTTTACTGCTGAATTGGGTTGTTAAGAAGCTTTGTTCTGTATTAGCAGTGGATGTGAACGATATATGTATCAACTTTGTAATATGGTTTTTGCAAGTTTTTAGTGTCTATGTCCTGGCTTGGGGACTTGTTCAGAGATTTACTTGCATTCATGTATGATGTATCATTTGGTTTTATCATCTGCTATTTTGGTCACCCTAATGAAGCTGTTCTCTCGTTTAAACTGTGCCAAAATATCCCAATTAGGCTTTGCAGTTCATCCATTCTTCTCTTTATGAAATAGGGCAGGCTTTGATCTCAAGGAGCATTACTACTATGAAAAATTTGAGTTTTCACAAAACCAGAAGATGATTGAATCCAGATGTAGGGACAAAAACTCATCCATGGCGTTTATTGATCAGTACCTTGCTGTGGATCCATTTCAGATCATATGGATTTTTGATATCGCAAATAGTCCAAAGATATCTTTATTACTTATTTCGGATTCATCGATGATCTTAACATTATGTTAACTTTTCACTTGAATATTTGAATCTGATTTTCTGGAAACCATGACCACGATTGACTTAATATGAGCATATCAAGCTCGAGTTAGGTTAGGTCTCCCCATACCAGGCCCTTAGATCAAAATTAATTGACAAGTAAAAGAGGAATATGTCAAATCACAAAAATATTTTTTATATTTGACAAAGAAAATAAAAAATATTAAAATTACATACATTCAAATCATATAAATAATTTTTATATTTAATCTTTTTACTATACCATTTTAGAAAACGACATATGAAAAATTAGAACAGTAAGGCCAATGTAAATCATTGTGCCTTCAATTTTCAGAATATGTTGCATAATTTGAGAAGTTACCAAATCTATATACGGCCTTTGATAAATCATCGAATTTTTTATTGATTGTGAAAAGATGAGTAAGAGCATCCGAAATGGATGAGCTCCCATTATAATGATATGGCAAATAAAAAGAGTCGGAGAGAGTTCCTTTAATTTGTATAAACATTATTTATTTCTAGAGCATAGTTGAATTAGTTAGTACGAGACAAACTTACTGAAATAGACAATGATCGAATTTCGACGAAGTCGAGGTAATACTTCCCCGGTCAACTATAATTTTTCGATTTACCTTTTCACAGATGGTTGTCGGATCGACCGTGTAGGACTGTTGGGATAACGGATTCTACCTTTTTAATGAAGAGATACCATTATGTTTAAAAATTTTTTTTTATAATTTTAATTTTTTTATAATATAAGAAGATACTTAGACAATTTAAATAAATATAAATTTATAAATTTTAAAAAATAATAATAATAAGTTTGAATCGTAAATGAAAAAAATTATTGAGTCTCGACTCTCTATTAAACAAAAGAAATGCAAATAGTCAGATAAAAAAAATTGTATCATCAATTTACCATCTATCAATAAGTACGGAGTTAAAGATTTCATATTTAGAGGACTAAAGATATATGTTTACGTTGAGGGGATAGTCATGTCGTCGCTCCCCATTTGTTTCTCATTCTTATACTCCTACACCTTCTACACTAAAAAATTGAAAGTACGGCCCTTGACTCTATCCCGGTTTATCAATATCACCACATAGCCATCACCACATCACAATATATTTAAAATTTTAAAAATCTATTTTATATTACAATTTGTGATTTAAAAGGAAATTTTTTTGTCGAGTTCTCTATATACTTGGATATTAGATTACTTAAGTTAAAAAAAAAAATTAAATTAATTTATTAAATATATAACTAATCTATAATATTTTTTGGGAGGCCTTCCTAATGGTTAAGCGTCCGGCCTCTTGGGCTTTGTGGAATGAATCTGAAAGGGTGTGTAGTAGTAGTAGTACATCTGATATGATAGTAATTTTAAAATCAGTCAAGTGAATTAAAAAATAGCGTTAATTAATTAAAATTAACAACTGTATAATATTTTTTATGGCGCTAAAATATTTAAACAGAAAAAAAAATCAAATATAAATAGGGTAATTAATTAAAATTACCAACGGTGTAATATTTTTATGGCGCTAAAATATTTAAACAGAAACAAAATCAAATATAAATAGGGTAATTAATTAAAATTAACAACTGTGTAATATTTTTATGGCACTAAAATATTTAAACAGAAAAAGTCAAATATAAATAGGATAATTAATTAAAATTAACAACTGTGTAATATTTTTATGGCGCTAAAATATTTAAACAGAAAAAAAATCAAATATAAATAGATGCACTGGAACAACTTGTTTTATCTCGTTTCTTTTCTTGGGACTTAAACTATTCCTCCTTTCAGTTCCAATAAATCCGAATCCAACAATAGCGACGTGACGTCATTCTGCTTCGATCTTAATACTCCTCCGAACCTTTAAAGGTTAATTTATTTCATTTTCTTTGTTTTATTTATTTTTTTTGTATTCATAATATAAACAATCATCCTCGTTTTAATTCTGCTTTGATTCTATATATTGTATCATGCATGATTCATGTTCATATTGCACTGTTTGAAGATTTTATTTTATTTTTCTAGATCATAAATTAAATAACACAAGAAAGTATTATGAGATTAATATTAATTAATAAGAATTTATATATGCGTGTATGTTTATATGCAATTAATCTTCCACCAGCAAAACTCATCAGGAGAAGGATCTTAATTAATGTTACTCCTCGACGGGTTCTTCTTCTTCTTCTTATTATTTTTGAATCGTAAACAACCATCCATTCATGTTAATTAATCTAACTTTCTTTTTTTTCTTAATCATGTAAATTAAAACTTCTAAAACTTTCAGTCTTGTAAAAGCTCAGTAGATCATCGATCTGTTTGGGAGTCGTTCCGGATCCGATGGAGAAACTCAGGTGAATTTATTTATTTATTTGTTTATTATTACTTTCATTTTTAGCGTACGTCTTGTGTTTCTTACAAAAGTTTAATTTGTTTATCTATCGGTGCAGTTCGAACAAGAAGCGTTGGACAGAAGCAGAGGATGCATGTCTGATCGATTACGTCAAGAAAAATGGCGAACGAAACTGGAATGCCATCGCCAAATCCACTGGCCTCAATCGATGCGGTAAAAGTTGTCGTTCGCGATGGCTCGATCATTTAAAGCCCGATCTGAAGAAAAGTCCGATTACACCTGAAGAAGAGCATCTGATCCGTCAACTTCAAGCAAAGATGGGAAATAAGTGGTCTAAGATCGTCAAGCACGTAAGTCCTCCACTTTACCATCGATATTTGTTTGTATATGTCTTAACTCAGTTAATTAATCATTATAAATCTTAATTTTGCAGTTACCTGGTCGCACTGATAACGAGATTAAGAATTTTTGGAACTGCAAGATGAAGGAGAAGTCTCAGCGAGATCATGTTCCCCTCGAACCTGCTCCTCTTGCTATGGGATCCTCCGAGCATGGCGGAGCTGCAAACCTTCGCAGGGGACTTGGAGGACTTACCTGATTTGAGTTCCCATCATTTTGATCTGGAAGCCACGAGGATAGCGATGCAGAATTACACTGGTTGCTTGCAGAGAATGAGCATACTCATTCCTGATTCTGTTCTTTCACTTCAATATCCGGCTCCAGCTCCTTCTGCTATTGTTCTATATTCTCCTCCTACTCCAATTCTATATCATTCTCCGGCCGCGGCCCAGCTCGAGGTGGACGTCCTCTCCTCAGCCAACGCGGACTTGGTGGCCAGGATGAGGACTGTGGCGGAGCAGGAGTGCCAGCCCACAGTTGAGTTGCAGGAGGCACTGGAGAAGGCCTCGCGCTGATGCGGAGAGCGCCCGAGAGGAGCTGCGAATCCACAAGGAGGGGGAGAGGAAGCGATACGAGGAACAAAAGGCGGCCTTCTTGAAGTCGAGGGAGTTCTTCGAACTCCTTTTGTCCAAGAGCAGCAGCATGCTGAGGCACGGTTTCGAAGGCGCCCTTCAACAATGCGTGGAGGCCAAGTTGATCCCCCGAGAGGTGCTGACCTCTCCTCCCTAGATCTGCAATTAGTGTGAGATACACTGCCTCCCTCGGAGAAGGCCGACTGAAGACGGAGGGACTGCTGCCTTGCTTCCCTAATGTTTCTGTTTCGCTGCTGCTTTACTTTTCCTTTTGTTTTGCACTCTGTACTGAACTTGTACCCTACTGAACTTTAATGAAATAGCAGTTTTTGTATCTACGTTATTTTGTGTGAGATGGCCAAGCAAAGCTGGGGGGACAAGTGGGGGGGGGGGGGGGGGGGGGGGGGAGAGCAATGACGGGCCAGCCAATTTACTTGTTTTGCACTCTGTACTATACTTGGTGGTATACCCTGGACTATTTTTTTTCCTTATATTTTCTTTTCTCCCATCCATAAATTTAATTTTTTTTCCTTTTTGATACCGTTAGGCCCCCGCGGGGCTATAGCCCGGGTAGCCACAAAGGTGGCTCCGCCCTTGGTTGAAAGGTCAGTTAAGATAATTTAGAGAGGAACAAACCATAGGTGACTGGGGTCAAGAAGATTTTCATGATGATTGGGCAAAACTCAAACCATCAGCGAATGGGGCCCCTGAGACTCGGTTGAGAAGATTAAACTATCAGCGAGCAAGGCCGAGAGGACTGTCGAGGCAACATTGAGATGGCCGAGCCATCGGCAAGTGGGACCGAAAGGGCTATCAAAACAACTTAAAATCAAGCCGTCGACAAGTGGGGCCGAGAGGGTTGTCTAAGCAATTTAGAGAAAACCGAGCCGTCAGTGAGTGGGGCCGAGAGAGCTGTCGAGGCAACTTAGAGAAAATCGAGCCGTCGACGAGTGGGGCCGAAAGGGCTGTCGAGGCAACTTAGAGAAAATTGAGTTGTCGACAAGTGGGGCCGAGAGGGCTATCGAGACAATTTTGAAAAACAGCTGCTATGTTATCACGCAAGAGAGTAGTACGAAGGAGACGTTAACTCAGTCTTAAAAGAAAAAAGGAGGGAATAACAGTGCAGATACTAGCTGCGATAAGGCCGAAGGTGAACAGGATTCCATGGGCGCTTGAGCTCCACTCCCTGTTGGTCAGCAAGGTAATAAGATCTCCCATTTAGTAGTCGGGTGATGCGGTAAGGTCATTCCCACCGAGATTCCAACTTGCCGACGTCTACCATAGGATTGAGCTTCTTCTATATGACGTCCCCTACTTAGAAAGCGTGGGGGAAGACCTTCTTAGTGTACTCTTGGCTCATGCGTTGCCAGTATGCCCTGAGTCGCATATTCGTCACGTCTCGGGTCTCACTTATGAGATCCAGCTCCAGGAGTCGCATGTCAACATTTCCCTCGCAGTCTTCATAGGCTTGAATTCGAGTGGTGGCCAGGCCAACTTCAACAGAGATTACCGCCTCTCCCCCATAGACTAAGTGGGAAGGAGTCATCCCTGTGCTTTTGCGAGGCATGGTGCGGTATGCCTAGAGAATATTGTGTAGCTCATCAACCCAACTGCCTCTGGCATGGTCGAGCCGGACCTTTCAATCCTCTAACAAGCTTCCTATTGACGACCTCCGTCTGCCCGTTGCCTTGTGGATAATAGACGGAGATAAAGGTGTGGAGTATATTGAAATTTGACACCACTCGCGTAGCTTATGGTCTTGGAATTGTCACCCATTGTCGAAGATGATCCGACGATGAAGATCATATCTGCAAACTATGTTGCGCCATAGGAATTTAAGGACAATACCTTTAATGATCTTTACTAGGGTCTCAGCCTCCGCTCATTTGAAAAAATAATCAACAGCGGCTAGGAGGAATTTCTTCTGATTCGGCCTGTAGGAAAGGGTCCTACTATATCCATCCCCATTGATCAAAGGGGCATGATATAGCCGAGGCCTTCAAGAATTCCGCTAGGCGATGGAGGATAGACTGATGTCTTTGGTAATTTTGGCAAGCATTGACGAGGTGGGCTGTGTCAACCTGCAAAGTAGGTCAGAAATAATCAGCCAAAAGCACCTTCTTGGCTAACACCCTTCCTCCAATGTGATTTTCACATCAACTTTGATGGATTTCCCTTATAACATAGTCGACATCCTCATCACTTAGGCTTTTCAGGAGAGGGCGGAAAAAGCCTTCTTGTACAGAACATCCCGACCAAGGTGAATTGGGTGGTTCATTGTTTGAAAGTACGAGTGTGTTCTGGACTAACAGGTACATTTTCATGCTTAAGGAAAGAAATGAAAGAAGTACGCCAATTTGCAGGTGGTGTGGACTCCTCTACTATCTACGTCTGCAAGGCGCTAGGAGTACAAGGAAAGAGAAACGAACGGGAACCAATGGGATTCCGGTCAGCCGTTAGGGTCATAATATAGAAGTTGATCTTGAAGCTCAAGGAGTTGTTCGTGATGAAAGATAATAATTGTGTGACAAATAGGTTTGACTCAAAGTGTTTGACTTATTAAGTACGATCCACAGTTGACTTAAATGAAATCAAGATGTTGATCAACATTGTCGATATTATGAATCAAACATACAAAATCATCAACTAAGTCAAATTGCACGGATTAGATGAGTCATTAAAGTAAGAACACAAAAAGAGGCAACATGATCAAATGAATTATTGTTCTATATGAGCATTAGAATAAAGAAGAATCAAGTTCAAGCAAGTCTTGCCACATCCTTTAACCTCACCGACTCTTAAGGGGAAAAAAAAATTCTTTTCGAATTCTTTTAAGACACACCTTCTTCGACATGATCGACGATTATATAGCATTCAAATTTCAAGGCATCGTTGGCCAATAATATAGATGGTAGACTCATGACTCATGCTTTCTTAGGCACGCCCAGCCTTTTCCTGAAATCTTCTTCCATTAAAGGTAAACCTTCTCGCAGAGTAACCTTGGGAGCCCATCCAAGGAGTTGGTTTGCTTTTGTGATGTCGGGCTTCCTCTGACGAGGATCGTCAGGTGTGTTCTCCACAAGTTGAATCGTCACTGATGGCTCAATTAACTGCAAAACCGAGTAGAATTTTGTTCCTCAGCATTTGATTATTATTATTGGGTGTTCTTCAATCACAAGAAAAAGCTCAATCAATTGCACAATTAAATTTACCTCCTTCACAATCTCAGCAAGTTCCATCATTGTAAATTCACCTACACATTTCAAAGTCAGGTAAGAGATTATGACTAAGATAAGATGCACCAATCAACTTATATCGGTCACAATTTCATTTGTATGCGATGAGGAACGAGAAATAAACTCAAAAGTCCACACAACTTTAGGAAGAATGTAATAGATGTATGTTACTACAATCAGATCATAAAACTATAAGTGAACTGTGGAAATTACCAGGATTTCCTATGTTAATAGGCCCTGTGTTTTCTCCTTCCATCAGCCGGATAAGTCCATCAACCTTAATGGTGGTATGTCAGAAATGTTAAGTTTAAGAGAACCAGAAAAGGCCATACTTTAAACTCAATGAAAGAGGCTATCGGTTTTACCATATCAGAGACATAACAGAAACTTCGAGTCTGTGTTCCTGGGGCCTGGACTGTCAAAGGCTCACCACTGCATGAAATATCACATGACAAGAATTATAGATAGAATAGGGGATATGCAGTTCATTTGATATGGAGATATTACCGAAGTGCTTGGGCAATGAAGTTACTGACAACACGACCATCATCGATGTTCATGCGCGGTCCATAGGTGTTAAAGATTCTAGCAATCCGGATCTCTGATAAGAGTAACAACTGATGATGAGCACTAGCCTAAATATTTGTTTCCTATAAACTACCAGCGAAAGAGTGGCACGACTAAGAAATTGAGCAAATTACATAATTTGACACACCTATGCCATGCTGCCTATGATAATCAAACATCAAGGTCTCCGCCACTCGCTTCCCTTCATCATAGCAGCTCCGGACACCTAAAAGTGCAAGAGGTATACTATCACAAAATAAAGGAAGAAAGCATTCAACTAGACATCAAATGAATATTTGCAAATGAAGGGAAATACCAATTGGATTAACATTGCCCCAGTACTCTTCTGTCTGAGGATGTTGCAGCGGATCCCCATACACCTCTGAGGTTGATGTCAATAAAATCCTGAAGTGTACAATCAAAACTTGTATGAAATGTCATATTCGTGCTCCTGTGGTTTTCAACTAGTTGCAAGTAGAAGTCATAATCTTACCTTGCACCCACTCGCTTTGCTAGTCCCAACATGTTCAATGTGCCAATGACATTTGTCTTAATCGTCTGTGGCATTATCTCACTTAGATTTTATTAAACCAGACATAGCAAAACAAGAAAATCTAAAAGCAGAAGCATATGTGACAAATGGACAAGACAAAACAAATATCCCGTAAGAAAAATAAGCTATCTCCATGAAATAAAATAGGGAGTGCCAGAGTTTTGTTATAATCATCTTAAGAGGATCCACAAGCGAGACAATCAGAAGACAATCAGTTTAGACTGCCATCCCAAATGCCAAGTATGTTAAAGTAATCTTGAGGAACAAGTTATTGCAGATATGTCATCTAAAAATATTTCTCTAAAAAAGCACAAAGTATTGGTGTAACAAACTTAAAAATATAAGCATATGTTACTGATCTTGCAATCAAGTTGTTCCTGTCAACCTTCAAGGAGATATACCTTCACAGGATTGTGCTTATAGAAAATTGGTGAAGCAGGGCAAGCCAAGTGATAAATCTGGTCGACCTCCACCAATAAGGGCTCAGTGATATCTGTGAAGGAAGAAATAAATATATAGGTAGAAAGAAAAAAAAGCAAAAGTAAACCTAGGTAAAGTTTCATAACATCTGAACAACTTCTTGTCTTAAAGTAATCAGAACTTCAGTTTTCAAAGATAAGCTTAGGACATCAATCTCGTAAATTATGCCATTACCTATAAATTCCTAAGAATGTGACATGATAACTCTAGAAAGCATTAAATAGACAGCATAGCAATAACAGAAACAAGTCGTGTAGTCTCAATTAGTTGGAATCAGCTACATGGATCTTAGAACGCTCCCTTGAACAACATGCAATGCTACATACTACAAGCAGAATGGACTATAAAACTACGTGAAGCAAATACACAATCCAACTGGTTAAATTATTACTCAAATGACCAAAATTTACCATGACGAATCAGCTCAAATCTTGGATGACCAATCCATTTTCTAAGATTGTCTTTGGAACCTGTGAAATAATTGTCCGCAACAATCACCTGGTAGTAACATATAGGAAAATAAATGAGGAAAAATAAATGGAGTAAAAATAAAACAGAGACGTGAGAGATCTTGTATTTACAGAATGATATGAAAAAAAATGTACTTTTTTATTGGGCTGCTTCATTTACATGCAAAAGTTGGTGGTTAAGAGCAAATGAAACATAAAGTGGTACAGGAAAGGGGCTTTACGTTTTGTGTGACAGATTAGGATCACTGAATGAGGAACTACTTTCACCAACACAAAATTTCACGATTCCATTTTCATATAAAGTAGTTTTTCACATATCCGTTGATCTTCTTGTGCTATTAGCGAAGACAAGACCAAGTTAAAGTGTGAGACAGGGTAGGCACATACCTCATTCTTCTCATTCTCCATCAGTTTGTCCACCAAATGAGATCCAATGAAACCAGCTCCACCAGTTACCAAGATCCGCATATTGGACTGCCCAGAAAAAGTAAACCAACTTCAATGTTTACTTACAAGATAGAGTGAGCACTGCGCAGCAACGTCTAAAAATGTGAAGGTATATGGATGCCATTTTTCTCTAAAAAGGAATTACTTGCAAAAAAAATCAAATAATAAGATTGCGTTATACTCCTTTCTTGAAGATCTAACAATCTTATGTTATAAAAAAAAATCAGAAATAAAAAAGCTTCCAGATAACCAAGCAACAGCAATCCAGATCGATCAGTAATCAATTTAAAAGGACCAAAAAGAAAACCTGCAAAAATCTCGAATTGCGCAGAGGGGAAGGGGTGGGAGGCGGCTTTGCCACAACATGATTATTCCCGTTAGCTGCTTCTGTCGCCATTCCTCAAATCCTCAGATCCTGCACCACGATTCCAGATCTCACCCAACGTGATCTCAAAGGAAAGTGAAAAAAAAACAACAACAACACGAAGATCCCATAATCAATGCTAGGCAGCATAAAAGGACGTTAGAAATTAGCAAAAAAAAAAAAAAAAAAAACAATTGCAGAACAAAGATGACTTCGAAGCACTTGAATGCTAAATTTCCACGATATAAAAAAACAAGTACCTATTCCCTTAATTTAACAATCAAAATCCTTTCTTTCTTACACACAACTCTTCCACCGAAAATCCCTCTAGATCCACAACCTTATATAGATCCAAGCAACCAGAAACAACTGACACTATACCAAATAAGATCTCGCAAAAACGCGTCGAATGCACGCAAAGATAGATCCCAAAGGGATTCGCCACCAAACTGACACAGATCTACCCAATTACTATCCTAAATAATCACCATAACGAAAAATCAACACAACACGATCAACACCGCAGATGGTAGGAGGACTACCGTATAAGAATCCGAGGAATTACGCGAATTGGAGGACGAACTAGGGATTTGGGAGAGCAAGATATGAACTGTGGATTGGGCTTCGAGTGGGGAGGAATACCACGGTGCGAACTGGCGTGCTGATTAAATAGTGGGGTGATCTCTGATCTCGACCGTTGATTTTGCTGACTGTCGTATCGGATGGTCAATGCTCTGCGTATTTTCCACGTCCGGTTAATTTTCGATCATTTTTCTGGCGAAATGGAGTCGAGATAATTATAGATTAAGCTTCCGTTAATTTTGGTCTTATCCGTTAACGGTTTTGATCTTATCTAAATTAAATTCAAATAATTCAAATATATCTATAATTATTTCTAAGGTAATTAAAATTTGATGAAATTTAATTATTCTTTTATATAATAATTTTTTTTGTTGTAATGTAGTCGTAAAATAAAATATTTAAAAATTAATACAAATTTTGCCTTTTGAACTTGCTAGGTTATCACAGCTAGAATAACATATTTATACTTTTTCCAAAATTTTTTACCCCTCGCATAAGACATCATGATTCAACTATATATTAATATTCAGATTTTTTTTTTTCAAATAATCTAAATATATTTGTAAATTAATTAATTTGATAAAATTTATCTCATTTATATTGTTTTTGTTGTCAGTAAGAAAACTTCCGTAGGACCAGATCGATCACTCCTGAATTTACAGAACAGTTAGCCCAGACCGATCACTCCTGATTTACTAACTGAGATTTATCTTCTTTTTTTATATATATAATTTTATATTAATTTAAACGGTCATATAACCCATGCAATTTGACACACCTAACAACCCATCAAAACGTGGAAATGCTGAGTAATATCCAAAAATAAAATTCCTTTTTTGAGAAATATCCAAAATGGACTATTTCACTTAACGCGAATCTTAAAGCGTATAAAGTATTTCACTTATTCTAATAATACTTCATTAGTGGCTAATTGATCGCCGGCATCCAGTGCTTAATTCGCTAATCATCTCCGATCGAGCAACCGGAGCGTCAATGGCAGAAGATGACCTTGAGCTCGCGCGGCGCGGCGCACTCGTGGGTCACCGACGGGCTGTCTTGGGCGTAGGTGAAGGTGGCCGGGCACGCGCGCTTGAAGAACTTCGAGTAGCTGCTCGGCCGGCACGTCTCCAGGTCGCTGTAATTGTTCCGGCAGCAGAGCTCGTCGGTGCCGAAGGCCACGCACCCGCTCTTGCAACCCACGACGGATCCGCCGGGGGCCCTCAGCTGCAGCACCTCCGGGCACGTCGCCAGCAAATCCACCCGGCACCCAACCACCGGGCACCGCCCCTCCCCCTCGTGCGGCGTCACCGTCATCCCCACGTTGAACCCGTCGACGAGGCTCACGCCGTAGGAAGTCAGGTCCAGCGCCCCGCCGTGGTGGAGCGTGATTTGAGCGAGGCTAGCGGGGGCCTCGCCGCCGAAGCCGCCGCACGCGAGGCGGCCGCCGCAGTCGCCGGTGTCGCAGGACAGGCGCCCCGCGGCGCCGTAGCCGCCGCAGCCGGTCCGGGCCCAGATGCGCCCAGACCATGTCGAAGTCGGCGCGGGGAAGGTGCGGTAGGACTGGGAGGGCAGGAAGAAGCCGCCGCCCTCGAGGACGTCGCTGCCGGAGTTGGGCTGGATGGCCGGCCACAGCGGGAACAGGCAGTTGTTTACCACCGTCAGGTTCATCGGCGGGAACAGCGCCGACGACTGCTGCGCCATGATGAACAACAGGACCGAGAGAGATGAGAGCAGTGGGAAAGAGGAGGCGGAAGCCATGGCCGAGAGCTCGAGGTACTGCAACCTGAAGCAAAGCAGAGGAATTTATAGGCGCAGAAGGAATAAAGGACCTGAAAATATATTTAATTGCTTTTTTAAAAATAAAATAAGTCTCAATTTCTTTTTAATTTTATTTATTTATTTATTTAAAAAATGATAAAAGCAGCGTTGCTGATTGCATGAGGTGCCTGGTGTGGCAGAGGAAGTAATTATGAGCAATATTCTTTATGCGGATGATTCTGGAATTTCATTCCCGCATAATGTTTGTGAGTCCACTGATCATGAAAATTAAGGGGGAAAAGCACCAAATATTTCCAAATTCTCATTTTGGGTCCAAAAGGTTCAAAAGTCGGATTCAATTGTTTCGTGTAGTTTACTGAAAACTCGCCCTTTTGCCTGTAATTTTAAATTATTAAAAACAGAACGGAGCAAAACAAGGCAGGAGTTCTCGTGCCACGTGGCGCGTCAGCATTGCTTTCCTCTACTTCCCGGGAACCCAAACAAAGTTTGGCTCGTCGGACGGCGGCGCTGCGCCCTCCTCCTCCGTCGTCGCCGGCGTCGGAGTGCCGCCACCGGATTGGAGCCGCTCCTCGGAAAACCCGGTCGGGTGCAACGGGAAGAGTTGCAGCGTCTCCTGCGTCGGGCCTCCGCCGTCAGCGTCAAGCACGACGCGGTGTTCATGGCGGTGAGTTGAGCTGTTCCGGCCGAATGCGTCTCCCTCGTGGTCGGCAAAACCAAAGCCCGGGAACGAGGACGCTTTCCGGACGCCTGCGGCAGCGGGCAGGAACACGGCCGGGAAATGCGGCGGAAGGAGGCCCACGCCGCCGACGTACGAAGCGGGAGCGTAGTACGGAGTGTAAGCCACTGGAAAACAAGGCAGAAAACATGAAATTACAGCACAAATTTACGAAAGCAAGCAGTGAATTATAGTGCAATTCATTGCCTCCGTCCATGTTAATAAACAAGAAGCAATCATAAAAATGGCAACTTTGCATGTAACGGAGGAATCGAAATCGGTCCGAGACGTTCTCACCGTTGTTACTGGTGCAAGTTGAGGGCGAGGGAAACGGAGGGGGGATTGGGGGCTGCCGGAGCGGCGGCAGAGGAAGGTGGTGGTGGTGGTTGAGGAACCTGGAGAAGTAAGCAAAGCTCTCCTGCTTCTGCTTCTGTTTCTGGCGCTGCCTCGCCTTGTGGTTCTGGAACCAGTAGAACACGTTCTTCCCCTCGATGATGCCGTACTCTCTCAGCTTCCCGGTGATCTGCTGAATCTGGTCCGCACTCGGCGTGCGCACGCCCTGCTTGTACAGCCCCTCCAGGAGCGAGATCTGCTCCTTGGTCGGATTCCACCGGGAGCTCGAAGCGGGCGAGGAAGACGTCTTGCCCTTCCCTGTCTCCGCCACCTCCATCGGCGCGCGCACTCGATCAAACGCCTGTCTTCGACGGCGAGGAAGAGTATATATATATATATAGTGGATGGGAGTGCGAAAGGGCGCGGTGGTTGTCGCGTAGCGAGGTCAAACAGAGGGTCGTAACGTGAAGGTTTGACATGGGCACGGTTTGTTTAAGCTCTGAAAACATGGCGAAGCGCAGAGCGGCCGGCGCCGCGCCAGGTGCTGTGCCCTGCCGCAGCGCGCGCCTCTCTCCGCTTTAACTTTTGCGTCGTCGCTTTGTTTCCTTCGGGGGATGCGCGCATTGAATGAATGGAATGCCGGTTTGGGCTTTCAAAGCTCTCTACCTTTTTTCAAAGCGAAGCAGAGGTATTTGAGACACGGTTAATTTAGGGGATGCTCCTCCTCGGGAATGAAATGTATTCTTTCCTTGCTCTCTTCATCTTCCTAATCTCCCTTGTTGAATCATCTTGCTCATACTTTCATCGATTTCTTTGGTGCCCAATCAATTCCCAGTCATTGCATTGAATGCTGCATGAATGCTCATGATGAACCATATTTGTGTAAAATGTACATCCTTCGATTCCATCACTGATTGCGTACGTGCTCAAATTGTTAACCTATCATCTTCCAAAAGATTTCCATGGCTTTTTTTTAGCTCAAACCTTTTGTTAAATCAATCAATCAGTCAAGGGTGGATGGTGCATGAAACATGCAAAATCTAAGAACGCATGGAAGATTTCTCTGTGAACTAAAGGAGAGTCACGCAGTTAATGCCGAGGAGCTAGATATCTCGGGAAGAGCAAGAGAGAGGAAAACATATGGCAGTGGCGATCGCACGCAGCATGCACACAAATGGCACGAGATCTCTCTACCTCTCTGCAGGGAGATCCGGTGGGAATTCGTAGGCTCCTGGAGCTCAACGAGCGCGGAGAAAGATACATAGAGAGCGAGGCAGCAGGGGAAGAGAGGAAATGGTAGCCGGGCAAAAAGAAGAGAAAGAGAGGAAGAAGGCAAACGTATATGGGTGGATGTGCATGGTAGTCAGCACAGCAAGGTTAGGGTTTAGCCCATGGGCGGCTATGGCTTGGGGTGTAGTTGAGGTGCAGCAGTAGACTACAAGTAGTAGTGGTACTATGGTCTGCATGCTGCCAATCACGGAGAGAGAGAGAGAGAGAGAGAGGAGAGATGGCATCGCATTGCATGGCATGGACTGTGGTGGTGCATTGGGAAATGGAGAGAGAGAGGAGGGGGAGGGAGAGGAAAAGGCTAGAGGGGTGATACGGGAGATCTTAGTCTGAGCGGAATGCAGTATGCATGGGCAGGGGAGGGGGGTGTACGTAGGAACCGTGGTGCTTCCGCTCTTTTGGGAAACGGTATGCTTGTTTATTTCTAGGGACAAAAAGAAGGCTCCTTTTGTTTAGCCAAACTAAACAGAGGGGAGGAAGGGAAAAACTTTCAGTGGTGAGTTAAAATTTTTGATTCGAATCAAATTGATAACAACATCAATCATATAAACAGCAGCAGCCTTCAGATGGCTCGAGTGTAGGGTAGGCTGGAGCAGGATTGATAATCGACATGTTAGAACTCACTTATGGTTTAGAGGTACTTGACCATGCCTCGGCCTTCGACACTGAGTTTTGAGGCTTGCAGTTGCTTCTTTTTGGGTGCCTTTAACTTCTGCAACTTCTTGTGCATCTGCAGTATAAACAATGCGTGTGAATTAAAAAAAAGATAGCTATGGAGATATTGGTTTTTCACCATAACAAAATAAAATTGTAGGGCATACCAATGCTATTTATCATATGGGATTATAATTCTAATAACTTGTCAGCAAATTATAGCTTAACAAGGAGTTGAAAATATCGAACTAAGCTCTGGGGAGAAGATCCCTTGATTTTATGATTAAGGATTACCTTGTTCTTAACACAGAAATACACTGCGATATCACCAAAGAAGCATATATAAGAAAATTAGAAACTTCTAAGTATTTAAAATTATTAATAAAAAATAAAGTTACATTATTAAAAAATATTATTATTAAGTTTTTATCAAGTATATTAATATTAGTAGATAAACTTTAAAATTTTAAAAAAATGCCCAATATAGTGCAGCAAGGCTATATTTGCCAGGCCATGCGAAGTCACAATCAGCCTGGTCCATTTGACGCCTTAAACACAGCAAAATATAATCAAAAGTAAAGTAATATGCGCTTAGAAACACAAAATTTATCTCATCGACCAACTAGATCATTTTATCCCAAATAAAAAGATACGACTATCATAAGCCGCAAAATAAGGTAATGCCTTAGCTTTGGGTTTAACAGACACTGTTCACTAGTGGAGTTAGTCTTGAATAAAGAAGCATCTAAACAGTAGTATTTGATATCAAAGTTGAGAAGCAACCTGACACATCTACATACACTTAATTAGCAGGAAAGTTATTAAATATACAAATTAATCTCTAGGCTCAAATTACTATTTTGTGGAAAATGTATATGAAAGATCAATATTAACAGAGAAAATATGTATTAAAACTAACTGACTTACATTTATCCTTCGCTGATCCTGAATAACTTGTTTTGCCCTTGCCCTGACTTCTTCAGGGTCAACCTTAGACTGAGGGCGAACAACAAAATCCATAGACATTGCTTCAGGCCTAGAAGCATGTTGTCGAGAAGCTGAGATACCGGTTTTTCTACCCCTGAAACAACATAGACCATGTCATAAAAGAGGGCACTACGATGCATATCAATAGAAAGAGTTGATTGAACTATGTATCATCTTACTGTGAAAATTGAGGCAGATCGAGATCATCCTCCCGGGACTGGACAGCAGTAGATTTAGCCACTTGCCTTTAATCAACAAAATAGAGATGAAGGGATGTCAAACCAATCACAAAAAGAAAAGGGATGTCAAACCAACATGACACACAAAAAGAAAATGTACAACGATTGCTGTACAACGATATCATGAAAGACAAGAAATTCGAAGAATTACTTTTGAGATGGAGGTCTTCTATACGGAACCCTATCGTCATCGAACCTTCTCATATCCTCAAATCTAGTACTCTTGTTAAATATTGGTCGACTCTGCAAAGGGAGATTGAAAAACAAGGCAGTTTAACAAACAATTTGATCAGACTTGAAAAGGGCAAAGGTGCAACACAAATTTAACAGATGGCATGATGCATGAAACAGGAATGGACAAACAAAGGGCATTGCATTTGACTCATTACCCATTTATCAACTAACTCTTTAGCAAGTTTTCTATTTGCTGTTGTCTCCTCATCTGACTTTGACAAAAACATAATCACCTGCATATATACAACAATATTTTATTTCAGTCAAAATGCGATGAAAAAGAATGAAAAAAAAACAAGTAAAAATGTAGTATTTAACCTTTCCAAGACCACTCTTTTTGAGTTGTTCTCTCCTGTCAAATTGTTCCAGATCTATTGGAAACTGTGTGACAAAAGCAAATTATAATGCCCACATACAATCAACATTCAGTGACACTATGCTTCAAAAGCACTATTCCCTATCACAAATAAGAAACTCCTTTGTACTTACATCTGAAAGAAGCTTTAGTATCGCAGACCGAATGTTCATAGTAGGCAAAGATCCATCAGGTAGGGGTTCAAGCCAATTCTTGAGTAGAGTCAATACCCCATGATCAAGGAATTCTTGCTGAAGTTTTTTTCTGCATTTAGGAGAAGCTCAAAGGTGTCAGATGAGCAAAAATGTTTTATGTATCATACTTTGGCACAATTAAATGATAACTCTAACAGACATAATCATCAGGATATAAGACATTTTACTTTGACAAGACTTCAACAAGCAATGAAAGCTTTCTAAGTTTGTTAGTGGCTGGTTTATTTTGTCTGTTCAACTCTGCATCTTCTTCAGCTGTAACTTCTAACTCAGCGATAAGATGCTCGACTATCAAAGCAATTTCAGCAGGTGACTTCTCATTTTTCTTTTTTTTCTTTCCACCCTTAAAGAGTTGTTTGACTTCATCTTCTTCACCCTCTTCAGCCTACAAGGGACAAGAGGTATCAAGACGATACGAGCAAATACATGCTACCCACCACGACCATCAAAATTGATCAAATAAAAAAAACAGCCGAACAAGACCAAGTTCTCAGCATCGTGCAGAGTGATTGAAGAAAAGTGTGAAAAATGCATCATGTTGCATACATTTGATTAGGCATCAATGTGCTAAGCACAAGCATGACAAATTGGGCCATGAGAACCATCACCAAGATTATATCACAACGAATTGGCTAGAAACAAGGACACATATCGCATGAAATTTAGAAACACAGACAAACTCATTCCCAAGTTGATTTGTCTATTTAACAAATTATATAAGGATATTTATTTGTACAAATTTAAGGTGGGCATGATTAATATCTATGCTCTAACTTGAGGGGGAGAATTAGCTGTATATATGATACTATATATATATATATATATATATATATATATATATATATATGTTAATTATGTTAGCTATTAATTAACTTTATTAACTTTCAAATTGTAGATAGTTTCCTAAGATGAGTTTGTAGTTTTGTATATAAATATACCTCATCTTTCAATAAAGTGATATATTCTTTTTCTACCTCAAGTAACACCATTCATGCACACTAGTTGAAGATTATGTACATATGATAATTATGTGCAACTATGAAAAAGTTAATCAAGCAATGATCGAAGGTCGCATTACAAGATAATCCTTCTACGTTCAAATAGCATTCAAATAGGCACGTCAATGTTGGAAATGGACAAGAATAACAACTGAATCATAAAAACAAAAATATCATAACAGGTGTTATAAAAGGTTAACCTGAGGAGCATTCCTCACGGAATGTTCATTATCACTTCCATAACGATCTGCAGGATCCACACCGCTATCATCGATGAAGTTATCATCATCCACAGTTCTGATACCTTCTTGATCATCCTGATTCGTCAGCAATGACAAAACGGACTCAGTTCAACTTGACAAAATCACAAAAAGGTGAAACAAATTGTTTCAGGAAATGAAGCGTCCAACCTCTGAATCTCCACCAGCTACAGTTTTCCACATTTCCTCCTCTTCCTCTGGGTCAGCCTCGCCACCTCTCGATCCCCCACCATAGCCCTTAGATCCCGATTTCGATCCCTGTCCAGTGAACCGGTCCGCTTTAAACGACGAAGGCAGTTTTTCCTTGTTCTTTTTCAAACTCCCTCCTTTGCCCTCCTTCATAAACGGAGTACTTTTCATCTTCTTCTTAGACGAAGAATCTTCGTTCTCATAAGCGTCCAACCACTCTTCGTCAAACGCCGTCGCGGGGCTCCCGCTCTTACCCGGTGAGCTTTCCCTACCCCTCTTCACCAGCCTCTTCTTAGGTTTTCCGCTCTTGTAATCATCCGTAGAATTCATCACCGGTGTCGGCGAACGGTCCCGCCGTCCCCAGTCGCCTTCGTCCTCGTCATCATCGTCGACCGGGAGAGCCGGCTCTGGCGAAAACTCCCTATCCGAGGCCGCATCCGGATCCATCAAAGGCTCTCCATCTTCGTCCATATACCTGCGGAGGAAACCAGATCGAAACCCTAAATAGCAACAAAACAAACGCAGAAGCGAAAAATCGATCTCCAGGAAGAAAAACCAAATGTTCAATTAAGATACGCACGGATCGTCGTAACCCATCGCGGCAGCCGATCTGAAGCGAGGAATCGATGATTTGATCGAAGCAGAAGTAGAGAAGGTTGTTCTATCGCCGAGCAACTTTTTGTTGTCAAACGCTGGAAGTGATTAATTCTTAATCATATATAGAAGAAAACATATTCATTATACACCTTGATTTAAAAATTATTCACTAGAAGGGCCTGTTTTCCGTTTCAGGTTCTGTTATGTTTGAAAAGGGTCAAAATATAAATTTCTTCCGAATTACCTGTAATGTGGATTGGGCTTCCATTGGGCCCAATTGTGGCCCAGGATTTATCCGATTTTGCCGAAATAACAAAAGTGCCACGAAAGGAACCCGAGGCAAAGATCTATGAAAGATAGAAATTCATTAGCAGCCCACCCATACACCGTGACTTGATGCCATGGGACCGAGTTTGGAGCCAATTAAAAGGAAGGTATATTTTTGGGTAACAGCAGGCTATGAAAAATCATAAAAAGCAATCGGTGCATTTTCCCGCCGCCCAAATTCCCGCCGCGGCGTCCGTTCGCATCCATATAAATACGTATCAATCGATCCCTGAAAACCCTAGAAAGAACCTTTCCCTCCGAATCCTCGTTTGAAAAAGGTCGATCCTTTTTCGGCTTCCTTGATCTGATAGATGGAGGTGGAGGCGGAGATCGCCACGCTGGGGCTGCGGAAGATGGCGGTGGAGCGGCGGGAGGAGGAGAAGGAGATGGGCGGCGGTTGGGTGACGCCGCGAAGGGCGGAGTGCCGGATCCCGGCTGCGATCCGCTGCCCGCCGCCGCCGAGGAAGAAGTCCCCCGCTGCGGCATATGGAAAGAAGAAAGCGCCGCCCAAAAACGGCTACTTCAACCCGCCCGACCTCGAAGCCCTCTTTGCGATGGCGCCGAGGCGGGAGGAGGCTTGCGCCTGAAGCCGGTGGAGAAAAGGTTAGCTCTCGTGCTAACCTGTTATGTACCAAGATGTACTCTTGTTCTTCAACCTAATCTTCGATCGATCCTCTTTTTGTAATACTAGAATATATTACTCATTTATCGGTGCTATTGGCGTAGTTCATCGTAGCAAACGTGCAATTTTGGAGTTTGTTCTTTGTATTTCTTCTTGAGCGTACGATCTTCAACGGTTGTCTTCTTACCAAAAATCAAGTCTTTGTTCGAACTGCCAAGAAAAAGACTGCATATGGATGATTGGAGAGCATCATTGAGGAATCAAATTAAGATGTTGAAAAAAAATCCACCTGTTTGTCCTTTGTGAGAGGCATCCAATGTTGTGTGTTCTTATGTGATGCAAGGCAAGCAATCACTGTTGCAAACAGAAGCACAACAGTATGATCTGAGGCAACAGTCACTTCAAGCTCAGATGCAAATAGCACATGGTGAGAAATCTTGAAGAACCCTAATTCAACTTTTGGCAGATTTCAGAGAAGCTTAATGAGCTTACACTGTGATATAACATATCAGAATGCATCACTTTGGGGCAAGTATTTTGATCTAAATATGATTCTAATATCGCGAGCATTGTTCATCCTAATTCGATTTCAACTCGATGTCGGAGTTAACGATTGTAATTTCGACCATAGTTGATTGCTAATAGAGACTTTACATGACCAAAGACAAAGCTTTCTAAATTGTGGTTATCATATAAATCAATTTTATCATAATTTAATATTTATGATAATTATTTTAAAAATAGCTAATTTTATCATTAGTGCTAGTTTAATTGATGGCAGAGATAAATGATTTATAATAATAATACTAATAATTGGAATGATTTAGTAATTAGATATTTAAATAATTATCTTAATTGCAAGCATTGGATTCCTAGAAAATTTGGCCTCATGTTGGACTAAGTGAGACTTCTTTTCCACCGACTTGAACATATTTATTTTTTATGCATCGTGTCTTCACATTATCAATTTAAATATCATTTTTTAATATATTTTACATTCTTTTAAGAAAAATTGTGTCTGGCAACCATAATGTGCTTTTAGATTTTTCATCTAACTTTTAAAAAAAGCTATTTACAAAGCAACACTTCATAATGCATTTTTATTAATATTATTTTTTTGATAAATTCTATATAAACAATTTTTACTCCATCCTAAAAATAATATATTATCTTCTATCATATATATTAAATTCTGAACTGATCAATCAATTATATGAACATGACAAGTCTATATTGTAATAGTTATGAAATAGTAAGTTTTACGAAATTGTAGTTGTTACTGTAGTTATGATTTCATAGTTGTTATTATAATTTTAACAACTATAATTTCATATAATTAAAATTTCATAAGTACTACAATATATATTTATTTTATTCAATATAAAACTATAACTATTATAATGTAGCTATTATAAAATTATAATAGTTATCATTTTATACCCATTACAATATAAACTTATCTTGCTTATATAATTGCTTAATTGATTTATGTATAGTATACTCGAGGGCAGTTACATGTGGTTAGTGGGATGGAACATGTAGTTTTCGGGATATAATTGAGTTGGTTATTACGGGACAGATTTATTGAAGTGGACGAGGGTCGAATTTCGACAACACAAGGTAATGTCCTTTTCGTAGTGATCAACTGTAATTTTCTGATTTATTTTCTCATAAATGATCGTGAGATCGATCATGTGAAATTATTGGGTGATGAATTTCACTTTTTATTGAAGAAGGGATGGAATATGTAATAATTGAAAAAATATAACCTCTTTTTATTTTTTGCCTAATTTGATGATTAATGACGTGACATTAGAATTTGATAGGCAATAATCAAATTAAGAGGGCCATGCAACTTTTGTATCTCATCGAGCATTGAGCTGGATCCACGTGTGCCTGTTTCCACTCGAATGATATCGATAGAGATTTTCTCTATTATTCGTGCTGGAAAATTAGCTATTTGATTATTTTTTATAAGAAAAATAATTCTATTTCTTCTAATATTTTTCTGATATTCATCCAGGGAAAAAAATTATTTTCAATATTTTTAGTTATACGAATGAAAAGAATAAATTATGTATTAATATATAAAATATAAGAATAAAAATTAAAAGTCAGCTCTTTATTTTTATTTTCTATTATTAAAAGAGTATTTCTTTTTAAGAATATCAAAAGAAACCTTATATTTTAAAAATATTCTTATCTTCGATTTTAGTTAGATTTTTTTTTCAATCAAAGTTATTATGAATAATTTAATCAAAATCACTTCTCATTATAATAATTTTAATTAATATTTAAGCAACATTAATAAATATTAATTATTTTTAAGGAAATTAATAAGTTTAATAACAAATTAATTCGTTCTCCTCCCTTTCCCTCTATAAATAACCTCAAGTCTCACAATTCATCTTCCAGTCCAGTCCCTCTGCTTCTTCTCTGTTTTCCTTCCTAGTAAACGGAGTTCCTTTGGCTCCTCTGTTTCCGTCTTCTTCTTCTCCGCCGGAGGAAGTAGAGAGATGGAGGTGCACATGGACGAGAAGTGGAAGCTGTCGAAGAAAGGGAGCAGGCGGAGCAACGCCGCGGCGGCGGCGGCGCGGCCGCTGTCGCGGCGGTGTGCGAGGATGGTGAGGGAACAGAGGGCGAGGTTGTACATCATGCGCCGCTGCGTCACCATGCTCGTGTGCTGGAGAGAGTGCTGACTGGTTTGACTCCTTGACTTCGCCGGAGATGGTACCCGGCGCCGGAAAAAAAAAACACGAAGATTGAAGACAAATTTGACGATCTGCAAGAGATTGATCTCGTTCGATCTCTCGAGTTCTCTGACTGTTCGGCCTTCGGCTAAGTACTTGTTTACTTGGACGGTGAGAGAAAGCGATGATGGTTGAGAAATTAAGAATATAAAAAATTTATTATAATAATATAATTAAGTTTTTATTTATTTATCTATACTAAATAATTATTAATTTTTGTTTTTTTTATTTTCATACCACGTCAGCACGTCCTGGTCCCACCAAACAGCAGGGGTCAACTCCGGTCAATTTTAAGCAAACACGGCGTTGAATTAATTCACATCGTGACTTTAATTATCGCATTAATCGTGCCATTAATTTAATGGTCTATCTTATTTTGGTAAAGCTGTCCGTTAAATGCCGTTTTAATTAATTTAACAGAAGCATTAGAGTTGGTAATATCTGTTTCGCTAATTAAACCCTTTAGGGTTCAAAGGCAGAGCTCTGGGCGATCTTCGACCGTCTGCGTGGCGATCCGACGGCGTAGATTGTTCTTCCCTCTCGTTTTTGTTGCGCTCTTGCTGGCTCTCAATTGGAGCTACAGTGGGGGCTCGGAGTGGTGTAGCACGAAAGAGGGTGCCCAATGGGAAATGGCGGAGTGGATCGGCGATCACCGGGCGGTTTGATGATGGATGTTTAGCTGAAGATGGAATCTTTTTGCTCCGATCTCTCTGTTGGCTTGATTTTGAGCGTTAATGTTCATGTTTGTTTTCTCTGAGCTTGAGTTACGGATCTTGACGTTTAGGTTGGGAAAAATGATGCGTTTCGTCGGTTTTATTGTGAAAGATTCAATTTTGTTTGGTGAAGCCCAAGCTTTTTTGAGCTTTCGAGGTATGGAGATGTTAGAGCTGCAATTTGTTCGCACTTCTTTCCTTCTTTTTCGTAGGGTTTAAGTTGATTTATTTCTTGTTAGGGCATTGAGAAGCAACTGAGCATGTTGTCTGATATGGGAGTTCGTTCTTTGATCGGGAGCGGAGGGGATGGTTTTGGCGGCGAAGATTTTGAGGAACTGGGTTTGCCGCTCAGGGAGCAGAGGAGGCAAGAGGCGAGTGATCGAGAAAGGGAGCTCAGCATTTTCCGGAGCGGATCCGCTCCGCCCACTGTCAATGGTTCACTCGCCGCAGTGGGAGGGATCTATGGGCGCGAAGGTGCATTCGGCGTGCCAGATATTTCCTCAGTAAAGAATGGGCACGAGATTTCGTCAGAGGAGGAACTTCTCTCCAATCCAGCATATGTCTCCTACTACTACTCGAATGCGAATATGAACCCCCGGCTACCGCCCCCGGTGCTCTCCAAGGAGGACTGGCGATCAACACAGAGGCTCCAATCCAGCTCTTTGATGGGAGGGACTGCCGATAGAAGGAAAATCAATGGAGGGGAAGAAGGGGATGACAGATCACTCTTCTCTAAACAACCAATTTTTACTTCGATGGAGGAGCAACAGGTAGAGACAATTAAGGAACTTGGGGCAGGAGAATGGGTTGATAGAGGAGATGGCTTGATTGGTCTGTCACTTGGGCGCCAGAAGAGCTTTGCTGATGTTGTGCAGGTGATCCATTTGTCAATATATAGCTGACAAAATCAGTTTTTTGATTGATCTCAGCACTTCAATCCCTCTTGATACAATTATTTACTTTACTTTCTATTTACATTTCAGGCATAATCTTTTAGATTCGTCCTGATTGTACAATTTATAGCTCAAATTCATATCCCATCTCTTTGTATTTAGATAAGTTTTTGTTCACTTGTGGTAGCAAAAATCGGTGCTCACACTTGTATCTGACGATGACAATTTACATAACTACTTGTATTTTTTTAGTTACTTTGATTTGAGTTTTAGACCTAACAAAACACATAATCATTGTTTTCATTCCTAAAAATGCAGAACATTTTGTGGTCCTAACTGAGGTCAACCTATATGACAAGTTTGCTTACATGTTTAATCCTGGTTACAACATAGAATAAATAACAAATAATAAAATTTTATCTCACATAAAAATTTGTGCCTATCTAGAAATTAGGATCCAAGTAATAGATCAAAATAAGTGGACCAGCAGTGCACTCACAAGGCATTTAGTTCATGTGGAGAAGCTTGAAGTGATCAATACCCTTTAGTGCATCAGCCTTTTTTCCTTCCGGAATTTGGTCATATAATGGAGATAGCACACCATCAAAGATAAAGCCACAAGAAATTAGTGGTTGTTATGTTCATAACTGTGATTATAAGAAATACATGCAGAGTGATAATTAGATACCTAGTTGTGTGTTGCAGTGTAGTGAGTAAGAAAAAGTAGCGTTTTCAATATCAGATTCTAGCCTGCTCATTTCCACCTAGCCCTTTTAATCGGTCTTTCACATTGTCAACCTAGTTTTGAATAATGAACATATGTCAGCACCCATGATATCATGTCACATGCATACTTTTTCTCTTATATTTGGTGCTTTACATTCTGTCATTTTAAAAATACATATAGATTCTTTTGCTGACCAGAATTGTGGTTGGCATAATTTGACTGTTGAGTTTTTTAGGATGAAATTGTACAAAATGGTCCCAGTTCAAGCCATCCCTCACGCCCTGCAAGTCGTAGTGCTTTTAGTGGTTCTGAACCATTATCTTCTCCTGGCACCCAGATTGCATCACATAAAGTAAGTGCATTGATGGATGCAGAAAACAGCAGATTTCTACATAGTGATAATGGATATGAGAAAACTGGTACATCATTGCCTCACAGTTATGCATACGTTGTGGGCTCCTCTTTGAAGCGAAGTACTACTGATGCCCAGTCACTTGCAAGAGCTCATAGTCCTTGCATTCCACATTCAGGCCCGAGAATTGGTGCCCCTGACAAAAAAACTCATGATTTCTCCTCCTCGAATGGTATTTCATTGGATACAGTTGAATCTGACGATCTTATAGCCTCCTTATCGGGTATTAACCTGTCAACCGCTGGTGAAAATACTACAAAATCAAAGATTCAGCAAGGAATATATGATAACCAGAATTTTCCTTTTGCTTCACATTTGGGCCAGAACAATGTTGACAAACAACTTACTCTCAAAAATTCTGATCCAGCATATGTAGGCATGCAGGCCATTTCTAAGTCAGCAAAACCTCCTTACCCTGGCTCTATTAGAAATTCAGAAGGTTCAGTGGATTTGAGAACTTCAGGATCAGGTTTGAATGGGTTAATTGAATCTCAAAAGTCTCCTGCTAAATCTGACAAGTCATATCTTGAAGCACCTTCTCATTACATCACTACAAATGGTGTTTCTTCTCTGTACGAGAGTGTCAATGCAGCCTTTTCAAGTTCCAATCTCAATGCATATTCAGAAAATCCAGCATTGTCATCGAGTTTGATAAATCACGTTGGCTTGGGATCTTTGTCTCCGATGTTGGAAAGTGTTGCTACTGTATCACCAAATGCATCACCTAATATGGAGGTAGGGGCTTTACGGGGTGGAACTTTCTCACCACCAAATTTAGTTGGGCCTGCAGATTTACGAACTCTCAGTAGAAATGGAAATTCAGTTTCCGCTGCAGCAGCTCTTCAGACACCACTTAATGACCCACTTTATATTGAGTACTTGATGGCAGCTGAATATACTGCTCAACTTGCAGCCAACTGTTCTAATCCATCCCCGGAGAAAGGTTATCTAAGTTCTTACACTGATTTACTTGGGATCCAGGAAACTTACTTGGAGTCCATACTTCAACAACAGAAGCTGTATGGCATGACACATCTGCCTAAATCTGCTTCTCTAATTCATAATTATTATGGGAATTCAGGATTTGCCCTGGCTACTTCATATCCAGGAAGTCCTTTAGCAAATTCTATCGCTTCTCCTGTTGGACCTGGCAGCCCTCTTAGTCTTAGAGAGCGCAATATGCATTATTCTTCCAACTGGCGAAACTTAAGTAGAGGTGTTCTGGGATCTTGGCATTCTGAGGCTAATGGTAACATAGATGGACATTTTCCATCCTCCCTCTTGGATGAATTCAAGAGCAATAAGACTAGAAGCTTTGAACTTGCTGAGATTGCTGGCCATGTGGTTGAGTTCAGGTATATAAATCTATTTTTTGCCTTGATTTCTTAATTCTGTTCCCATTTTGACCTCCAAGTACCTTTGTCAACATCTCAAATCTTCCATCCTACATAATTGGCAAGGATAAACATGAGATTCCAATCATAAGAGAACAATTATACCCAGATGTAGGACTACATGGAAACATCTAATGTCCTAGTGTCTCATGTGAGACTAGTTTTATATTCTAATCACATATAATTAGTAACTCTAGCACTCTCTTCAAACTAGAATGTAGATAAATCAATATTTGACTTGTTACCCAGAATAGAAATGGTCCCACAAAAAAGAAGACTGACTATGACAACGAAGACATAACACTAGTGTGTGGTTAAAGAACTTCAATAATGAAACACTCTGGATGAATGAGTTGATTATATTTTTTAAAAGAGTGAAATCCTCATGAATGTAGTTCTTTTTCTTAACTCATTTCAAATGGAAGATATCCCAGAATATTTATGTTTGTGAAAATGAAGCAAAAAATAGTGGAAAGTTGCTGAAATTTTTTTTGAAGAGACTATGTTTTACCTTACTTCAAGAGGCAAGATGTGAGAGGGTAGATTGACATCGCTACAAGGGGCAAGGTGTGAGAGTGGAGATTGAGTAAAGCTGAGATATGAATTTGAAAGAAAATGATGTTCAAAGAGAGACTGATGAATCTAGCTTTGTGTTTGCAGTGGAATACTTATGGTGTGTCAAATATAAAAGAGATTAGGGCTCCAATATATAAATTTAAGGTAAGAGAAATACCAGAACAAGGAGATTAGTTTTTCGTTTTATATTGAGAGAGGGTGCCAGGAGAAACAGGGTAAAATTTTTTTTCTTAAGTCTTTGGCCATGAGGTGTTTCCACACCATATTGAATATGAGACAATTCCCTGTTTGGAGCGGAGGTGACAAGGTTAATCCCTTCCAATAGTGTCATTATACGATTTAAACTCACAACCTTTGGTGGAAAGTTCTCCTCTTGCTTGCTTACCACTAGACCACGCAACTGTTGGTTAAAAGGTAAAACAAAAGCTCATGTATTGTTCTGTAAATAATTGGTAAAAAGATGATTGAATTCATGTGGTTGTTGACATGATGCAAGAAAGATACAAGGACAGGCAAAGAAGAGGGCTTATACATGGGCTCTGAAGAGCATGGTAGGACACTAGAAGTGATGTTGGAGATGATTCCTAAGGAGCCCATAGTCAAGAGCTTCTCAGCTGTTCAGCATGAAGATCTAGGGGCCCATGACAACATCAAAACAGAACTAAATGAGGCCATTCTAGTTTTATCAGATATAGGTGCTTGTAGATGTAGGTTGCTTGCATGTAGTGTGTGGAAGCAACAAGGTAAAGTGGATGAGCGGTGTTAAGAGCAACACATGAGGAATAATGAAGAAATTCAAACAATCTGCTCCATCTGTTTTATAGCACCAACATTACATTATTAGAATAATATGTATATCTTTATCTCTAGTTGCCTTATTTGAAATACTGTTGTATAGTGTCTGCTGTTCTTGTTGTTACATTGAGCAAGTTTAGTTTAAGGACTATCATATAAAAATGATAACTGGCATCCTTCTCACAGCTATTGGCTATGGAGATACAGGTATTCACTTTCAGATTAGGTGTTAATAGTATTAGTATACGACCACTAGATGATTGCACAGCACCTATCATTTTCTGTTATTTCTGAGGAATTTTTCTTACTACTCAGGAAATTCTAGCATAACAAAATTCTCACCTTAATAGTGAATTTTCTGATCTTCCTCTTAATCTTATCTGCCTAATTCGTCATACTAAACTACTAGTACATCTATGTTTTACAATAGTAGTCAATACTCCAATTTATTCACCGTTGTATCAGATATTTTTCATTAGCATACATAAAAATTTCTGAGTTTAACTTTCCTTTCCAGCGCTGATCAGTATGGAAGCCGCTTCATACAGCAGAAACTTGAAACAGCTACTACTGAAGAAAAAAACATGGTTTTTGTTGAGATAATGCCTCACGCTTTGTCTCTGATGACTGATGTGTTTGGGAATTATGTGGTTCAGAAGGTAGAATTTGACTTTCCAATGAACTCTATGAAGTTTCTATTCTGAATTGCTTCAAAAGGTCCTTATAATTTTTCTGCTTTTAGTTTTTTGAACATGGCTCATCAGCTCAGAGAAGGGAATTAGCTGACCACCTTAATGGGCATGTATTGGCTCTCAGCCTCCAGATGTATGGTTGTCGAGTGATCCAGAAGGTACTTTTTAGCTGAAAAATATCCAATTAGTGTGTTATAAAATATATTAATTCACCTCAGTTGATACTTTATTCTGCTTTTGTTTACACTATAATCCCCATACTTCTGCTTTACTGTATGCTCATGGTTGTGTTTCACTTCTTGTTTCAGGCAATAGAAGTAGTTGACTTGGACCAGAAGATAAAGATGGTTCAAGAGCTTGATGGGCACGTCATCCACTGTGTGCGAGATCAAAATGGGAACCATGTCATTCAAAAGTGTATTGAGTGTGTCCCACAAGATGCAATTCAGTTTATCATCTCAACATTCTATAATCAAGTTGTGACACTATCTACTCATCCATATGGTTGTCGTGTTATACAGGTTCTGCAGTTTTTTTTGACTCGTTGTCGTACTAGTATATGTGATTGCGTATTTTACTTCTATTATTATTATTATTTTTTCTATCGTCGCAGAGAGTGCTGGAGCATTGTGACAATCCTAATACTCAGCAGATTGTCATGGATGAGATTTTACATTCTGTTTCCATGTTGGCACAAGACCAATATGGTAATTATGTTGTTCAGGTCTGTTGTTCCTCAACAATAATCTATTCTTGTTGGATCAGCCTCAGATACATTAAAAAATTGTTCCTCCTTTTTATATAGTTTGCAATGACAAGCCAATTAAATTTTCTTTAAAGTCTGCGAATCTCACAAGCACCGTGCAGACTCATTCAATTTTCTTCCTGAGAATGTATCAATGGCAACCTGTTCTCCAATTATCTTGCATTAGTGACCTTGCTTAAGATTTGGTGAAGTTGTTCAATTATTCACCTTTGTTCTTCTTCCATGCTTCTGCAAAGTAACTCAAAAAAGCTTTGCTACGAATATATGCCGTATGTATTTGATTGTGAATTGCTGACGACTTGGATCCATAATTGCTCATGCAGATATTTGTATGCATATAAGAAGCTAAATTATAAGACTTTTGTTTTTCTTTCGATTTAAAGTTCAGAACATAGTTTACGACATTGTATGTATGTATATTGACAGCATGTGCTGGAGCATGGAAAGCCGGATGAGCGATCTGTGATGATTAAGCAATTAACTGGACAAATAGTACAGATGAGTCAGCAGAAATTTGCTTCAAATGTCATTGAAAAGTGCTTGACTTTTGGTAGTCTTGAAGAACGACAGCTTTTGGTGAACGAGATGTTGGGTTCGACTGATGAAAATGAGCCTCTCCAGGTTTGCTTCATCCATGCATTTCGTCGAAGTATCGTAATTGGATATATTGCCTGCCTTTGGTCTATTGTGTTTGTTTCCTTCTGAGCTTTTCTAATGATGCAATTTAGCTGACACCCTACTTGAATTTAGAGTTTGGACATTGGTTCATGCATTTAAATTCTGAGTACTTGAATTTAGAGTTTGGACATTGGTTCTGCCTTGCCTTTTCCACATTTCTTGTTCTTGAATTTGTATGTTTCTCTACTTGTTCAATGGCAGGCCATGATGAAAGATCAATTTGGCAACTACGTCGTACAGAAAGTGTTAGAGACGTGCGACGATCAGCAGCGGGAGCTGATCCTCTCGCGAATCAAGGTCCACTTGAACGCGCTTAAAAAATACACTTACGGGAAGCATATCGTTGCTCGTGTCGAGAAGCTCGTCGCGGCCGGAGGTGAGTCTACTATCAGTTTCTTCTCAAACAAAATGACTGTCATTTGCTGAGACACTTGTTTGTTCTCCTCCGACGAAAACTAAACAAGTTTCTGAATCTTTGCCGCAGAGAGGAGGATCGGGCTCCAGCCGCCCTTTCCGTCTTGAGACGGCAGCACACCGACGAAGTTGTACAGCTAACTGAGGCTAGTTTTAGCTCACTCTTTGATCTGGAAATAAGAACAATGTTGCTTGAATGGAATCCATCTTGTACATTTTGTAATTTGAAGGTAGTTTAATTATGCTAAGGCTGAGGCTCAGATGGCTAATAGTTTTATGGATGTAAAGGAAGCATAGAAGAGTGTTGTCGATTAGGAAGATGAGTTCATGTCGCTTCGGAGACATCCGATAAAATTGGAACGATATAGAGGAAGATGATGAGTTCATCTTTCTTTCCCTTGTTTACTCTTGGGATGATCTTTTATATATATATATGTTCTTCAAATGCTTGAAACATTTTTATTTGTGGCTTTGGTGTGAATTATTCTCTTGTTATAATACAAATGATTTTATGAGGTGACAGATTTTATTTTATTCATTTATTCTCTTTTTATTTCACATAAAAAGATATAATGACTTGTAGTAAACATGCAGTTAGTTAGTTAGGAGTACAGAGGCAGCTGCCATCGTCGCTCCTGGCTATCGGATCAAAGTTGGAGGCTTTAGGATGCGCGCAGCCTTCCGGGACTAATCTCCAGTATTAGACGAGTGATTTAATTGATTTCAGGGTGATTATGGATGGGATTAGAGGCTTAATCCTGACCGTAGTCGTCGCCGAGGGCGGCTCCGGTGAGGTACTTGTCGGCGAGATGCACCTTCATGTTGTCCTGCTCCGCCACCGCCCCACCAGCATCCGCCCGTACTCCATCAGCGTCGCCAGCGACATCTCCGGCTTCCGGAACGCAGGCGGCGGCTCCGCCGAGTTCACCGGGCGCTTCCTCACGATCAGGGACGGATTCAGAAACCAGTGGTGGATTGGGCTGATCTCAAGGGGAGTGAGAGGTACGAGATCACTTCGCGCGTTAGATATTTCATGGAATTTTAAATTTTTATTGAATGATTTTTTTATTATTTATAAAATTATTAAATTAATTTATGGGTAATAATATTTAATTAATAGACATTGGAAATATGAGGGGTCATGAGTATGATTGTTGATGTAGTCGTGGCAATACGGTGAGATAGAGGTAGTCGATCCACGAGTGTGGTGCGAGATTGTGCTCGAATGTGACTTCAATCCATAATTGTTCGCCTTCACCATCAACATAACTCCTAAGGGTACACCGACATAGAGGACATGTCGATCTGATCGTGGAAGCTACGACTGAGGACGGTAGTGCGATCAAACGAGCCGACCTACGACTGATCGTGGAAGCTACTTAACTGAACAATGAAGATGTGTTTCACTGAAACTTTTCTGGAAATAGCTTTGTCAGCTATCGAAAATTCGTTCGCGAAGCAAGATGAACAGCTTCATTTCAGTATCTTAGCTTCGATTTCCTCCAAGCTCAGGCCTTTCGTCTCCGGGATGTAGAAAAGAACGAAGGCAAGCGAGAGCAAGGCAATCACTCCGAATAGAAGAAAGATGTTCTCTGGTCCAAGAAGCTCCTACATTATGGTTTCGAAGCATATTACTTGCCAGATATAAAACTTAAGAACACTATGATATCGAATCTTGAACTTTATGATACCTTCAGGGGAGAAAAGGCAAATGTGACTAATGCATTCGCCCCGAAGTTGGTTAGAACTGCGAGACTGATTCCGCGCCCTCTTGTACGAATAGGAAATACTTCAGAAACCATCAGCCAACTGATCGGGCCAAACGATACCTGCGAAACACACACGATCAAGAATCGATCAAGATGTTGTGTTTATTCCAACTATTTGAAGTCGACTACAAGAATTCTATCTCTCCATTACATAGCAGAGGGTATTTGTGATGTTCTTGACATTCAAAATCATATATTACCATGATCTTATCCCGACAAATATCACAAAGAATTTATGAAATGGAGCAAAATATAGATTTGTAAGAGCTTACAGAGAATTGTACATATCTAAGAGTCTTCTTCAACTTATTTCGATATGCAACACGTGAATTCACACAAGATTCTTGTAATAGATTTGCGGATGAGACCCTTTCTCATGGTAAAATTACTAATATCTACGAGGGATGGCATATAAAACTTTGCGAAGGTCAGTCATATGATCGATACAAACAAGCTCGACTTATCTATTAGTACACAATTGAACAACTCTAGTTGCATCTTTACATATCATTTGAAACTGGCATAAAAAAACTGATGGAAATTTTTTTTGACATTTTTTCCGAGAATTAGCATATAAAATGAAAGATTATTACATTCAATGATATGCAAGGTGAAGATGTAAGTTACCTGGTATGAGCCGACATATAAAAGCAAAGCACCTACTGCAACCAGAGGAAAGCTTCCGAGAAACTTGTAATAAGCTGTAAGAAGGAATAAAGATAACACCTGCATTATCCAAGAAGAAAGTTTTCTTTATCACCTTTGAATAACTAATTAATGCTGCGATAAAAACTTCGATGCGATAACTAAAAACGCCAGCATGTAAAAGTTGAAGAAACTAATCTCTAAAACCACCACAATCATTTAATGCTACATGTTCCAAGGATCATAAGTATCACTATGAACATTACGAGGTAGATAAGTGAAATTAAGTACATACAATTCCACCAACACCACTGATCAACAATGGACGTCTCCCAAGGTCGTCAACTTTCAGAACAGCTAGTCCAGTCATCAGCAACTGAAATCATAAAATTCTCATTTATACAACAATATACTAGGATGGATCTTTCACCTATTGACTATTATACAGCAAACAACGTTGAAAGAATATGCCAAGAAGAAACAGCTGAGCACTCGTAAAGAAATACCAAGACAAATATAACCAAGTACAAGAGGACTTCACACGGTAAAGGAAAGATAATGTCAAAGAAATAATTGTTTGTAACTTGTTTAACTCTGTAGAGACAATATCTGCAAATTGTGACATGTGGATCCACGTATATAATGCAGTCTATAGTATAGAAGATTAGGTAACTTGTCGCAAGATTACCTCACTGATAGTTTTTTTTACATGAATTGGAATTAAGGATGACCATTTGACACATCATGGTTGAACCCTGCATCAAGCAACCCCAATCGAGGCAGCCCTGTGCTGTCCCACAACATCAAGGTATTTCTATAAAATTATGAATGCCAAATTTTAACTCACCTTCCTCTTCAATTCTAGCAATTGCCCTAATCCTTTTTGAATTCAACAACCATAAAATAAAATGCAAGAAGAATTTGGCCATGGCCAAATTAGCCACATAGGCTACACAATGGTGAAATAATGAATCAATCTTTAGAAAAATTAGAATGTTCTTCTCTTGCATAGAGAATTTTGGCCTATTGATTGGGAAAACCAGATGGCTACTAATGTATCTTAATGCTCCTAAATCGGTTGCATAATACATGGGATTATAATCATGATTAAACCAGAATTGTTCCTTTTTTAGCAAAATGCACAATTATTTTCTACTCTGATTTTGTTATGATATTGTCAATTGCTGAGCCATACATCATCATACAACATAATTCTGATAAAAATTCTAATTTATTCATGTGTTTTTTTCCTTAAGATGTGATTAGAGTGTAACTTATTCAGATACCTTAAAAAACCCAACCACAACTGAAACTCTAGCAGCATCAGATGCAGCTGCAAATCCAGCACTCTGCGCAGGAGAAAAAGGACATTAAAAAACAAAAGAAATTAAATTACTCTATCCCTCAAACATACAGACATTCATCTAATGTGTAGTACCTGAAGAATTGAAGTAGCATAGTATAAGACACTTGGTTGTCCTGTTATCTGAGGAGACAAGAATTCAGTTTTCACCAATAGCAGTTTCTCAATTTATGGATCATAGCAAATTCACAATTAGTCAAACACCTGCTGGAAGAGTACCAACCCTCCTCCAATTATAAAAGCCTTCAAACTTGCTCCCTGAAAGACCTCCAAGAAACTACCTTCAGGTTCTTCCTTAGCATAGGCAGCCTTCAGAGAAGTCAATGTTTCTTCTATTTCCTTGTCAGTTTTTTTATCAGTAACTGAACGACCCCGAAGCTTTGTCAACGCATTAATAGCCTTTTCTTTATAATCCTCCAAAGAACCTTGCCCTTGAACTCCCCTTAGAAGTAACCATCTCGGAGATGGTGCCAAAGCCCACATGCCCAAAGCCATTACAAGCGCAATTGGTGCACTTACACCATACATGTAACGCCAGCCTCCAACAGCAGAAATCTGAATACTACCCACAAGATAGCCCAACTACATCAAAAATCAAAAGATACCTTTGAGAGTTAGAAAATTTCACTTCCATAGGAGAGGTACTTCAGATACCGAATAAAAAGAAAACCCACCAATATCCCAAGAACAATGAAAAGTTCCTTCAGTGAAATTAGTGTTCCACGTATTTGTGATGGTGAAGTCTCTGCAATATAAAGAGGAGCTCCGTGCATGGCCTATGAAAGAAGATGCACGAAATTGAATGCATTTTACTGAGAACAGTGTGCTCGTACAACTGCAAGGAAACAATCTTTATATGAAAAAGTATTTTTCTATTTTGAACCTTCTATCTCCTATTCCCTCTTCACATTCAACCTCATCTTTCTCTTCTCATTATTTCCAAGCATGAATGCACTAATAAATACCATATGTTATGAAGAGGGCTATGTTGGTAAGGGTATAAATGGTGGAGAAGGAAAATCAGCTTAGGTGTCTAGTTGATAAAAAAAGAAGCGAGAGAGAGATTTGGACTCTTCTTTGTCAATTATTAAATTTGCTTATACGAATTATACAAAACCAATCAACTCATTGATGCTCATTTGAAGTTGTTTACAGATACCTATCTCATTAGCTTATTGTCTGATTTCATTGCCTATCTCTTCCCACATGAGTTTGCTAATAGTTTTTTAGAGAGCATCTAGAGATTCATACAAGTACTAGGAGAAAAATTGCATTAGAATTGTAAAATGCTTGCTAATGACACCTTCAACTAAATGAGTACAAAAACGGAGATCATGCTCTTGTACGCATATGTCTTGAATACTTTTCTAAGATCTCATTCAAGAAACTTCATACCCGCTTAATGTTCTTTATCTTGGCTTGCTAAATGAATTAAACATTAGTCCTATTTTGAACATAGAGGATTTGCTATCTTACTAAGGAACATTTGGACTTCTGTCTTTGTTTATTGATTTCCACAGGTCAAACTACTTAAATTTTGATAGTTGCACTCCCCTTTACAACATAGCCAACCTATGAAATTGTTGACATAATTGACAGGCAAATATATTAGCACCACACAAGCCCACAACATTATCTGATCTATAGGATGGACACCCCATATAATGATAAAGCTTTTATCATAAAAGATAACTTCACCAAATGGCCCCAATCAAGTTTATATAGTTTAAAAGGAAGTGCCATAATCAACTTCCCCAAGGACTCCCTGGATTGGCCATTCCACACATTCACAATGATGAAATGCAGATCATGATTTCTAGTCTCCTCACTCAAGGGAGTCAAGTTCTTATAGATAGAGGAGAATCATGCAGTAAAAAGAATGTTATAACCTTGTGGAATTTTTTTTAAAATTAATCGGTCCCAAAACAAACCGGTTCATGATTCAAGTATTAAACAATTACCCCAGTTTTTTGCCACTTACCAATCCTATGCCAGTGCCATAGATGAATCGACCAATGATAAGAGCAACAAGATCAGGGGCAAATCCCGTGATCAACCCACCAACAAGATAGAGTGCAGCAGCTACAATCAATTCTCTTCTTCTTCCTACACCAATACAGTTGTCCTAAAATATGCACAAACAACAGAAAAATCTCATACTAGATGATGTTGGAACAAAGGATAAGCTTAAAAATTCACCAAGAAAATCAGCAGTGGGGTATGCTATGAGTGATCCTGCAAGAGCTCCGTAAAGTGAACCGCTCACCTGAATAAACACATTACGAAGAAAACTCCATCTAGTTATACTAGCACAGAAGTTTTAAGTAAGAAACCATGAATCTATATAAATTGTAACAAAATCAAATTGAGAAGTACCACAAGCCCAAGCTGCACCGCTGAGAGGCTGAACCAAGTGGTACCACTGAGTTCGGCGGACTGCAAAGAAACAATAATGAATGCTAAACAGGACCTTTACCATTTTAACTTTGAATCTAGAAGGAAGGATAACGATGAGATAATTTACTTACTTGGAGAGAAATGGAAGCTCCGGACGTGGCTCCAATGTCATAACCAAAGAGAAGGCCCCCCAACGCGGGGAACAAGAACCTAAATTTCGAGACTTGACCATCAAAATCACCCCTCACAATGCAAAATATCGAAGTAACAAGTGGGATTTTGCTTCACTTACGGAGGAACGACAGACGACCAAGAAAATTCGCCGTCTTCCACATCGTCCGCATCCTCCGATGGGGACAGGGGGGAGTAATCCGCGCCTTGCGCTTGCAGGCGAAGCTTCTGTTTCAAAATGAAAACATTTAAGAAACCGGAAGCATGAAAAAAAAAAAACAGACACCAAAAGAGAAAGGGATCGGGTGGAACCGTACCCTGAGATTGAGCGAGGCGACGGAGGGGAGGAAGAAACGGCGAGATGAGTGCAGACGCGTGTCGTTCTTCTCCTTGATCGTTCCGAAGTGGCCCAAAGAGTAGGAAGGCAACCGGGACAGAGGCGGCGGAGCGGATGCGGCGGTGGCGCGCACGGTGGCGGAAGAGACCGACATGGTCGCCATTCGCGTGCAAGCTTTCGCCGAGGAACAATGGCCGAACACGGATAATAAAACTTTTTTAATTGCCCATATTCTCACCCGAGACTATACCTTCCTTGCTATTAGTAGAAGGCAGCTCGTGGGACCCGGTTGTTCGAATCCTAACGAATAGAATTGAGGGTAAAATTAAAGTCAAATAAATGGGCACCAGTCTTGACTCTGGATTAGCCATGTGAATCATATAATGGCGATAAATAAGAATCTATTTATTATCTATATCAATAATCAAAGTCTACTTCGTTAATTATTTAAGAAACTTTTACAAAGAATATATGTCAACGCCGTCTGGGTGGTGTAGTTGGTCATCACGCTAGTCTCACACACTAGAAGTCCCCGGTTCGAACCCGGGCTCAGACAAGGGTTTTGATTGTAAATTTTTTAGGTTACTGCACACGTTCTCTTCAAAAGCTTAAGAATAAATGAAAAATAAAAAATTGGTTTTTGCACAATAAATTTTTTTAACATTTAAGTATTAATCACAAGCTGTATAAAAATTAAAAAAATAAAGTTATAATGTCTGAGCCCGGGTTCGAACCGAAGATCACAAGCTGTTCTTAATAAAAATTAAAAAAAAATAAAATTATAATGTCTGAGCCCGGGTTCGAACCGGGGACCACTAGTGTGTGAGACTAGCGTGATAACCAACTACACCACCCAGACAATGCATACACTAGTCCAATTTATTAAATATATATTATTTCATTGAGTTTAGAACACGTCATCACCACTGCGACTGCGCATTAGTTCCTGAGTTTTCCTTCGAGTTTTTTTTTTAATTTTCTATTTTACATGGATTTTCATAAACTTCAAACTGATTTGCACAAGTTCTAAGAATTGTGTACAGGTATTACAAGTCTACAACTTTTCTACTACATTGTTTGTCATAAATGATGAGATTACAATCTTTGCTCGAATATCTTGAAGCTTTCACAACCATACGGAATCGACAGAGTTCAGGCTTTTGATGCGTGGACACTTCTTTTGGTGCCTTTTCTGCATTCAAAATCACAAAAAAAAAAAAAAAGAGTAAATTGAGTATTACAATTATAAAAAATATCAAGCACAAGCAGTTAACTGATGGCAGTAGATAGCAGTAATACAGAATCTTAAGTGATGATACCAATGCTTATGTTCAGAATCAATGAAGTGCTTGAACATAATCAGGTTTTCACACAAAGAAACATCAATACAAAAATACTTCAAGCTGTCTTTTTAGTATAGATCGATGCAACTCATTTTATATGTGTAGTTTTGCCACGTAAGATCCTCGTGTCTTAATGTTTAAGATGACTTACAAGTGCATTCTGATACACCTACGAAGCAGTAATCATTCAAGTAATAGCAAATTAGAAAGATATCATAGGAAGGCCAAAGTCAAATACCTTCTATCCCTCTAACTGCTGCCCCTCACAAATAGTATCAGCCTGCAGATCAGTCGTGTTTGGAATACTTTTGTCTCTCCAAATTGCTTGAACTTCATCTGTACGGAACCTCTGGGTGAATGTCGATTCCTCTAATGGGGTGGTCATACCATGTGCGAAAGCAAGGAGACCAGTGTAAGCTATCATTGCCCCATTGTCAATACAATATCTATCATCAGTTGCAAATAGCTTGCCTCCTCTTTCGGAACACATTATCCTCATCATCTCTTGCAATCTTTCATTGCATCCCACACCGCCAACAATTAAAACATCCTTCTTATCGCAGTGCGCCATTGCACGTTCAGTGATCTCAACAAGCATGGCAAAAACTGTTTCCTGGGCACAGCGTCAGTTCATTACAGTTAGCAAGAAACGGACCTAAGTCAAAATGGTTCAGTGTTCCATCTTAATTCTGTTACCCTTCACCTTTTCTGGTTTTCCGTACAAAGTGGCTACATTTTCAATTGAAAAACATTCCGATGGGATACGCAAGTAGAGAGAAACATTACCTGCAAAGAGTAGCAGAGATCCGCAGGTGTGCATTCATTGTTTTTAAGCAGCTCAACAGCAGTAGCTTCTATATAGCTTAGTATACCACTGAATGAAACATCCATACCCTTAACCACATAAGGAAGATCAATGAACTTCTCTCCTTTCTTTGCAAGCTGAATTTGAGAATCACGAGAATCAAATGAGTTAAAGAAAACATGGTTAAAATGAATCACAAAACAACAACGACAAGAACATAAAAAAAATGAGAGGTCACTAGAATTTATTCAAATGATCTTAATACAAAATTCATTTCCTATTTGTGTGATTTCAGATCTAGCAATGGTAAAACATAAGACTCTCATAGGTAGTGAGAAGATCATAGACCATCATGTGCAAGGGGGGCAAATACAAGGATGCCACCAAATTAACAAATAAACTGCAAACTCATCAAGGTACAAAAAAAGTTATTCTCAGATACTACTGCCTGAATGATACAAATCAATAGTGGCACTCACTCAAAAAAGTTCACATTTTCAAAAGAAAAACATGTGTGGAATTGTTTGCATGTATCTTCGTTGTATCTGAAGCTTCTTGAATCAACTAAAGTAAAGTGCAAGAATTTAAAAATGTTCTATTATTCAAGTGCTAGAAGAATTAAAAGTTCTAACAAAATGAGATATTGTTCATCGATCATGCTCAGTTTCTACATGAAACGACCAGAACATGTTACTAAACCCTATCAGCTCAATCGAGGAAGCGTTAGGAATTAGCTCACTGGCTGCAATGAGGTATCAAATAGGCACTATGACTTGATCTGACGACAAAGACCAAGGTGTCGAGCTACAAATCAGTAAGACGAGAGAATTTGATTCCGTACTGTGAGTTGCTGGTATTTTTAATTCTATTAATACTGTTCATCATTTGTAAATAACTAAATAATCTTCAAAATAGCATTTTTTTAGAAGATGAGTGACGCGGACCTGCTCGATGTTATACCCAGGGCTGGGATCATTGGACAGCGTAAGAACCCTAGCGAAGCGATCCAGGCAGTTACCCACGGCGATGTCAATAGTCTCCCCGAAAATTCTGTACTTGCCCTCGCTGTACGCTATGACCTGAGTGTTCCCTCCACTGACGTAGAGCACGACGGGGTCCTCGGCCCCCGTGACCACCCGGCCCATCTCGATGTGGGCAACGCAATGATTGACGGCAACGATGGGCTTGCCCCAGAGCTGGGAGAGCGCTCGGACGGCGACGGCGGAGACCTGGAGAGGCGCGCCCATGCCAGGGCCCTTGGTGTAGCAGATGCAGTCGATGTCGGCGGGCGTCAGGCCGGCGTCAGAGAGGGCGGTGCGGAGGAGGGGCAGCAAATGGCGGAGGTGGTGGTGGGCCGTCTCCCGGGGGAGGAAGCCATGGCCCGGCGGCGTGATGTAGGTGTGGCGGGGGTTGGAGAGGATGCTGCCGTCGAGGGCGACGATGCCCACGCCTATCTTGTTGGCCGACCCCTCGAACCCCACGGCAATCAGCGTCTTGTCCCTATTCTCCATGATCGATCGCCTTCTTCTCCCGTTCCCGAAAGAGATTTCACGAAGCGGAGACGAGGGTTTGGGAAGCCCCCTAGGGTTCAAAGTTGCGCCTTTTATGGCGGCGGCCGCCGGAAACCACAAATAAGCCGGGTAAGAAACTAACGGTAAAAACCAACACGCTCTATTCTTGGTAATTTTAACTCCTTTCAATTCTTATTTTTCCAAAAAATTTAAATTATTTAAAACTTTTTCCTGAACAAATTATACATCATTCGAATAAGAAAACACACCAGAATTTATTTTTCTGTTTGAATTCAAATACTCATCATTGAATTTTGTAAAGAAAAAACATTTCACAGTATTATATATTTCAAGTAGACCAAGTAATTGGATTTCCAACTAAATATTTTGATGGAAACATGTTCTTGTATGAACACATCTCTTCCTTTGGGATTTTAGGAGTGCACACAAGAAACAACCCAGAAGTGCCATCTCTATGGAAACATTTGGACACAAACCAACATGTAGAATTTGTAGTAAAATGTCCTAAATTGAAGTTCTAAACAAAGATCAACGGCACTTTTTACCCGTGGACGATTCTATTCGATCGAAACATCAACCGATTGCTCGCACAGACGCAACTAGTCAGTCCTCATTGCTCGGGGCTTGGCAACGGCGGCAACGCTTTGAAAGGGTTCATTATCACACCATCGATTAGCCCGTATTCTTTAGCCTCTTTTGCGCTCATGAAGTAGTCCCGGTCGGTGTCTTGGTAGATCTTCTCTAGGCTTTGGCCGGTATGAGATGCAAGGTATCCGCTCAAATTGGCTTTGTGATGAAGCATTTCGTTTGTCTGCGAATCAATAAAAGATCGAAAAATGCTCAAGGTCCGATCATAACGTATCCTATGTTTCAACTAGTTATGGAGAAAAAGAAAAGAAATGTATTTCACATACCGAACCAGGCAATTATTATGAACCATTGCATTCTTATAAATGCACAAATCAACTGATCAACTCATATTTACCATCAACATCTGAGCCATGTTAAGTCTCAACTTTCTATATAAATCTTATTTCTCCATTGCATTCGATACAAGACTATATAACTACAATGATATCACCTCAATCTTATTACGTTAACCGGAATTTTGCCTCTATTCATTACCCCTTCGACTATAACCGACTCAATTTGTCCGACTATCAAATTTATTAGATGAACATGTCCATACTAATTTAGCCTATTGTCTCTCCTATCTTCTAATTCAGTTCTCCTAAATCTATTAATCTCACACATGCATCTCAATATTCTCAACTTTTCAAGATTAACTTTTTGAATTTGTTTTTCCTACTTGGTCAAGACTATGATCCATAGATTACAACAGATCCTATGCACAACGATCACATAAAACCCTAAGACCAATAACTCCCTCTCCATTCCAACCGTCCAATATCAAGAAAACATCATTAAGTATCAACCAAAATTATTATCATTTAACAATTATATCAGAATTAAAATTTGACCTATAAGCAAGGGTTTAGTGGCCTAGTTTTGCAGAAAGCTGTATAACATCATAAACTCAAGCTTTACCTGGACTTCGATATCTGTTTGTGAACCTTGAGCTCCTCCAAGAGGTTGATGGATCATTATCCTGGCACTTGGTAAGCTGTATCTTTTTCCTGTGTTTGGTTCATCATCAGAGACAAGAAAATTCGTGACAAAGCATCATAGAAGTCCAAAGTTTTACCCTTTGTCCCTGCACTCAGGAGGAAAGCACCCATGCTGTTGGTAGGAAAGAAAACACGAATAACGAAAATTAGTATGCAATGACAAAGCCAAAGGCCAATAAAGGTAATAGTGATTGTGTGCAAGAGAAGAACAATTGGAAACACAGCTATCAGATATCAATAATTTAACTTGTAGATGAACCATAAAATGATCAGTTGGTGGAAATTGTTCATTGTCTTTATAGTGGAAAATGGCCTTATAGGAATTGAAAGATGGAGATGAAATTATAAAATACCAAGTTCTATGCATGAACAACTGAGAACTCCAAGATTAATCTCTTATTACAAAAAATTACTTGCATCAGTTTTATCTGATTAGAATTATAGTCATGATGCCTTGTAGAACTAATAGAGACGCATTCAAATCAGTTCATACCAATTGAGACTATTGATTACAAAAAGAATCTTTTGCAGAAACTACTTTTGAAGCAGTTCATGCATTTTCTGAAATGCAGCAGGCAATAGAATATTGTTTGTTAATGAACATCAATATGAATTGTTGCATTCAAAAATTAAAAGTCATCTGATAGTGAAATTAATTAAAGACTAATACAGCTAAACTTTTTTTTCAAAATAGGTTAATATCCATAACTAACTATAGATATTACCTTGCTGCCAGACCAACACAAACAGTAGAAACATCTGGCCTTACGTGATTCATCGTGTCAAATATTGCCATCCCTAATGAAATGCTACCAACTCAATTACCTTGCAATGGCATAGTACTGGCAGAAGTGTAAAAATAAAAGTAGTAACACAGAGCAAAAAAAAGAGGAAATATTACCTGCCGTAACAGATCCTCCTGGAGAGTTTATATACATGACAATATCCTACAAAACATAACAACATTTTAGATAAGGCTTCCAAAAAAGCTAGATGATTTTAGATTGTCTACCCAATGATGAAGGAAGATTTTTAAATGATTATTGAACAGTCACAGAGTATTCACTATAAAATGAACATAGCTTATAAGCAAGTTTGCAATACTCATTACCTATGTAGATGCAGATGAGGGTCTATGATTAATATATCATAATGTTATTCCTCCCAAATAATGTGAAAATTTTGATATTAGTTATAATACATCATTAACCAATCCTTGGTATCACATGTTTTTAAGGTAATCTGTGAGGGAGTGGTTATATAAGTTATCACACTCGTAATATTCTTGCAAAACTTTGAAAAAAAAAAAAGAACAAAAGAACAGTATCATTAGTTTTTCACTTTATTTATTTCTTATATCACCTATCTCTTACAAAGGAGTATGAACTATTTTTCTCTCTCTGCTGGATTTCTATCTTCAGAAGTTCTCTGTTGGAACTCTCCAGTCTCCACCATTGTATCTCTCATCAAACAAATTCCGACATGTTTCACCATGCAATCTAAGCACCGTGTCTGTACATGTTCTTACCTTCTTAACCAAGTTTCATTTTATTTATCATATTTGAAAAGTAGACTAATAGCTTGCTATGAGATTTTGTATTTTGTAAAAAAGGTTGTCACACTGAGGGCCTAAAGCAATCTCCAATCACTTTTATCTTGGGCTGGCATTGACAATGATAATGGTTGAAGTTAAAGAAGGAAAGTAAAACCAAATTATATGGCACATACACATAGTACACTAGCAAGATGAGAACATGCCACATTAACCTTATAAGGTGGCATAGCATTTTCATCTCTACTACACCAGCTATTTTAGTATGTTGATGTTATTATCCTCGCACAGCAAAGACTTATCGGCTATGAACAAGGATAAATGAGACTCGTGAAGTTAAAATGCAATGAGTAATTTAATTGAGATTCCTTACTAATGGATATGAACCAAATAAAATGAATAAAACTTTGACTGATAAGAAACACGGAAAGACACTGAACTGGGAAAAATACTGCAAAAAAAAATCAGAGAACCTTTGTAGGATCCACAGAATCGAGGTACAGAAGATGAGCCACAAGAACAGTCGCCATGTCGTCGTCCACTTGTCCACCACATCTAACAATTCTCTACAAGCAGTTTTTTTCTTATTGATTTCATATCCCTAGATAAAAGCGAAGTTAGCACATTCAACACTAATAGCATAAATTCATACATGTTGAAATAGTTGACTGACGACGCTCTGGAACTTCTCCTGCACCGCAGGCGGCGGCCCTTGCCCTCCCTGCACCTCCGCGAGGAAGTAAGGTGTCGACGGCATCACCAGATCATCCCTGTCAATCAAGTTCAGATCAACATCAGAAGAGAGAAAAAAAAACGTCTTTCAAAACATGAACAACTCTTAAGAAAAAAATGACCTAATTGACCAAATCCCTTTTCTGGGAGCGCAGGAGCCAGCCTTGGGAGAGCTCCATCTGCAGGAAACTGCCCTGTGCTTCCTGTAAGAGAAAAAAAAAACAGAAATTTTGAAGTCCTCAACCTACGCAACTGGAGACGGACAGGGATGGGCGAAAGGAAGCTCTCGAGAGTACCTGGAAGAAACGGGAAAGCGAGGCGAACAGATGAGAGAGACGTTGAAAGAGACGCGAGGAGCTCGGGAAGGGCCGTTCCTGGCGAAGGATTGGAGAGGGAAGACTGCTGGGGAAGAAGCCGCCGCCGCTGTCGCCATTGTTACTCTCCTCCTCCTCTCTCTCTCCTCGATTAATCTCTTATCTGATCAAGTTATCTTCGATGCGATAACAATCGCAGTTAATTTCTCCACAGAAACCGAATCTAATCGCAAATCCAACGATCGAACCAGAAAATCAATTGATCGAATTCGCTTTCGGATCTGGAAAACAACTCAGATGAGTCCGCTTAGATCGACTTCAATTATCTAGCTAGAATATTACCACATATTTAATTTATTATATTTTATATAATATCTTATAAATTAATTATATTTAAAATTACATATAAATAATTTGGTAATTTATTGAATCAAGTTTCTAAGGCGAAGAATATTCAAATACTCTCCTCTATCGTGGTCAATTATAACTTTTTAATTTATTCTTTACAAATGATTATGAGATCAATTGTATAGAGTCGCTGATTTCATAATATTCAAAAGACAATGAATAACAATTGAAGGATATTTAAATATTGGGACAGACTTGTTCATAAGTAAAGGATATTCAAATATTTATGTAAAAAGCATAGTTGAATTGGTTATAACGGAATAGAATTGCTGAAGTGGATAAAGGTTGAATAGGTAATGCCCTCCTCTATCGTGGTCAATTGTCGCTTCTCAATTTATCTTATCACAGATGATCATGAAATCGATCGTATAAAACTACTAGGGTGTATATTTTACCATTTGCTAAAAGATATTTAAATATTCTTCTTTTTGCTAAAGAATATTAAAATCATTTTCGACGAAGCCAAAGTAATATTTTTTCTATAGTGATTAACTGTAATTTATCGATTTACTTCCTCCTAAATTGAAAATGTGGAAAATTTAGGTATTTTATTTTATTATTAAAAAAATGATAAATTTTAATTAACCTGAGAGGTAAAATTTGAGAGCAAGGTTCAATAAATTATCGTTATTAAATAGTAACTCTTTTGTTACTGGTCCGGTTCAGTATTTGGTTCGGGTCGACCGGGAAATCGTCGCGTATCCCCCACGTCAAATTTCTCGGGCATTCGCGTCGCTGCGCCAGCTCGAGGACGAACTCAGGTCCCGTCCGCTTGGGTTCTGGTTGATGATGGCGTCTAGGGTTTTGTCAGGGTTTGCCCGACGCACCGCCGCGCGCCGGCTGATTCAGCCCTCCTCCCGGCTGGAGGCGTTCGGTAACCCCTCCGGCGGCTTCCGTTCTGCAAAGGAATCGGCTCTGGGATCGTGGGCGAATTCGTCGTTCAAGGCGAGTTTCTTTTGTTTTTTACTAGGGCCTTATTCATCGTACTTGATCTTGCCGAGTCTTATTTTTCTCCGTGTGCGTTACTTATTTTGACAAAAAAGAGTTATTCATTGAGATTCCGGGGCTTAATCGATGGATGGGTTCGACTTGGTCTCATTCTCGCTTAGTGGCTCCTCCTTTGTAAATTTTGTTGCCCTTTCGTATGCACCCTCCTATCTATTAAACCAACACGATGTCAGTTGTTTCTTACGGAATCGTTTCGTTTGGAATGATAATTTGGTGAAGAAATCATTCCTTTCCCGAAGTTTTGGGCATGTTTTTTATCATGCAAGTCATCTTGCTTTGAGAGTGTTCCGACTTGCCCGTTGTCATTGTCTTTTGACTATGTGAAATATCAACGAGAACTTGGATTTCTGCTGATGCATGATCAATTTTCTGTTGAAATTTGAAGATACTGGCTCTTACTCTTACTATAAAGATTGAATCACACAATAAATTAGGCATCAGAGAAGCTAAATATGCTATCTAATTACATGTGTTAATGTATGGTCAATGAGTTAGGTTTGTTGGAGGTACTTACGTTGAATTTTTTTCTGCCTCTGTCTCAGTAAGAGCATGGCTTTAAAAACGCATGCAAGAAGTATGCATGACACATATTCTGCATGCGTGGATATATGTGGTCAATACTAAAACATTAGAAAATAATTTATATTGATGACTAAAGGTTTTGTCACTGTCAAAACAAGTGTTAAGTTAACATTTACGATTTACAACCTACTAAATAGGTTAACTTAGGGATTTAAATTGATATGATTTTTAAGGTTTAGATGAATGAAACGAGGTCTTTTAATATGCTTTTTTGAAACAATGCGTGAGAGAAAGCCAAAACTCTCTTTTTTATCAACTAATCATTCAATTGAAGTTTTGAAAGAGCCATTTGAAGATTGGAACTTATGAACTAGTTTGCATAGTCAATAAACTAATTAACTCTGATGAGCATGTTTTTGACTATGAGATAATTTGTATGCAATCTATCCAATTTTCTCAATACTAACCATGGCTGCAATTGAACCATGAAAAATTGGAAAGGTTGTGGACATGCCGTCAGTGCATTTGATATGAAAAATTTATGTTAACTTAGTTTCTCTTTATAGTTCCTTGACAATGATGCACCTCAAGTCTGTGACTGTTTTGATAATTTCTTACTGACCAATGCTTGCTCGATGGCATATACAGAAAGTATTTTCATCTAAACCATCATGCATTTTCTGCTTCCAGTGCAATGTATTCAACTATTGAAGTCACAGTAAAATATTGTATTGAGGCACTTAATTAGTTTTACAGTTTTTCTTCTTCCTCATTTTGCAGGATATCGTAAATGCTGAAGGTTAGCTAATTTTGAAGGCTTTTATGTTCCATTTTCAATCATAAATCTTGTCCTCAAGTAATGGAAAGTTATCAGCATGTCATTTTCTGTATATTTTCCCTCACCTTTTCTATTTTTTCTTTGCATACAATAATGTGCATGTATAAACATAATCATCCTTCTACAATCATTGCCATGAGTTTTATTCATTTTCTTATAATTTGTATAATATATAATGCAAATGCAAGGTATGTTACTCCAAATGTACAAGTATTTAACATAGGTATGGAACTAGGTGCTGAACTCCACATTGTCTGAAAAGAAAATTATTAAGCATAATCAATGGGGGTTTGATGGATGGTCTTGAGTTTGAGAGTCTGATACATGTATGGCGGGTTAAATGAAGAGGCCTAACTATGAAAAATAAAAACAAGATATGCACATGTAAAAATCCTTTTCTCTTTTGAACTGCTTATGCTTATTGTAAGAAATACATAATCTTAATTATTGTCATTCCACTGGAGACTTCTTATATCTTTGTTCTTGTCTGTATTCCTTTAGAAGTCACAATAACGCATAGTGTGTTGGTGAACGTGTAATGCAATTTTATCATGCTCTGACATATAAATTAATCTGATCTCGGAGCAGGTCCCTTTTTATTTTTATTCTAGCTAATTATGCTTAGTCACTAATAACTTGCTTATCAACAGAGTCTGTCATAAGAGAAGTACCTGAAAAATTACTTTTTCTATTTTTGTTGAACAGTCATGTCACAACTAATATAACGATTTTTTTTTAAAGATGGACCTGTGACAACCAAGATATTGAATTTGTCTTATATTCATACCGAAGTGGACAGTTTATATGTTGAGGTATATACCAAATGAAACTTCTACTGATGCCTTGTTCAAAATAATCTAAGTCTTATCAGTTTCATTAGTCTCACTTTATTTTCATTAAGTGGGGTATAGCTTTGGTTAAGAGTGTTTCCCCTCGTCTGGATATTATCCTCTTAATACCTTTGGTTAATTAATTTCTATTTATTAGCCTTCAAATGAACATCATAAATGTGCCAACAACATATTCATTTTATCCCTTTCTTATAATTATGATATTTTGTAAAAGGGCACAAAAAGGAGATTATCCTTCAAAATCTTTGGCCATTTAATCCCTATTTGCTAGTCCTCAAATGAACAACATAAATGTGCTGACATGGCATATCCAATAGTTCATCATAATCAAGTTCCAAGAATACAATGTGACACAATGAATTGTCTTAATGTACTTCTGATATTTTGCCCTTTTTTGATAAATATAAACCATATGTTTAATTTGTAATAATTAATCATGATGTAAAATATTAGTTTAGATTAGATCCTTCCCTAGCAACCTAAACTTTTGGTTTGAGTCATGCTAGTGTTAGTACACTTTTACTCCAAAAATTAGTTAAGTCTACTCAAAAGACCCTTGTGCTTGAAACCCTGACTTTGTTAATTTCAGGTCTTTTCTGCATATGTTTTGGATTAATCAAAGAAAAATTTACCCTGTAATTAAACATGAAAGATTAGGTGATGAGTTAAGAACACCCATCGCGCTGTGTCAATCATTTATCTTTAGGATTTCAAGTTCTTTCCTTCTAGTTTATAATCTAAATGCTCATTTTTCTTTCATCACGGTTCTCCTAAAGTTTCTAAAACTAGCATTCATCACAATAACTGGATTTATGTTGTCAGGAAACCTACTATCAATGACATAATGAGCCATCTTCAGAAGCTTCTTTACTTGGCAAACCTTTATTTTCAACGTGGCTAGTTTTCAGTTGGCTTGATTTGCAAAGAGTTTTTCTTTATATGGTGAAATACTATTAAATGCCTGGGTTTCCTTCCCTTCTGAGCTCCTTTCCTCCCTCTTTTATTTGACTTGTATATTTGCTCTCAAGAGTTTGAGAGTAGATTGTGAGTTAACACAAGTTTTCCACATTTCCAGAAAAAATTACCAAATTCTCCAGATGGCAATTGGTCAACAGAAACTCTGCAGGTCAACCTAATATTTACAAAAGAAACCCTGACATATTTCCATGTTTAGCAAGAACATGTGCATCAAATTATTCCACATCGGAACAAAAGAGAAGTGAGGTTTGAATTGAAGTTGCACTATTGATTTTCGATTGTCATTTTAATTTCACTTCGTTGCTTTGATTCTATGCTATTTTACTTAGTTTCAGTTCTGAGTTACCACTTGAGAAAGCCATTGTCTCATTGATATGATTGAGAAAAGAAGGATTTGCATATGATTATATTGACTTGAAAAAAATGTATGATAATCCTATACACTTTTCATGTTGTTTTATAAAGAGATGTCTAACAATTAGATTGATGCAATAAAGGTCATAATCTAGTCACCAGTAATAGGCTATTGGGAATGTGATAAATTGGTTTTCTCATTGTTTTAGGTTTACATCAAAGCTAAGCTCTAAGGTTACATTTTTCTTTATGTTAGTACTAGATGAATTCGCTAATTGTATACAACATAAATCTCTTTAGTGTATAGTAAGCTTTAAGTTTCAATATTTTATATGTTAGTACTTGATGAATTCCTAATCATATTCAAGTTAAATCTCTTTACTGTATGTTATTCACAAAATAAAAGTGTTTATTGATAAGTGGAGATAGACTACTGGAAACTTCAATTATGGAGGAAAAAAATAGAAACTACAAATTTCAAGTTCAGTAGAACTAAAACTAAATGTATTAATCATAGTTTACATAATAAGAAAAGAAGTGAGATAATAGTCAAGATGAATGGGCATGCCATTGCTGAAAGAGCTTTAGATATCTTCTATTGTATGCATTATTCAATGAGAAAGAGATATTGATGAAAATACATTACTAGGATAAGTAATGGTAGTTGAAAATGGACCAAAGCTGTGATTGTAGGTGAAAATGTACAATCCACCTTACTATATGGATTAGAGTATTGGGTAGCTAGGAAATAATATTTAAAAATTAATGAAGCAAGATGAGAATACTGAGATTGATGTGTGGGAAGACTAAAATGGATAAAATAAACAAGATAATACATGTTTCAAAAGTGATTCACTGAGTGTCAATATGAATTGGTTAAATTCTCAACATGTTTCAAAAGTGATTCACTGAGTGTCATCTTTGTTCATATGAATTGGTTAAATTCTCAACATTTTACTAAATAACTTAACTCAAAATTTTGTAAAATAGCTTAACTGAAAATTTTATCTCATCTCCTGAAGTCTTATCATAGTTCTTATTAACATAAGCCAATCCACTTAGTTTTTGATGGTTGGCTCATTTTTATTTGGTTGTAAAAATCCTTATAAATAGCTATCAAAACCTATCAAAGAATATGGATACTGTTGAAGCATACTCTTTGATGCTTTCTTCTCACTCTTCATGAACTTCAACAGTTAAATAGAACAACTGTGACTGATCTATTAGATTTAGGCAGCTAGGATGGTTAAACCATATCTTCTTTTTGCTGACAAACCAATCTTATGAAGTGACTAGTCATTTTGTGGCTCTAATTTTAACAATTTGTCAGAGTAGATATTTCATTGGCGATGAATCAATATGTAGAGAAATCATGGAATAAGATAGTGGATTCCCGATGTGGCATAGTTATCTCATAATTGTTTGAGTGCAGAAATGATGATACAGATAAGCCTAACAAGGTTAAGTTATGATTTATTAGCTATGCTACTTTCAAAATTGATCATAATGTTGTAAGAACTATATGTCAATCATAGTCTATAAGAACTGATATTCATACAAATTCCTCAGGAGAGCAGAAAAGATATATCAAAAATTGAAGATCCCTTTGACGCACCTACATACAACATTCCAGAAAAGCCAGTGACATTTACTGAGGGTGCCTCGTATAGTCTTGTAATACTTGCAGGATTGGGTGTTGCAGGCGTGGCTGCTTATGCTGTTTTTAAAGAGTTAATTTTTGAGCCTAAAGAGTAAGATTTACATAATTTTTGATACGTTGATATCATAGTTTAGTGTCAAAGATTTACACTGACAACATATAGTTTTCAACTATATGATATGTTTTGACTCAACTAATCCTGCATGAAGAATGAAGTAAAAAAATATTCAACTTTGTCTTGTCATGTGATGAATAAAAAATAGTTACATTTTCTGTTAATCATGCAACCATTCTTTTATGGTTCTTTTCCAAACTGCACGATGAATAAAAAATAATTACATTATGTTAATCATGCAACCATTCTTTCATGTTTTTTTTCACAAATTGGAATAGTTTCAGCTTTTGCAGCTGCTTACAGATTGACTGCTATTATCAGAACTATAAACTTGGTATTCAACTTTCAATGCATGCTATTGGATGTGTATTTTCCGATTTGTCTGAACCAGCATTGTAATTGTCTGACACCAATTTTTGACTTGAGCATGCAAGTCAAGAGACAAAACACTTGATTGGCTACTATCCAATTGTTTTCTTTGATGGAGCGAAAGAAGGTGAAAAAATTGGATGGAAGATTTTTTTAATATGTATATTTGAAAGATAATATATTCGGAATTGTTACTCTACCCACTCATCTATAGGCGACCCATGGGCACCTGCTGATGTGGCAAATTGACTCAGTATTTTTTTTTTTTTTTAAGGTTTAGGGTTTTTAGGGGTTTAGAGATGAGATTTTGTCCAAATTTGATTTTCAATTCTCACGTAAGGAAGTTAGAATTTAAAAAATAATAATAATTTTAACAACATGTGCCCGTGCGTTGCCAGCAGATGGGTGAGTAGGGTGTGTATATATATATATATATATATATATTGAAAGAATATTTTTTCAAGCTTGGATTTTAGCTCTATTCCATGTGAAAGTGATTTTTTGTCCAAATTGGATGAAAACACTATAGAGAACAACTGGAAAAAAAATGCTTCGGTGGTTTCCTTCCCTCTAACTTTTCCATCATAGGAAATGAAAAAAAATACAGCTGTGACAATCTACTTATCACCTTTTTTTTCTTCATGGTTTCTTTCCCTTGTAGGAAATACATCCTACATGTCACAAATAGGTCTGAGCATGGATTGGTAGTGGTATGGGACTGAGATTTAGATCTTGGCTGAGATTGAAAGTGGAAAGCTAAAATCAGTCCAATTCTTGCTAGCAAATGATCATAGAGGAATATTCTATTTTGATTTTTGAATACGTTCCATTTACATATGTGGGGCCGCTGGGGTGGTGGTTACGTGATTGTATCATTATATACATAAAAGCATTTCTCATGCGTTTGTTTTAATCTTTGCTGTAGGTACAAAATTTTTGGAAAGGCACTTGAAAGGGTACAGAATGATAGCCGGGTATGTTCCAGTGGCCTAATTGAGTACTTTTCTGTTTCTTAAATCACTGAATCAATGCCCCTACTCACTCATTTGGGAGTTGTTTCATATTATTACCCATGTTATCTTACCATATTTGCCAGGTTACTGTTAGAATAGGCCACCCTGTTACTGGATATGGCCAAGAAAGCAGAAACCGTGCTGCTCGTCAACGCATTCCCAATAGAGTTTGGACGGATGAAGCTGGCATTGAGCATGTCGAGGTCATTATCTCCCAATCTTATCAAAATATCTCATTTAGCATTTGATTGTCTAGGACCTTGCCTTAGGAAGCCACAGGTAATTAGGTCTTTGGTTTGAGTATCTGAGATAAATATATACACACACGCATACATAATGGAAGCTTGCATTTTCTATATTTGCTCAGTGTACATGTGCAATGTAACTTGTCAACAGTATAAATTTTCAAAAACTAATATTGGTAACACAAAATAATCCAACTACATCAAAATAAGGTCATTAAAGACGACATCATAATATCCTGCTGTGGACATTTTTTCTCTCCAGAATTTATCCACTGCCTGCCTTAGAAAAAATTGAATATTGCTCAATTAATTGCTTAACTTTAATCATAAGACATTTGCTTGATAGCTTAGTTGTGCTTATATGTTATTTAACTTATACAGTGACACAATTGAAAGAAAAGAGGACCAATATTCATATGTGAACTAGTATAAATTGATCCAAATTTCCACATTTTTTTCTTGAAAAAGATCTGAATTTGCTGGGCAGAACTGCAGAAAAGATTAGCTCCATACTGGAACATTGAAGTACACACTAACCTTTCTCCTTAGAATTCTTGTATATCACCATGTCTCTTCAATGATATGACCATTATTTTCTAAAGACGCATTCCGTAATGAAATGTTTGATTGGCAACTTGTATTCATGCAGGTAAGCTTCCATATTCGTGGACCTAGTGGATTTGGAAAGGTGTATGCAGAAATGTTCAAAAACCAAGCCGATAAGAAGTGGACTTTCACATACTTGATTGTCGAGATTAAGTCTCCATCACCCGCACAGTTCATGCTGGAGTCATATGTTCCTGCATAATGTACACCAGGGATGCTTTTCAATATCTCCAGATTTTGACTATCTGAACCCTCACTCCAGAGCCAGGATACTGCTCATGCTTTGTTCCAACTTTCGACATGGCTGAATACACAATGGATGATCATTTATGATGAATTTACTCCTTGTATTGATTTTGATGGTGAAGCTAAGAATGGATGGAGCCGGAGATTTTACCAATATCTTTGTTCCGAAATTTTTTGATAATGAATCTTATTCTTTGCTTTTGGTGCCTGTACCCACCAATGGATAATTTATCTCTGCCTTGTCACTATACTATGAGTGGCTGCTTCCAATAGACAAGCTTTTGTGGATGTGAACTATTGCCATTGCCAATTAGTATGCTCATCCAATCTGTTCTTGCTTTGCAGTGATGCTTCTCAAAGGGCAGTCAATTTGAGGTCACAAGTTTCATGGTATGCACATTTCATTTTGTAATTGTTTCCTTTAGTTCAATAGGCTTGAATTGTTCATATTGAAATGGATCTGAGTTGATAATAGGTTAGTTGTGGATCTTTCGATATTACATGTACCTCTTTTGAGTGTTTATTTTATTAGTTTTTTGGATGATCACCAAGTTGAAACATGGCTAGAGCTTGCTTATTGCAACAACTTTATTGCAAAATCTTGTTTACAACAAATTTAAATAGATTCCATAAGCCGCAATACTACTAGTCTGGGCATCTAGCAATTGTTGAACTACATAGTAGACTTATCCCTTTGAAGTTTGTGTTGTAATATTATTGTTAGTTTAGACATCGAGGTTGGGGCTGAAGTTCTAGGGGCTTGAGGTTTTCCCCTTGGACTTGCAGGTGGTCGAAAATGGGCTAGGTTGAGCCTCCCATAGCTCATCTATAGATGGGGAGTCGAGTTGGGCTTGAGCCCTAAATGGGTGCCAGTCGCAATGCTCGAGCTTGACCTAACACAGACTTGTCTCAGTTCAGTCAAAAGTTTCCTTGTGCCCCGTTCAAAAGGAGCAAAAGATTATTTTGCCCTTAAAATGGTTAGGAAACTTGATTCTGAATAGTACTATGGTCTTTTTTGCTTTCAAATTCTAAATTTACCTATAAATATTCCTTAAAATTTCTCATTCTAGTTAAGTGTATTGGCATGGGCATTTCTTTGCAAACAATGTTCCCCAACTTCTTGTCCCAAGCTCAACTTAATTCTGAATTGATTCAGATTTGATATTCTTAAAGAGTCAGAACATTGTAGTTGACATTTTTTTTTTCATTATCATCATTTTGAAAATTTCAAGTCAATCATCAACTTTTATTTGCTTTTCTCATTGATAGTCAATTTTTTTTTTCAGGTTTTGCACTGCATCATATAAACAAGCGCAGGAGAAATGCAGGTTTCTTTTAGTCACTTCAGTGTTTTTTATTCTCTCTCACTCTCTCTCTTTCTTTTTTCTTGACTTGCAGATTCTTATTAAAAAGTTAAAGAGAGACATCCAAAGAGGTTGCTCTTTCTTCCCCTACTACCTTGTCATCTCCTTTTTTTTTATTCTGGATTAAAGATGAAAAGATAATTCTTATTTTTAAAATCATCAAATTAAATATTTTTTATTTTAAAAATGAAATAGGCAGAATTATATATTTCAGCCAATATTTTGGGAATCTGTCATAGTCATATTAATCATGTGATAAATACAACCGTCATTCTATCAATTAAAAAATAATATAAAATTGATTTGTAATACAATATTTTAAAACTAATTTAATTTGTCTGAGTTTTTGATATTTTGGAAAAAGATTATGTTGTGGTTCGAAGGTTTTTTGAATTTTTGTTCAAATAAAAAAGCTCTTTCTTTTGTTTTTGCCTTTTTTCCGTGTTCCTAATTTTCGCCCTTTATTCTTGTTCGGTTGGCCGTCAAATCCCGTGATTGCCCTCGGAACTCCCAATGGCCGCAAGAGGATTAAATCGCAATTCCCACCGGAAAAATCCACCAATCATCCATTTTTATTCCAATTCTTCAATAATTCTTCGCGGATAATCGCTGTTCGGGCAGATCAATCCTTCTGGTACCACAGCGCAGGCAGCGGATCGAGCATGGCCTCTGGTAGCAGCAGAGGAGGCGGCGGCGGCGGTGGCGGTGGCGGAGGATGGCATCGCCACCATCAGCAACAGCAGCAGCAGCAGGGGAATAGCAGTGCTAATGCGGGGTCGCAGTCGTCGGAGAGGGACCGCGGTGGCGGAGAAGGAAGTAGCCGCCATGGAGGAGGAGAAGGAAGTAGCCGCCAATCGGGGATGAACAAGGCGATCGCGCAGTATACGGAGGATGCCCGTCTCCACGCCGTGTTCGAGAAGTCCGGCGAGTCGGGCCGGTCGTTTGACTACTCGCAGTCCGTCCTCCGCTCGGCGCCATCGAGCTCCGTCCTGGAGCAGCAGATCACCGGCTACCTGTCCAAGATGCAACGCGGCGGCCACATCCAGCCCTTCGGCTGTACCATAGCCGTCGAGGAGCCCTCGTTCCGCATCATCGCCTACAGCGAGAACACCCTCGACCTGCTCGACCTGTCTCCCCAGTCGGTCCCCTCCCTCGGCGCCCCTCATCCTCCTGCTCTCGCTCTGGGCGCCGACGTCCGCTCCCTCTTCACCCCCTCCGCTGCGGCCTTCCTCGAGCGCGCCGCTGCTGCCCGCGAGATCGCCCTCCTCAACCCGCTCTGGATCCACTCTCGCACCTCCCGCAAGCCCTTCTACGCCATCCTCCACCGCATCGACGTCGGCATCGTGTTGGACCTCGAGCCTGCCCGCGCCGAGGACCCCGCCCTCTCCATTGCCGGAGCCGTCCAGTCCCAGAAGCTTGCCGTCCGAGCCATCTCCCGCCTCCAGGCTCTCCCCGGCGGCGACGTCCGCCTCCTCTGCGACACCGTCGTCGAGCATGTCCGCGAGCTCACCGGTTATGACCGCGTCATGGTGTACAAATTCCATGAAGACGAGCACGGCGAGGTGGTGGCCGAGTCTAAGCGCGACGATCTCGAGCCCTATATGGGCCTTCACTATCCGGCCACCGACATCCCACAGGCGTCCCGCTTCCTCTTCAAGCAGAACCGTGTGCGCATGATCGCCGACTGCAACGCCACGCCCGTCCGCGTTATCCAGGACGACCGCTTGGTCCAGCCACTCTGCCTCGTCGGCTCTACTCTCCGTGCCCCACACGATTGCCATGCCCAGTATATGTTCAACATGGGTTCCATTGCCTCCCTTGCCATGGCTGTCATCATCAACAGCGGCGATGAGGATGGAGGCAGATCCTCCTCCTCCTCCTCCCGGGCGGGCTCTATGAAGCTCTGGGGCCTTGTCGTTTGCCACCACACTTCCCCTCGTTGCATCCCCTTTCCCCTTCGCTACGCCTGCGAGTTCCTCATGCAGGCCTTTGGTCTTCAGCTCAATATGGAACTCCAGTTGGCTGCTCAGCTTTCGGAGAAGCATATCCTCCGCACGCAGACTCTCCTCTGTGACATGCTGCTCCGCGACTCCCCTTCCGGCATTATCACTCAGAGCCCCAGCATTATGGACCTTGTCAAGTGTGACGGGGCTGCCCTATTCTACCATGGAAAGTACTGGCCACTCGGTGTTACACCTACTGAAGCACAGATTAAGGACATAGTCGGATGGCTGTCCACTTCCCATGGGGGCTCAACTGGTCTGAGCACTGACAGCCTTGCCGATGCTGGATACCCTGGAGCAGCAGCGCTTGGTGATGCAGTCTGTGGCATGGCTGTGGCATTCATCACAAGAAAAGATTTTTTGTTCTGGTTCAGGTCTCATACAGCTAAGGAAATCAAATGGGGCGGAGCTAAGCATCATCCAGAGGACAAGGACGATGGGCAACGGATGCACCCACGTACATCCTTCAAGGCCTTCTTGGAGGTAGTCAAAAGCAAGAGCTTGCCTTGGGAAAATGCTGAGATGGATGCCATCCACTCACTGCAGCTTATATTGCGTGATAGTTTTAGGGATGTTGAGGGAACGAGCAACTCGAAGGGCATTGTCGATGGCCAATTTGGTGATTTGGAAATGCATGGGATAGATGAACTTAGCTCAGTTGCAAGGGAGATGGTTCGGTTGATAGAGACAGCAACTGCACCTATCTTTGCGGTTGACTCAGATGGGTGCATAAATGGGTGGAATGCTAAGATTGCTGAGTTGACAGGACTACCAGTTGAGGAGGCCATGGGTAAATTGCTAGTTCAAGACCTTGTCTTTGAGGAGTCGGCATATGTTGTTGACAAGCTTGTCTATCGAGCCCTAAAAGGTACTTAATCCATTTTGATTTTCACAAACCAGTTATGTAATATCATTTGAAATTACTTACAGTTGAGAACTTGAATCTGCTGCTGTGATGATTTCCTTTGTTGGTTAGTCCCATATGACATGCCAGTTATGCTGGGTACTGCTTAAGCAGGCACACATATAGCCTCATCATCAAAATAGAGTGTTGAAGATGCATGAATATAGATGTAATGGTGTTGTTGTTGGATTTTTATATCATTCACCAAACTCAGATTCCTGCAGGTGAAGAAGATAAAGATGTCGAGATAAAGTTGAAGACATTTGGCTCACAACATTCAAAAGATGCTGTTTTTGTGATCGTTAATGCATGTTCTAGCAGGGACTTCACAGATAATATTGTGGGTGTCTGCTTTGTTGGTCAGGATGTTACTACACAAAAAGTCGTCATGGACAAATTCATTAACATCCAAGGAGATTATAAAGCTATTGTGCATAGTCCTAATGCCTTGATTCCCCCCATTTTTGCTTCCGATGAGAATACGTGTTGCTCAGAGTGGAATATGGCAATGGAAAAGCTTACTGGTTGGTCAAGAGGGGAAATGGTTGGAAAACTTCTAGTTGGAGAGGTTTTTGGCAGTTGTTGTCGTCTAAAGGGACCGGATTCTATGACTAAGTTTATGGTTCTACTTCATAATGCTATCGAGGGGAAGGAAACAGAGAAGTATCCATTTGCTTTCTTTGACAAGAATGGAAAGTTTGTACAGACTTTGTTGACAGCAAATACAAGAAGTAATGTGGATGGTCAGGTAACTGGAGCCTTTTGTTTCTTGCAGACAGCTAGTCCCGAATTGCAACAAGCAATTGAGATCCAGAGGCAGCAGGAAAAGAAATGCTTTGCTAGGATGAAAGAGTTGGCTTACATTTGCCAAGAGATAAAAAATCCACTGAGTGGTATTCAGTTCACAAACTCACTATTGGAGAAGACAAACTTGGATGATGATCAAAGGCAGTTTCTTGAAACAAGTGCTTCTTGTGAGAGGCAGATGATGAAAGTTATAATGGATGGGAATTTACAAAGTATCGAGGATGGGTAAGTATTCTTGTTTTCTATGCTTTTGCTTGAAAAAGTAGTTTTTCACTTAGATAGTTCATATTCCTTTGAATATTTTACTGGCACCGGAAAGTATCAAATATGAACTTGAAGGAATGGATTGGAGTGGTTTTTGCAGATTTCTTTTTTTTTTTAGTTTAAGTTTGATAGTGAGAATAATCAACTCCATGATGTGTCATGTTATATTTGAGATATTTTGAAATATACTAGGTTGTTTTTCAAATTTCCAATAGACACTTATTTTTACACTCTTTATCCTTGTGAAAGTTGTTAATGAGAATACTAACATGGAGATGATACTTTTTCTCTAGTTGTGCCCCGATAGAAATCAGCATAACTTTCACAAGGTTAAAGATGAGGATACTAATAATTATAAAACTGAATTATTGATAGTGGCAGAAAATAAGGTAACTTTACATGCCGGTGCAACTGTAAGACTATATTTAAGTATTGAGGTAAAACATATTTTTGTTATTTAAGAATATATAGTAACTTTACATGCCGGTGCAACTGTAAGACTATATTTATAAAACTTGCCAAATTATATGATTGTAGACTATATTTCTTGGTTATTAACTATGATCTTTCTGTAGAACTGATTGTGCTAATTCTCTTTGACTTTTTAAAAATATTTCTGTCTCTTCTATATGAAAATCATTTTATTGATACTGCACTTTTGCTATATATTTTCCATGATGAAACTACCATTCAAATTCTATTTGTTTCCTGTACCAACGTTAATTTTATGTTTTCATCTGATACCAGATCCTTAATACTTGACAAAACTGAATTCGGACTTGGATGCATTGTTAATGCTGTTGTTAGTCAAGTTATGATTTTATTGAGAGAGAAAGGTTTACAGCTGATTCGGGATGTTCCTGAGGAAATAAAAGTGATGCTCGCTTATGGTGATCAACTCAGGATTCAGCAAGTGTTGGCAGACTTTATGGTTAACATGATCCGTTATGCACCATCTCCAGAAGGTTGGGTAGAAATGCAGGTTAGGCCAACTCTCAAACAGAGTCCAGATGGAATTGAAATGGTTCTTCTACATTTCAGGTGTGCTTTCATTTTGTTTAAATTTTTACCAACTTTCCTTTTTTAAGTGCAACCGTTGCCATTAATTTCTACTATTAAATTCTGATGTGCTTTGTGTGGTCTCCAGAGTCGCTTCCATTTACATTCTTTCTTGTAAATTTGCTTGTTTATGCATGCATGGTTTATGTTACATCTTGAGAATAAAAATCATTCTCTCTATATCTCATTTTTTGGTAAAATATTAATGCCTACCTGACATTTACGATGTATCTGTTTGGAACTGAGTAATATATATGTAGCATAAGTGTTTGTTTATTTTTAGGTTGGGAAACAAGCTTGGAAAACTTTTCAGTGTTCTCAGTAGATGTAGGACCTTAGAAATTCTCTATTATGAGAAGTGAAGATAAAAGACAGGAGACTGTAGAGGATAATATTAATATTATAGCGATAAGCGAGAACTAGAGGTCCCCTCAGTCACCTGGAAGCAAGGGGAAGGCAAAAGAATATAATAAAATGATTTAAATTGGTCATCAAGTTGATTTGTATTGCGTGGAAGATTCATAAAGTAGCCCTTTTTTCCTCATTTACTAGTGGATTGTTATGAGCTTTTTCCCTTTCAATTCCATGATTAATCAGAATACTTGCTGATTTCGTGGTAGGCTCAATGTCGAGTGAACTGGTTTGAAAACTCTCCAAATCCATCTGTGAATTGCATTGATTAATAAGCATGGGTTTATTTTTTTTCTTTCTTGATTACAACTTTTTTTTGTAACAAAATTAGAAATTCTAAAAAAATATACATGGCATATTTGCACGAATATGATTTTTCACTTTCATTTCATTTGTTGCAAGTCAGTAGCTTTTGTGAAAATTTTATCATCGTCAAATGTTTCTAATCACTACTAACTCTCTATGGTCGTGTGTTTCTGATCATGATCTCAATTATCAGTAATTTTAGTGCTCATCGTTGTGATGAAGCATGTCTGTAAACAAGTTAGTTTTATAAATTCTAGTTTATGAATCAGGTTCGGTATCCTTTTATTTCCTCAATATTTATGGTAAAAAAACTTATCACATGATTCATTTTGTTCATTTTTTGTACATGCATATTTCTGAACATGTCAGTTGGATAAATTTTAATTTATGAATCAAGTCTCGAAGGGTTTTCCCCATTATTATCATAAAAACTCATCACATGATTCATTGGTTGAGTTCTTGTTGCCTACCTGGGCCTTTTCTTCTGTTCTAGTCATATTCGTTTCAGACTATCAACTACTCGAACCAACATGATCCCTGGTTAGCACCCCTCTACTTCATCTTGAATGCTGTAATTCATCTTCCCTCGAGTTACTAAAATTTAATATCGAACTATAGTTGTAGGCTCGCAACAAATTAACAACCTGTTTGTTTATCATCAAATTTTGATCAAGTTATTCCATCAATTCTATATGTTTTTTTGTTCTTTTTTCAGAATAATTTGTCCTGGAGATGGCCTTCCTTCAGAATTGGTTCAGGACATGTTTCACAACTCTTGGTGGGTGACCGAAGAAGGCCTCGGACTCAGCTTGTGCCGAAAAATACTGAAACTGATGAACGGGGAAGTCCAATACGTAAGGGAGTCAGAGAGGTGTTACTGCCTCATTGCCATCGAACTACCCACTAGATCCTGAGTAAGCATTCAAAGCTAATCGAGATCATCGCTCATCGCTTACTCTCCGCCGTCGTCTTCATCGTAACGAAGGACTTTTCGGGATCACAATGAAGGATAGATGACTCGGAAATGAATGAGTTTTAGTTTAGTGTTTACTTGAGGTAGTATGTATTTGCCATAATCAAATCGAGAAAGGATTTGTTGAGGAAATACACAATTTGTAAATTGTATGTGCTTGTAATACTCTCCGAATTGTCTACGGGGTCGATGTGGTATAGAAATGAAGGGCGAACCCTCAACGTAAACACACATCTTAATATGAAATTTCTGACTCCGTCCCATCCTTCGCGGAAGCGTGCGACTCATAACAGTTTCTGATTGCTCCTCCATTCTCGAATCCACTAAGCGAGTCATGCCAAAATTGAAGTCTTTGCACAACTAAAGATTCCATAATGCCAAATGACGAAGACGACATACATCGACAATGAACAATGATGAAATTAGTCACGTTTAAGAAAGCACTCGAGGGTACTAGAATTGACTCGGCCACAATTGGACTGACCTTGGTCTCTCTTCTCATCACCATAATACAAACCCTAATTTTATCCTATTTTATTATTATTATTATTATTAATCAAAATTATATATTTTTGATTTGAAAGTGATGAAGTGAAATGGAACTCCACGCACGCCACGCCGAGGCCATTTAATACAATATTTATCCTTATCTCCTTTATGCATGCCAATGCCAACCCTAGCTATCCATATTCCCTAACTTTTAATCAATTAATAATAATAATAATGAATATAATACTAAGCAACCCGCGCACGCACGCACGCACACACGCACGCATGTGTGGATTTGTCATTGGATAACGATGCAACGGTTAAAGTTTTTGATAGAATTTTGGATTTGAAATTCAACCGTGACCTACTATAGAGGTAATGGATGAGTCACTGCGAATGCTTCTCGATTTATTTGATGATGGATAAATTAAAATTTAGTTTAATTAAAATATCCTTAGTTAGAAATTCAACCGTAACATATCTTTTATTCTTTTTGGAAAGTAACCTTCTTGTTTTGATTTTTAGTTTCTTATGTAAAAATTTTAGGCCTTAGTGTAAAAATAAGTTATAAAAAATAATAATAAATCAAACAAAAGGAAATGCACTTTCATTTAATTAACATGCTCTATGTCTTTTATAATCCTCATTTCATTCTAATCATGTTAAATAATATCAACAAGTACATCATGAAATAATTACTTTTAGAAAGCATGAATCTAGAAGATTCTAAATAAAGATGAGATCACTTAGTCACTGAGTAAGCTCCCCACTAAACTCCACTTCCCAATCACTTTAAGCGAAAGACCTTTGAAAATTTTATCGAACTATACAAAGGTACAAATCCATGTGAAAAATTTATACGCACCACTCACACACCCTTACTCACCTACCTTTTAACTTTCCTGATAGATAAAGTTATTTTCATTTATATTTACATCTTATATTTTATTTTATTATTGTGAAATTGATTGTAAGAGACTGAAAGATTTTTGAGAAAAAAATTTAGTAGTGGCCGCAGCATCACTAGAACTAATCTTCGGAGTGAATCGGGAGTTCCGAACTAAGTAAAATATCTTATCTTTTGTGTTTGTTTTTGATGATTATATTTATTTTTGCTGCATACTAATTAATTATAGACAAAGCATAACGCAAAGTTAAGACCCCACTCATTTCAGCAAATGTGGAATTCGCCATCCCAACGGCTTCACACATGATCAGTCCTACGACCATCTATGAGGAGGTAAATCGAGAAACTGTAATTATTAATTACGAGAGAGGGCATTGCTTCGACTTTGTCGAAATTCAACTCTTATCGGGAACATAAGCACCACTCACACACTTACCTTTACCTTTCCCTGTGCTCCCCCAACTCAACTCAACTACCAAATGGACGCACCACATTCTTCAAAAGCTATCCTTGCGCATGTATTTGGTCGGTTGCAGCCATTAGAATAATGCTTGCATGCTCCTCCGCCCCTCCACCACCGTCACCACCACCACCTCCTCCTCCTCCTCCTCCTCTCCCACCACCGTCATTTCGTCTTCGTCGTCTCTTGTCTCATCCTATAAAATTCATCATTCCAACTCTTCCATCACCTTTCACATCGACAACGTAACTCCTTCCTCGCGTGCAATTTACTAGATAGATAGATAGATTAGATCGATCGAACAAGTGGATCTTGGATCCTTTATAAATACTTGTGGGATCTCTCTCTCTCTCTCTCAACAACTCGTGCTCAATGGAACCACTCCCACGATTTCTCCACCTTCTTCTCGTGCTGGTCCTCTGTTTCAGCCTGGTCCAGGGAAGAACGCACCACCACCACCGTACCAAGCACTTAAAACAGAGCATTGCTCTGCCTCCGGCGACGACCGCCGCCGCACCGCGGGGCTCGTCAAACGCGACGTCCGCCAACTGCAGCAACGCGACTCCTCCTGCTGCCTCGATTCCTCTCCCTCCTTCTCCGGCGCCGACACCTTCCCCTGCGCCGGCGGCGGTTTACGACGTGAGAGCCTACGGGGCAGCGGGCGACGGCGTCGCCGACGACACGGAGGCGTTCAAGGCCGCGTGGGACTCGGCGTGCCAAGACGCGAAGCCCGGCGCCGTCGTCCTCGTCCCTCGCGGCTACAGCTTCAAGCTCCAGTCGGCCATCTTCCCAGGACCTTGCCGGAGCTCTGAGCTGGTCCTCCACGTGCGTGCTCCGTGAGCCTCCCTCCATCTAAATTCTTGTGCGATCTGTGTTTGTTTGATTCATTTGAAGGTCGACGGGACGATGATGCCGCCGGACGGCCCCGGTGAGTGGCCGGCGAACAACAACCGGAAGCAGTGGCTGGTCTTCTACAGAGCCAATGGGTTGAGACTGGAAGGAGGCGGCCTAATTGATGGAAAGGGAGCCAAATGGTGGGACCTCCCTTGCAAACCTCACAAGGTATATTATATAATTTTTTTCTACAATAATTTTTTTTTTCATTTACCCCCTCATAATAATTTTTATTCAAAACTAGACCAAAAAAAGTTATAACCTCTCAAACATCGTCACGAATCATGACCCAACACTTATTCAACTTTGTCGATACGATGAATAGACAAAGCTCGATATGCTTATCTTTAGCGAGAGGCACCTTCGTTCTCGTCCATACGATCCATATCCTATCATCGAATCTTACTTTTCGGTATTGTAAAATCGTAAATATTACACTCGCAAAGCTACAATCTCTTCCTCCCATGTAGCTAGAGCAACTCTTTCGACCCCCGGGGCATAGTTGAGTTGGTTACGACGCAACAGAATTGCAGAAGAGGACAAGGGTTCGAATCCTGACGAAGCCAGGCAATATCCTCCTGCTTCATGACCAACTGTAGTTTTCCGATTTATCTCCTCACAGATGGTGGAGTCGATCGTGTGGGGCCGCTAAAGTGGCGGATTCCACATTTTTGTAGAAGAGCAACTCTTTCGATTTCGATATTTACTCTAAATTTTAGGGGGAAAATGATAATAATATTTCTTTTTTTCCTTCTTAATTTTGCAGGGAAATGGAGCCTCATCAGGAAATTGTGACAGCCCTGTGGTAATAAATAAATAAACAAATAAAATAAATTACTAAATTCACAAAAATTCTAAAAAAGAATTTTTTATTTTTATTTTTATTTTTGTGTGTGTTTTTTTTCAGGCGTTGAGATTCTTCATGAGCTCAAATCTGACCGTTCGTGGCATTAAAGTACAGAACAGCCCCCAATTCCACTTCCGGTTCGACGGCTGCCGGAACGTCACCGTCGACTCGATCCGCATCGCCTCCCCGGCCCTCAGCCCCAACACCGACGGCATCCACCTCGAGAACTCCGACGGCGTCGTCATCCGCGACTCCCTCATCTCCAACGGCGACGACTGCGTCTCCATCGGCGCCGGCACCGCCAACGTCGACATCCACAACATCACCTGCGGGCCCGGCGGCCACGGCATCAGCATCGGCTCCCTCGGGAAGCAAGGCAGCAGCTCCGCCTGCGTCACCAACGTCACCGTCCGCAACTGCGTCATCCGCCGCTCCGACAACGGCGTCCGCATCAAGACGTGGCAGGGCGGCGTCGGCGCGGTGACGGCGGTCACCTTCGCCGGCATCCGCATGGACGACGTCCGCAACCCGATCATCATCGACCAGTACTACTGCCTCTCCAAGTCCTGCCCCAACGCCACCTCGGCCGTGGGCATCGCCGGCGTCACCTACGCCGACATCCGGGGCACGTACGACGTGCGGAGCCCGCCGCTGCACCTCGCCTGCAGCGACGCCGTCCCCTGCACCAACATCACGCTCGCCGGCGTCGAGCTGCTGCCGGCGAGGGACTACTTCCTGATGGAACCCTTCTGCTGGAACGTCTACGGGGTGGCGGCGACGCTCACGATCCCCCCGGTGACGGCGGCGTGCTTGACGGAGGGGATGCCGAGGGCCGTTATGGAGTTTGCAACGGACCAGTGCCGTCGGTTAAGTTAGTTACGAAATTAAAAAAATATATAAAAAAAACAATAGTTGAAATATTGTATCTCGATATATGAAAAATTAAAAATAAAATTAATAGTTGATAAATTAAAATTTAATATTTAAAATAATAATTTAGAAAAAAAAAAGATATTTGAAACATGCGCGATGCCTAATTCAAATGGTGCTCAAAAGGAGTTGTTAAGGTTGGCGTGGGCCGGCGCATGCTCTCCTTCCTCAACTCTCCCTTTCTAGCTTTCCCCTTTCCCTAGTGCTTCTCGTCATGTGCTTCCCTTTGAAAAGCTTTAGTGAATTATATCGATAAAAAGGTTCGTATTATTGCGACTCATCTATCTCGGGACACCTAATATTCCCTAGCTTTGTCGTGGGGTACCCCTAAAGATTTTCTACTACTCAATTCCACCTTCGAACCCTATCGAGTTAACGCGAGTGGAGCAATCGATTAGTGGTAGAGATTTAGGAAGTCATTTGCGAGAGACAAAAAGCATAAGAAGACGGCTTTAGAAGTGATAAATAAACAAGTTTGAGAGTGAGGATTATGTGGCCATTAAGGGGGCACACCCTAGCTTTAAAGGTTATTTAATCGGGGATTTAGAATTTAGGATTTAGGATTTGAGAGACGAGAAGGGAATGAGGTTGGAAGGCTTAAGGCTGCATAAAGGTGTGGCATAACACGCTTGTTCCAAAGACACCCTGATTGCCATAAATAGAAGCCATACACATGCGATATTCTCTTGGGAACGAAAGTTGAAACAAAGAATATGAGTGGGGGTGGGGTATTGTTTACGAGCCACGATTTGTGGCTAGGTTAGAGTTCTTGTGTGTGACATCTAGAACGATCAAACGGATCAATTCATAATGGAACAGATCAATTCATTAAAAATCTATTATATCGTGGGACGGGACTTGCCGATCCACTAACTTGGCAGGTTGAAAAATCTCCAATCCTTCCTAATCCAAGACGAGTTGTGGATTAGGCGAGTCAACCTACGGACCTATCAAAAAATAAAAAAATATTAAAAATTTTAAATTTGGATTACAATTTAAATTAGTCAAGTTGAAAATTTTAAGTTTGCATTGTGATTTAGACATATCAAGTTCACTAATTTATTGAATTTTCTATTTAAATTTTAAATTTTTTTAAAAAAAATTTCAATCCGCGGGCGAACCCAAGCCCGCTGCGGGCCAACCCATGCGGATCGTGGACTTAGGCGAATGAATCCATCTTAAAATATATTGATAAAATTTCAACCCAATCTGTTTAAATTGCTTGGTAGGGTGGGCTAATCTAACGGATCCAATTTAAATTGATGGCTATAGTGACATCCTGGATCATCTATATATCGGATGAATTCAAAATACAACTTATACGTAAGAAGAAGTTGACTTCTAAAATATTTATCTTTAGTGATATTTAAATCCTTGATCTTTCGTTGCACTCAGGGGTATAAATGAATCTAAGTTTATTCGTGAATTTTTTGAATTGACTCAAAAAATAATTAATTTATATTTAAAATTAAAATTATTCCAATTGAACTTAAATATATTTGATAATTTTTTGAACCTAATTTAAATCTATAATTTTTTATTTAATTATTCATAAGTCAAATTCAAATCGAACTGGCATAATTTTAAAATAATTTTAATTTAAATATATCCGAATTAAAATCTAAATAATTTAAATCAAACTTAAATTTAAATCATTTTAAATTATAATTTTATTTTACTCCCAACTGTCAACTTTTAGTGTCTAAATTTATTAATTTGACTAGAAAATCATATAATTGGAAACTTTGTAGAGCGTTTGGTGGATGTTTAAGAATCACATTGATGATTAAAAGAATATTAATGAGATTAACATTATTTAAATCTTTACACAGTTAAACTATGAACAAAAGTTTTTTTAAAAATAAAAATATTAAATTAATTTAAATCGGTATCAAATTTTCTCTTTATTAATTAATGTTTATTATTATTAGCACCTTGAGAGTATTTTTAGCATTTTGAGTTGGAAGTAAAATAAATAAATAAGAAATTTTAGGGGTTAAAAGATAAAATATAATATTCAAGGACTTTACTGAAATAAAGGTAATTATTAGGGTTAAGTTACAATTTACCTCACAACGGCACAAGAACACTTGAAATATCCGGCGACGGCGAGTGTGAGAGAGATAGAGATAGAGAAAGAGAGCTCGCGATGGCTTCAAGATCGCCGGCCAGCGGAGAGTCTGAGAGGGACACAGATAGAGATAGAGAAAGAGAGCTCGCGACGGCTTCAAGATCTGCCGATAGCGGCGAGTGTGAGAGAGGTGGAGATGGAGAAAGAGAGATCGCGACGACTTCAAGATCGCCGGCTAGCGGCGAGTGTGAGAGAGGTGGAGATGCAGAAAGAGAGATCGCGACGACTTCAAGATCGCCGGATAGCGGCGAGGGTGACAGAGGTGGAGATGGAGAAAAAGAAAGAAAGAGCGCGATGGCTTCAAGCTCGTCGGCTAGGACGCCTAACTACCGGAATGCCTCGTACTGGGACGAGAGGTACCGGGACAACGACTCCACCTACGATTGGTACATGAACTATCCGAGCCTCGTCTCCCTCTTCGACCTCTACCTCCGCCTCGACCACCGCATCCTCAACATCGGCTGCGGAAACTCAGGTACCGCCCCTTTTCCCCTTTCCTTTTCTTTTTTTCCCCTCAGGGTTCCTTTCCTTCCAAGACACAAACGATCGACGCACGTCCTTTTTCATCTTGCGGATATTTGCCTCCTGATTTGTGCTTCGCGATGGGAGAGGACGAAATGATTGATCCTTGATGAATTTTGAATCTTGGAGTGGCATCGATCGTGTGCGTGAGTTCAAATCGTTTTGGGCGGGAAAAACATTTTCCGTATGGTCTATTGAACGGCTCTTGTTTGGTTTGTTCTTAAAATCATGGATATAGGCCAAAATGATGGGCAATTGCACTACAAAAATAACTAGCGATGGATTTAGCGACGAATTTAAAACGGTCGCTAATTTAGCGATCGAATTTAAAAATTGGTCGCTAAATAGCGACCGATTTATAATCGGTCGTTAAATAAACGGAAATAATCGGTCGCTATTTAGCGACCGAATTTAAAAATCGGTCGCTAAATTAGCGACGGAATTAATATTGGGTCGTTAATTTTTGAATTAGACGGTATTTATGCGAAATAAAGCCAAATTTTAACGACCGACAAAGGTTCGGTCGCTAAAATTAACGACCGAAGTTTGTGGCGGTCGCTAATTTGGAACGATCTCGTGTGCGACTCGAAATTACGAGTTCGATCGCTGAATTAACGGACGAAATAAAGAAGAGGTGGAGATAGACGGATAGCGGCCAGAAAGAGAGATCGCGACGAGCGCGATGATACTCGTCGGCTAAGCCTAAACTCGGCGCTAAAATTAACGAGATCGCCGGATAGCGGCGAGGGTGGAGATGCAGAGGTCGCGACGGAGATAGCGGCGAGGGTGAGAGAGGTGGAGATGGAGAAAAAGAAAGAAAGAGCGCGATGGCTTCAAGCTCGTCGGCTAGGACGCCTAACTACCGGAATGCCTCGTACTGGGACGAGAGGTACCGGGACAACGACTCCACCTACGATTGGTACATGAACTATCCAAGCCTCGTCTCCCTCTTCGGCCTCTACCTCTGCCTCGACCACCGCATCCTCAACATCGGCTGCGGAAACTCAGGTACCGCCCCTTTTACCCTTTCCTTTTCTTTTTTTCCCCTCAGGGTTCCTTTCCTTCCAAGACACAAACGATTGACGCACGTCCTTTTTCATCTTGCGGATATTTGCCTCCTGATTTGTGCTTCGCAATGGGAGAGGATGAAATGATTGATCCTTGATGAATTTTGAATCTTGGAGTGGCATCGATCTCGTGTGCGTGAGTTCAAATCGTTTTGGGCGAGAAAAACATTTTCCGTATGGTCTATTGAACGGCTCTTGTTTGGTTTGTTCTTAAAATCATGGATATAGGCCAAAATGATGGGCAATTGCACTATAAAAATAACCCTAAATAGCGACGGATTTAGCGACCGAATTTAAAACGGTCGCTAATTTAGCGACCGAATTTAAAAATTGGTTGCTAAATAGCGACCGATTTATAATCGGTCGCTAAATAACGACGAAATTATAATCGGTCGCTATTTAGCGACCGAATTTAAAAATCGATCGTTAAATTAGCGACGGAATTAATATTGGGTCGTTAATTTTTGAATTAGACGGTATTTATGCGAAATAAAGCCAAATTTTAACGACCGACAAAGGTTCGGTCGCTAAAATTAACAATCGAAGTTTGTGGCGGTCGCTAATTTAGCGACCGAAATTAAGTTCGATCGCTAAATAATGACCGAAGAGGTGGAGATGCAGAAAGAGAGATCGCGACGACTTCAAGATCGCCGGATAGCGGCGAGGGTGACAGAGGTGGAGATGGAGAAAAAGAAAGAAAGAGCGCGATGGCTTCAAGCTCGTCGGCTAGGACGCCTAACTACCGGAATGCCTCGTACTGGGACGAGAGGTACCGGGACAACGACTCCACCTACGATTGGTACATGAACTATCCAAGCCTCGTCTCCCTCTTCGGCCTCTACCTCCGCCTCGACCACCGCATCCTCAACATCGGCTGCGGAAACTCAGGTACCGCCCCTTTTCCCCTTTCCTTTTCTTTTTTTCCCCTCAGGGTTCCTTTCCTTCCAAGACACAAACGATCGACGCACGTCCTTTTTCATCTTGCGGATATTTGCCTCCTGATTTGTGCTTCGCGATGGGAGAGGATGAAATGATTGATCCTTGATGAATTTTGAATCTTGGAGTGGCATCGATCTCGTGTGCGTGAGTTCAAATCGTTTTGGGCGAGAAAAACATTTTTCGTATGGTCTATTGAACGGCTCTTGTTTGGTTTGTTCTTAAGATCATGGATATAGGCCAAAATGATGGGCAATTGCACTACAAAAATAACCCTAAATAGCGACGGATTTAGCGACCGAATTTAAAACGGTCGCTAATTTAACGACCGAATTTAAAAATTGGTCGCTAAATAGCGACCAATTTATAATCGGTCGCTAAATAACGACGAAATTATAATCGGTCGCTATTTAGCGACCGAATTTAAAAATCGATCGCTAAATTAGCGACGGAATTAATATTGGGTCGTTAATTTTTGAATTAGACGGTATTTATGTGAAATAAAGCCAAATTTTAACGACCGACAAAGGTTCGGTCGCTAAAATTAACGATCGAAGTTTGTGGCGGTCGCTAATTTAGCGACAGAAATTAAGTTCGGTCGCTAAATAATGACCGAAGAGGTGGAGATGCAGAAAGAGAGATCGCGACGACTTCAAGATCGCCGGATAGCGGCGAGGGTGACAGAGGTGGAGATGGAGAAAAAGAAAGAAAAAGCGCGATGGCTTCAAGCTCGTCGGCTAGGACGCCTGTCTACCAGAATGTCTCGTTCTGGGACGAGAGGTACCGGGACAACGACTCCACCTACGATTGGTACATGAACTATCCGAGCCTCGTCTCCCTCTTCGACCTCTACCTCCGCCTCGACCACCGCATCCTCAACATCGGCTGCGGAAACTCAGGTACTGCCCCTTTTCCCCTTTCCTTTTCTTTTTTTCCCCTCAGGGTTCCTTTCCTTCCAAGACACAAACGATCGACGCACGTCCTTTCTCATCTTGCGGATATTTGCCTCCTGATTTGTGCTTCGCGATGGGAGAGGGCGAAATGATTGATCCTTGATGAATTTTGAATCTTGGAGTGGCATCGATCTGGTGTGCGTGAGTTCAAATCATTTTGGGCGGGAAAAACATTTTCCTTATGGTCCATTGAACGGCTCTTGTTTGGTTTGTTCTTAAGATCATGGATATAGGCCAAAATGATGGGCAATTGGGATATGTTTGTTGTAAGTAAGCTCAAGAACCCTTGATTTTAGCTGTTTGATTAGTGATGTAAGCTGAAGTTCTCATTCATAGTTGAGCTGCTTAGTTGATTGTTCTCTTGAACCATTGATATATTTATTGCATTTTAGATAAGAACAGAGTAAAACTATTGGCAACAAACTTTCACAAGATACAAATTAGGTACGAGTTGTATTGAGTTCAGTGTTGGTATCTCTTATAAAATCATGACCAATATGTTCCTGTTGAAGATTACCGTTGACCTTTTAGAATTTCAATCAGTTATTCCTAGATCTCCGATCAATCCTTAAGATTTTATTGTAACTTGTTTAGTGATTTGTATGTACTTATTGCATTTTAGATAAGGACATAAATAGAACTATTGGCAACAAAATTTCATAACTTAGAGATTAGCTACCGAGTAGTGTTATAGGTTCACTATTGGCATCAGTTATAAAATCATGATCATATGTTGCTGTTAAAATTTTATTGATCGTTTTGAGTTCAATTATTCATCCCTAGATGCCTCATCAATCCTTGATGTATTTACAAATATTGCTTTCTTGACAATGATTAGCTTGTTAAAGTTGATACTCAAATTCTAACAGCACTTCACTACAAAAAAACCTACGATTAGCGACCGAATTTTCGGTCGCTAATCGGTCGCTAAATCCGATTAACGACCGATTAGTGACCGAAAAAAAAGCGTTAAAAATTTCATCGTAATTCAATTTAGCGACCGAATTCAGGTTCAGTCGCTAATTTAACGATCGATGCTAGTTCGGTCGCTAAATTAGCGACCGAATTAGAGTTCAGTCGCTAAATTAGTGACTGAACTGGAGTTCCGTCGTTAAATATTAACGACCGAATCAAAATTCTGTCGTTAAATTCTTTCCTCATCGTAAAATCCTATAATTACCGACCCAATCAAATTTTGATCGCTAATTTAGCGATCGAATTTTAATTTCGGTCGTTAAATAGCGATCGAGTTTTAATTTCAGTCGTAAATTAGCCACCAAACTTATGTCCGTCGCTAAATTAGCGACCGATTAAAATTCGGTCGCTAATTTAGCGACCGATTAGAATTCGGTCGCTAATTAGCGACCGAAGTTAAAATTCGATCGCTAATTTAGTGACCGAATTTTAATCGGTCGATAAATCCGTCGCTATTTATGGATTATTTTTGTAGTGCTTGGTGAGGACATGATTGATGCTGGTTACCAAGACGTTGTCAACATTGATATATCATCTGTGCTGATAGAAACTATGCAGGCGAAGTATGCTGATAAACTAGCGCTCAAGTGTATGCTCTCTAATCTATGATAGCTTGCTCTACTATTTTCAGCCCATAAACTTCTTCATTGGGTGATGATATTCTCATCACATGTTTTAGTCTTTATTTGTCGTTAGGTAGATAAAGTTCTTATGTGATGCATGCTGCTTCTTGATTACATCAACAGATATCAAAATGGATGTACGAGATATGAGTCCTTTCGAGTCTGGTTCATTTGATGCTGTTATTGATAAAGGTACTCATGCAATTATCACTTTATCCTTGGATTATTTCAAGTATACAAGGTTAAAATTTGAACTACCTTCTGCAGGAACTCTTGATACTTTAATGGTGAGTGTATGGCGACTCAAGCTTTTCTTGTTTTGTAAGCTGATAGTAGAAGATGGTTTCATGTAGTGTGGAGAGGATGATATTGTTGTTGCAACTCAGCTGTTGAAGGAGGTTGGAAGGTAGGGGTGAGCAAAAATTCGGTTAAACCGAATAAACCGATCAAACCGAACCGAATTTTTAATTCGGTTCGGTTATTTCGGAAGTTCGGTTATTTTTTTATAAAAAATCGGTTAATTCGGTTCGGTTTCAGTTTTAAATTTTCTTATTCGGTTAAACCGAATTAACCGAATTAATTAAATTAAAAAAATAATTTATAAATTTTAAGTAAATAAATATATAAATCTCTAATTTATTAGTAAAATTTTTTATAATATTAAAAAAAATTCGGTTAATTCGGTCGAAAACCGAATTAACCGATAAAATATCGGTTCGGTTTGTTCGATTTTTATTGGAAAATTCGGTCGGTTCGGTTGGTTCGAAAAAAATTGATTTATTCGGTTTTCGATTTATTCGGTTCGGTTCGGTTCCGTTTTAACCGAATACTCCATGGCCATTTAAAACTGAACTGAATACTCAACGGCAGATAAATTGGGAACTGTCCGCTACATGGCCATTAGACAGGGATGGTAGTTGGGTCACTGAAGTTCTACGTTCACAGTTGGATCTCTTTTACGTATATGTCTGCATCAAGGTTAATGATCTCGCCAGAATTGATAGAGAGACTCAACTCATCATCTAGCTATCAATTTTTTTTCCCTAATTGCGAATTCTTTTCAGGATGAATCCCTAAGTGCAAAACAAGCTACAGATACTGAGATACCAAGTTCACAAAATGATACCTGATTACTTAGGTCAATGATGCATTGGAACTTGAGCTGGTTTTCCACAAATATCCACGTGAAGAGGTTTCATGGTACTTGTGCTCTTCTCCTCTTCTCCACATTGTCTTGTTAAAGGCTTCGTGGCATTTCTGTTTGAGGAGTTTGTGCATGACCTTGTCTTTTATTATTCACAGCAGCCCTCATGATTTTGTTCTTGAGCTCTTATCAAAAAGTCATCCAAATGGAGATACTTTGATATTATTGTTTTTTAAATCCCATGATCTTTCTCATGTGTTTTAGATTGTGAATCTTTATGTTTTTTTGCTCTCAACCCAACAGATTGTACATTTGATGCATTTCATTGTTTTGTTAGATCACTTTGAGTGTTTACTCATCTAAGAACACTATTGCACTTCCATTTGTGAAATCTTTCATATTGTTTTGCTCTCACTTCTTCACCTTTGTCATTTGCAGTTTAGGCCTGATATTAGTTTGTGAATAGTTGCGAATCATAAAATTGAACATGAATTATGGATTACATGTATTTGTATTTTATCGTATTTTTTATTGCAGTAGTTGTGAGGGTGCATTAAGTATGAATCATCGATTACTCATATATTTTTTTTACTAGTTGTGTATTTTTTTTCCATGTTATTTTTTTCTGCTTCCTATTAATTTGTGCTAGTAGACTTAGCCTTGTAGTCTCCGCCTTGAGGGTCTCGATCGTCCTCGCCTTTTGCGGATCGTCCTCGCCTTTTGCGGCGGCGAGCAGCACTTTTGCGGATTTGACGTCGATCGTCCTCGCCTCCGCCTTGAGGGTCTCGATCGGGGCGGTAGGAGAAAGATTCTGGATTTTTCAAACTTCAGAATTTAGAAATTTTTAAAGGCATTTCAACAATATATGTTTATTTAAACCTTTCTCTGAGCTTCGCCATTCTTCGATCTCTCCGTGCCTGCCTTCATTTTTCCAGCCATGATTGCCATCGCCGCCCGCTCGCATTCTCCTCTCCGTGCCCGATCACTTCCATTGGCGTTCTTCATCTTCCCCGAGACTAGGTGGAAGCCCACTCGGTTCATGTCCGTGCGCGATCTCAACCATCTGCCAAGAGCGCTTACTCGGTAAGTAGATGCGATTTCTCGCTTTGGTCTCGAATATGGTATCTTTCGCATCATTCGTACCCAATCCATCAAAAAGATTCGATTTTGGAATTTTTTTTTCTTCTCCCTGTGGGGTTTCTTTATGATTCCATGACCTAAGCTATTTTGTCAAAGGGATGATGAACTTGCTCATGTATGAGTTCCAACTGCTACTCATGTACCTGAGGGTCGTTTTACGTCGTTAGACGACAAATTTTGGTATCTGCAAATGTTTTGTTGTTGATCGAAGTATTGTTCCATTATCGATGGTCTGTGTTATATAAAATTAGGGCATGGGAACAAACCACTATAGCGGATTGCCTTCCCTTCTTTTTCTGCAAATACGAATTCTCAACAAAGTGGAAGCAGAAGGAACCGGAAGAATTGGGTTTTGGTCCACCAAAATGCAGTGCTGAGCTTCACATTCTTCTCCAAAGATCAAGGTGATCCTTTGTTTACTATCCTACTTGAAAGTGCTAATATCAGGTTCAAGATATTGGCTTCAGATTATTGGAGACTGCTTGAAGAACTGGTTGTAGCCATGTAAGGTTCTTTGATTAATCATCTGTTAGATGTGGTATGTAACTGCTATTTTTTTTCCAAAGAAAATAAAAAAAGGTTGTAATTGCTTTTGGAATGCTTATCGAGAGAGTATAAGAATTCTAGGCCATTTAAATGTCCTGATGAGTATGATCAACTGCACAAAGAAGGCATTTTTTGTGTGAATAGGATCATTAATTTTGTCGAATGCATAGAATGAATGAAAGTAAGTTCTTTACTTTATTTTCCACCATGGAATGTCATGGATATGTATTAGTTTAGCTTCGTAATTAGAACAATTAAGTTGATTACCTTTTATTAATTTTATCAAATTACTAATTTATGTTACTTTCTTCAGTGAAGAAGGATTGCCACGTTGAACTGTTGGGCAATTGAGTGAAATACCTGATAGTTATACAATCATAGCACCAAAAGGAAGGATGAAAATTTCGAGCTCGAATGATGTGACTCCCATTGAACAAGAAGTTATCAATGATTTCCAGACTGAAAGTAAACTGCAAGAGTCAAAGAAGAGGAGTGACAGCATACCATATTACAAGCTTTACTCCTTGGCTGATAGAACAGACTATGTTTTGCTGATTGTGGGCACAATATCAGCTATCTTGAATGGCATCTCCTTACCTATGTCAACAGTGTTTTTTGGAGATATGGTTAATGCTTTCGGGATGAACATAAATATAAGAAACATTGCTCATGCAGTTTCCAAGGTGGATTGCTCTTACAATCATCTTATCAAGAAAAAAGATATATAATCAATTTCTTGTTAATCAGAGAACCTACTTTTTTTTCCTGATATATGCAATTTTTTGAGTTTTCATGTAACATTACACGTATGGCATTCTCACATTTGATTCCCAAAAATTGCATCAGGTCTCTCTCAAGTTTGTATATTTAGGCTTGGTGAATGGCATAGCATCATTACTTCGTAAGAATACACATTTACCATGGCATGCCTCTTTGCTTATTTCTTAGTTAAGATGCTTAATGCTAAATAAAATAATGTTTATTATTAGAGGTGGCTTGCTGGACGATCACTGGGGAAAGACAAGCTGCAAGGATTAGAAATCTCTACTTGAAAGCCATACTTGGACAAGATATTGGATTCTTTGACATGGAAGCAAATGCAGGAGAAGCTGTGGCAAAGATATCAGGTGGCACATTTCTCATTCAAGACGCCATGGGTGAAAAGGTACCAGAAGATTACTTGATTCCTGTGTTTTCCTTTTCAAGTGAGCAACTGTTCGCACTGTCTTTTATTTGTTTCAGTTTATCTTGTCTGATCAACTAGATCACTTCCATACTTGTTCATCCTAGTTAGCTTTAGTTTCGACTCCCACTTTTATTGATACACTTATGTTTGTTGATACTATTATCGTTAACAGTTGAATATTGAGAAATCTGTCTCTCAGTTATATGATTTGCTCATTTTCTTGTAGGCTGGAAAGTTTGTCCAGTTGCTGTCATCATTCATTGGAGGGTTTATTGTAGCATTCATTCAAGGATGGCAACTTACACTTGTTATGCTGTCCACCATTCCTCCAATGGTTCTTGCAGCTGCAGTCATGGCTACTATCTTGACCAAGATGGCAGCTCGGGGACAGACAGCTTATTCAGAAGCAGCTGCGACTGTTGAACAAACAATTGGCTCAATTAGGACTGTAGGGGCACTTCCTGTTTACATTCATGTGAGTTAAAACAGTAATTACTTTGTCCTAAACTAAACACACTGATTTTTTTTCAGATTGCCTCTTTTACTGGAGAGGAACATGCTATAAAGAAATACAACAGAAGTCTGAGTGGTGCTTACAGGGCCAGTATTTTGGAAGGCTTGTTTGCAGGAATAGGCTTGGGTGCAACTTTTGCTATTCTTTTCTTCGGTTATGGTTTAGGAATATGGTACGGGTCTGAGTTAATATTGAAGCACAACTACACTGGAGGAGCTGTTTTCAATGTCATTCTGGCAGTCATTACAGGCGCCATGTGAGTTATATTTTGCATAAGAAAATTTACCATAAAGTACGATAGTTTGAAGTTGATGTGATACCCACATCCTATTTCCTTGGTAAAAATTTCCATATTTTCTAGGAGATAAATAGGGTTTGGATATATGCGAATTGGGAGACATTTGAGGGGGAGGGTGATCGCACCTTGACATCAAACCTTCAGCCTCTGCCTAAAGAGAAAAAGGAAGCAATTCTAATCTTAGGTTTAGTTTTCACTTTTACCTAGTTTAGAGAGGATAAACTTATATTGTATTATTTGAATCAAAATAGAACCATTACATCCACAGATAAGACCCTGATATAACACCTAATGACATGTCACTGATCTATTAACTCCAATACACATAACTATTACCTCTAATTGGGTTAATGCAAAGGTTTTGATCTAGGCTATTAATGTAACAAAGCATGATACTTTTGATAACATGTTTTAAAGCATCTGCAAACCTAAAGAGCTTTTTTTGATAACATATATGGAAGCCAGCCCCTATTGTGTTTCATTCAAGACCTTGGTAACAATTTTTTAGGCCTTCACCAAATTGGTAAGCTAGCTCCTTCAGAAACCTAAAAGAACTAACCCATAACCGACTTAATTCACTGGATTAAGCATGATCAACTCCCTTCTGAAACTTGATTCATGATCATTGCTTGAGGTTTTGAGCATTGAGAATGCTTTAGTCAGGTTAAGTGCCCAATGTGATGATTTTGAGGATGATATCAAAGAGAACTTTTGAAGTGCTGGGGTATGCATGTATGCTCATGTAGGCTTTCAATGACTTGAATATAACAATTGGTGAGAACCTACATATTGCAATAGTGAGTCTGACAAGCATTCTTCAGGTCTTTAGGGCAAGCCTCGCCGTGTACAAGTGCTTTTGCAGCAGGACAAGTAGCAGCATTCAAGATGTTTGAGACAATCAAAAGGAAGCCTGAGATAGATGCATATGATACCACTGGAACCACATTGGGTGACATTCAAGGAAATATTGAATTAAAGGATGTCTACTTTAGCTATCCAGCTAGACCTGATGATCCAGTACTAAAAGGATTGTCTTTATTCATTCAAAGTGGAACTTCTGTTGCTTTAGTTGGAGAAAGTGGAAGTGGAAAGTCAACCATAATCAGTCTAATAGAAAGATTTTATGATCCACAAGCTGGTGAAATTCTTATAGATGGAATCAATCTCAAGGATTTTCAGTTGAGATGGATAAGAGAAAAAATTGGACTTGTTAGCCAGGAACCAGTTCTCTTTGCATCTAGCATTAGGGAAAATATTGCTTATGGCAAGGATGGTGCTACTGCTGATGAAATTAATGCTGCCGTTGAGCTAGCCAATGCTTCCAAATTTATCAAACAACTACCTCAGGTGTGCTTTTTTAAAAAAAAATTTTTTATGACCGTTTGCTTTTCTATTTATTTGCATTTTGTGCCTTCTTTATACTGTAATCTTCATACTATATTCAGGGTCTTGACACCTTGGTTGGAGATCATGGAATTCAACTCTCTGGTGGACAGAAACAAAGAGTTGCAATAGCTAGAGCAATCCTTAAGGACCCAAAAATATTATTACTAGATGAAGCCACCAGTGCTCTTGATGCAGAATCTGAATTTATCTTGCAGGAAGCGCTTACTCATGCCATGCAAAATAGAACCACTGTCATTGTTGCTCATCGATTGACTACAGTGAGGAATGCCAACATGATCACTGTAGTTCATAAAGGGTCAATAATAGAAAAAGGTGTTTATCTTCCATAGAATTTCTAAATTTTGAGGATTAATTAATAAGATTGTTGTGTGAAACCTACATCTTAAAGTTCCACAGTTATTTCCTAAAGCATGGTTTTTTTCCCCATAGAAACAAATATATTTCATTTTTTAAATCTTTAACAACTTGTAAATGTCATTCTTGTCTAAAAGTCATTTTTTGAAATCAAATAGGTACACATGATGAGCTCATTCAGATTCCATATGGAGCTTATAACCAACTTGTAAGGTTCCAACAAGCGAAGCAAGATGTTGATCAACATACTTCACTTGACCAGGTGAAGTCATATGCTAGTGTTGACCAACAGTTGATTCAACATACATCATCCCAGCTGTCAACCAGTAGATGCGAAAATCATCATGCATCATCAGAATCCTTTAGGTTGCCCCGTGGAAAACTAGATATTTCCATGGAGATCTCCCTTCCTGAAGGGCCATCAGAGAATCTTGAAGTACCACTTAACCGCCTTGCTTATCTTAATAAACCAGAGCTTCCCATTCTACTGCTAGGTTCACTTGCTGCCATAGTTAGTGGTGTTCTACTGCCCATTTTTGCAGTTATCTTGTCAAGAGTAGTACATACCTTGTTTGAGCCACCAAGTAAGCTTCACAAGGATTCCAAATTTTGGTCATTGATGTTAACTTTTCTTGGCTTGGTAACCTTGATATCAATTCCAATTAGAGCTTTCTTGTTTGCTATTGCTGGGTCCAAGTTAATAAAAAGAATCAGATCAATGTCCTTTGACAAGATTGTTCACATGGAGGTTGAGTGGTTCGACAAGCCTGAAAACTCGACTGGAGCAATTGGTGCAAGACTTTCTGTAGATGCAGCAGCAGTGAGGAATCTTGTTGGCGATACTCTGGCACTTTTGGTTCAGAATGTGTCCACCTTGGTTGCTGGTTTGGTGATTGCTTTATTGGCATGTTGGCAGTTGGCTCTTTTAGTCCTAGCTTTGGTGCCTTTGATAGGCCTCAATGGATGGATTCAGTTAAAATTCATGAAGGGATTGACCCAAGATGCAAAGGTATGCTATGCAACTTGAGTGGTTGAATTCAACTGCTGATTAACCTTCTTTAGATGAAAACTCACATGGCTATTGGATTCAACCTGTTGACTCAACTTGTTTTTTCTGAAGCATCGTGCAACATCTGAGTGTAATAAAGGAAACTTTTTAATCAAGAATATATCTTAAATTACTTTGGGAGTATACTTCTTACTGTTCTTACACTTTAACGATCTTTACTGCAGGTGATGTTTGAGGAAGTAAGTCAGGTTGCTACTGATGCAATTAGAAGTATCAGAACAATTGCTTCTTTCACAGCTGAAGAGAAGGTGATGGAAATTTATCGGAGGAAATATAAAGGTCCTATGAGGAATACGATAAAGCAAGGATTGGTTGGTGGAGTAAGTTTTGGTCTCTCCAACACTTTACTGTTCTGTGTATATGCAACTGCCTTCTATGCTGGAGCCATGCTGATAAAAGATGGCAAGACTACATTTTCAGATGTTTTTCGTGTAAGCCTCTTCTTCCCATTGAGAAAATTGGTTCTTAATTAGTACTCTCAAATATTTTTAATTTATTGTGTAGCATCTACATGTATTCTCACTGTCATTGAAGGTTTGTCGTCAAAGATCTCATATCCATGTGGTTCCCTGCTAATTCGCAACGCATTGTTTTATATATCATATAGGTCATCTTTGCTCTGAATTTTGCTGCGATAGGAATTACTCAGTATAGTTCACTCGCACCCGACTCTGCAAAAGCAAAAACCGCTACAGCTTCTGTGTTTGCCATACTTGACCGGAAGTCCAAGATTGATTCCAGTGATGATTCTGGTACAACATTAGACTTCGTAGAGGGAAATATTGTTTTTGATCATGTCAGCTTCAGGTACCCCTCTAGGCCAGACGTCGAGATCTTTCGCGATCTATGCTTCAATATTCAATCAGGAAAGGTAACTTGACCAATCTTATTCCTAAATGCTTCTGCACTCCTAAATGTTTTCTGTTGAACAAGTAATAGAAACCAAGTTCTGATCTCTTTGACAGACTGTTGCTATCGTCGGTGAAAGCGGAAGTGGGAAATCAACTGTGCTTTCGCTGCTCCAAAGATTTTATGACCTTAATTCTGGTCACATACTGCTAGATGGAGTTGACATACGAAACCTACAGATCAGGTGGTTGAGACAGCAAATGGGCCTTGTTAGTCAAGAGCCTGTGCTGTTCCGCGATACGATTCGAGCCAACATTGCATATGGAAAAGAAGATGCCACTGAATCAGAGATATTGGCAGCTGCAGAGTTGTCGAACGCGCACCAGTTCATAAGCGGGTTGCATCAGGTTACAAAATCTAACTGCCATCATACTAACAAGACTGTCTAAAGATGAATGACTAAGCCACTTGTGCTGATGTAGGGCTATGACACTTTGGTTGGCGAGCAAGGTACCCAATTATCGGGCGGGCAGAAACAACGGCTGGCTATCGCACGCGCAATCATAAAGCATCCAAAGATCTTGCTGTTCGACGAGGCTACCAGTGCCCTTGATTCAGAGTCTGAACGTATAGTTCAAGACGCACTCGAGAGAGTGGTAGTCGACTGCACGACTATCATCGTTGCACACCGATTGTCCACCATAAAAGGTGCCGATACGATCGTGGTGCTCAAGAATGGAGCGGTGATAGAGATGGGCAAGCATGAGGATCTGATCAATGTAAAGGATGGGGCTTATGCATCACTCATAGCGTTTCAGTCAGGTTAATATTGTGAATGCTGCCTTGCATCGTTGTTGTATCTTATGCAAGAACATTATCATATCCATTTGCAGATTTGCTCGAAAATTATGTCTTTCACTAGCTATTTCCCTTCTCTTTCTTCTATATGGAAAACTAACCCTCGAGTTGACCATGAAAGTGAGATGGTGCCATTAAACTATATGTGCATACTAGAAGAGCTCATATTAGAATTTGTGAATCATTATGGTATTCTTATTCGAGTTACCATGTTTGTCTCTCCTTTATGATAAGTGTGATGAGTAGCTTGACTAGTTAGAGATGCAATTGAGCATCACATATAGAACCTATAATTGCATTCTTTTGGTCCCTGGGGCAATGGTGCAACGGTAGGACATCCGGGTTGTAATCCAGGGACCCGCGGTTCGATCTCCAGCTACGGCATATTTGTAAGAATTTTCTTCCAAATGGGGAACGCAATTAAAGGATGTTGGGCATCTGGATTGGCCGTCCATATGTGCTTTCCGATTTATCCTTGGTGGTCAGTGAGAAATTTTCATGTCCATGAGACTCCCAAGGATTGAGTCCATGAGACTGATTGGCATTTATTATTTTTTTTATAATTACATTTTTCTAAAAAAAAATAGAATTTATCATCTTAACAATCTTATATGGTCGATCTCAGGATCATCTATTAGAAAGTAAATCAAAAAATTACAATTGATCATGTAGGAAGGTATTGTTCGGCTGATAATGATTTTGAACACCAGAGGGAACGGTCCAGATTCGTCTTACGGACGTCTCTCCTCAGATTGGCCCCAGTGCGACGCTCCTTTCCGAATCCGACGTCCGTATCGTCATCTCGACCGTCGGTTTGAGATCGTACGGAAGAGAATGGCGAGCTGGCTCTGAACACAGCGGATCCCTCTCGCGTACGAACCTGAGTCTTCGTCCAAATCTCTGCTCGAGACCAAACCCTAACCCTAATTTAACCCCAACTCCAAATCCAAACTCAAACCCAAACCTTCTCCCCCCGCTCGATCCATCCAATCCGTGGAAGAGAGAGAGAGAGATTTCGGGTAGAAAAGGAGATGTCCAACGTCGAAGCAGAGCTGGAGCGCGCCGTCTCCGAAGACGAAGACTTCGACGACGACGATGACGACGAGGGCGACAGCGAAGACGGCGACGATGGTGCCGAAGGCGGGGACGCTCTTGCGAATCAGCCTCAGAAGACTCCGCCTGCAGATGAACCCAACGCCTCTGCCGCACCCGTTGACGCTCCAGACCCTATTCGTAGTGTCGATCCTGCCGCTGCTCCCCGTAACGGTGCTATACCTATCCAAATCGTCTCCTTTCCCGCCGCATCCTCCGATGCTGCTCTGTTTACGGCCTCGACATCTGTCCCCGTCTCCACGGCCGACTTCAGCAGGCCTCTGACCGTCGTTACCTATGATGAGTCGCGCCGGCTTTTTCAGCGGCTTTGGACCGACGATGAGGAGATCAAAATCTTGCAGGGTTTCCTCGAGTTCACCTCCAAGCGGGGAACCACGTTTGCGTCTCACCAGTATGATACCGGCCCCTTCTACGAGGAGATCAAGAAGGAGCTCCATTTCGATTTCACCAAGAACCAGCTTATCGAGAAACTTCGCAGGCTGAAGAAGAAGTACCGGAACTGCGTCAGCCGGATGCGATCCGCGGGAAAAGACTTCGCCTTTAAAAGTGTTCATGAGCGGGCAATCTATGATATCGCCCGCAACATCTGGAGTGTCAACGTAAAGAGGACGCAAGAGAGCGATGACGAAGACCTCAATAACCCTATTAATACTGTTTCCAATGAGATATTTACGGTTCCCATCAATCAGGGCTCTTTCGGTTCTGATGGGATGACGAGATCCAGAAGGCGCAGGAGAGGGAGAACGCCAGAAGAAGAAGCTGCAATTGCTGTGGCACCAGTAGTGGGAGCCGTCGCAGAGAATGCCACTCCGGCGAACCCGATAGCTGCATCCGTGGTTTCATCAGCTGCTACGCCTACTCCGAGTGCCATTGAGGCGACTGTGAAAAGCTGTCTTTCACCATTGTTTAAAGAGCTGATCAATTCTTCCATTGGAGGACCATTTGCTCCAGGTTTTGGTGGGGCATTGCCATGGAACCTGCTGCCCATGAGCCTTGGAGGCAGTTCTTTAGTCGGCTCAGGGGCGCCTGTGGATGACCAATGGCGAAGGCAGCAGATTCTGGAGCTGGAGGTTTACTTGAAGCGGATCGAGCTCGTAACAGACCATGTCAAATCAATGTTGGAGGAGCTCAAGTCTGCATCCAGCTGATTACAGGTCCTTATGCTGCTGGATCATGTGACTGTGCTAGTTGTTCATGCTCATTTTGGATCAGACTTAGTGTAGGGGGCTTTTGGACTTACTATGCTTTCACCCTTGCAATAAATTCTACTTTTTCTTACTCATTTAGGTGTCTCCCACCTTTTGAACATTCAGAAGGGGAAATGCCCGACATGGAAGCTAGCATCTTTGCTTTTATGAGAAAACTGGGGTCATCATGCTACCCTAGACCTTACACTAACACTAGTGGAAGTCTCTTGACTCCTGCACTAGGGTGCATGCTATTTATGCCTCAAATAGTTTTCATGGAAATGCTTATTATTGCTGCTCAATCATATTTTCATAGTAGATTTTGGTATTTTTCACCTGGGAATTTTATGATAGGACAATGACAAGATTCCATTTTTCTAGGTTGTTATTATATGCTTAATCATGGTTGGTATGACTTCAGAAAGACGTTGTTGTGGAAAAGTGGTGACTGTTTAGAATGTCAGTTTCACATGGAGCTAAATTTCTGGTTCTCTGTTATCTTTGGAAGTGTAAGCTTATTTTGAAAGTGTAAGATGGTAATACGATGTAAAATATGACAGACCTAAACTGTTCACTGATGCTGCTAGATTTTGTTGATGTTATGGAACATTTTTCCCCCAGATTTGAATACTCCCTTTGAAGGTCTTGCTGCATAATATGTTGACAATTAGTATTATTGTTTAGGTTATGAATTGTAAAATTCTAGAAGAGTTGGTGTAGTATTGTAATATTATAACATTTCTGTACATAAGATGGTTATCTTCTGGATGTATTTTCCTTTTCACTTCTTGTTCATAAGATTGTGAGCCTAAAAAGGAGCTGTAAACTCAATCTTTGAAACAAAATCTGGTAGCACACAGCTCCAAATTTTTGAGCTTTTTATTCTAATGAGTTTGCACTGAGTGCCATGTCACTGCTGATTCTTTTCTCTTTTGAATCAAGGTATCTAATCTTCCCTGCAGTTTTATGTATTCTATTCTTAGTGAAGGGTTTGAATGTTAACAGTGACGATCCTATTCCTTCTGGTCATTTGTATTAATACCTTAAAATTTTAAGACATCAATTTTTTAACTGTCACCATATGAAAATTGTAGCATTACAGCTTTGAATTTGCAAATTTATCTTTGGGATAGCACAAATACTTGTAAGGGTTCTTACAGAGTTCAATTCTTGCTTCTTACTTATGAATCATGATTTTATATACATGAGTTTTATACATTGGTATGTCCATATTGTTGGAAAAGAGAACCCAGAGACCTATTTGCAAGGTATAGTATTTAAAAACAGTGTGTTAGCATTTTGGTATATCCTATTTATGTAAAGTATTTACAAGCAGATTATTACCATTGGTCTTGTGTCTGTTTCATTTGCCAAAATTTAATTTGCACCGATGTTGACAATAGAGAAGTAAAGGCTAATGGAATATTAGGGATATGATTACTGGAGGAGAGTCATATGACAGTGAGCTTTGTATTATAGAATATTTATTAATTTTGTTAGTTCGATTGCATAATGTTATGAACTATTTTTTAAGTCTGATCCATGGCATAAGTTGTTGGACTATTTGGTACTTCAAGAGACAATATCTTTAACAGTGAAGTGTTGTATAAACTCATGAAAGGTCATAACCATATATCTCGCCAAACTGGTTTTCATTTCTTTTTAGGATTGTGTTCTTTTTATGTAGGTTCAGTTTTAAACATTTTCCAAAATAGTTGCCAAAGCATTAGTATTAATAATTTCTACACAAAATTGAGATCGAGTGAGAATGCTATCAGTTGAGTCGCACTGTTATGTCCTCAGTTTATGTGTATTGAACACTAGTAATGAACTAATGTCATGATAATGTTTCTCTTATATGCCTTTATTGTGTTTGCGCAGCTTATTTTGTTAGCGATTATGTTCTCTCGAAGCTTCAGTTTTAAACATTTTTCCATGCTAGCAACCATATTATTGTTGCTGATTGCTGCATGTCACTGAGATTAGTCATAGCACTTTTTCTGATACTAACAAAATTTATTTGTCATGCCAAATCCATTTCTTCTATTCAGTTGCATTTATGCTAGTAACAAAATTTTTCCATTGCTTTTCATTTAGTTGCATTCCCTTGTTTCTTCATACCATGTTGGTGCAAGAATCCATCAACACTACATGTTGTAGGTCTATTCCATCCTGCCTGTTCCAACAAAATGACAAAGTGAAGATGACAACTGCTGAGTTGGCAGCTTTAGTGAAAGCCAATAACGAAGATCCACGTGGCAACCACTGAATGTATCAGGATTGATTATGATTTTGATAGCTTACCAAACTGGATGCTCTACAATGCACACAATGATGGTATATCCTATATCTCTTGCTAAAAGATTATTCTTATTCTACTTTAACCATACAGATGATTCAGATGATTCCTCTTATTTCTTTCCCAACAATAACAATAGTATCCTTTTGGGTCGAGATTTTTCCAATCGAATAAGCCAAACCATTCTCAGGTTATCCGACTGAATGAGTTATGAACAGTTTTAGAAATAGTGCACAAGAACAATGCCACATAGAAGTAGTAGATGTTTCCAATGCAATGAACTGTTTGCCTTATTGAGATTTTTTCCCCAATGATAACAAAGGTACCCCTTTGAGTCTGGTTTTTCCAGTTGAACCAGTTAAACAGTTCTTGGTTTTCCCAATTGAATTGGTTATGTCCAGTTTAAAATACTGCACAAGAACAATGCTATATAGTATTAGTAGATGTTTCAATTCAACTGTTTACCTTATTAGGAAATACTGCAAGTTTCCGATGTCATATAGTAGTAGTAAAAGTTATTGGGTTATCCGATTGAACCAATTGTGTCCAGTTTTAGAAATACTGCAGAAGAACATGCCACATAGAAGCAGTAGTACATTAACAAATAACAGACAATTCCACCATTAAGTAAAAGACAAACACCAATTCATCGATACTCCACAAATTCAGATCACAAAGCTGATAACCAGACATTAAATTTGCCACCACTGCACCACAACCACCGTCATCATTCTCTATCATACCTGCAAATTTAGACCATGAACTTGAACTCAAATCTCATTCACTTGAGAAAAGTGGAATTGAATCATTTGGTGATGGCATAGATTGCATAGATGATCCCCGGGATGTAGCCAAACAGTGTCAGCAAAAGGCAAAGCCAAAATTCCACCTGTTTGGCATCCAAAAGTATCCATTGAGAGGGAAAAAAAGAACAGAAAACACAATCTCACTGTTCTCTTATTTACAGTACTTTATTTCTTGAACAAAAATTATTTTTCATGATTGATGAAGTTTGTTACCTTGCAGCCAAACTTTAGGAACACCCCAAGAGGAGGAAGGATGATGGCGATCAGTATATCTATGCAAGTGGCAGTCCCCATTCCTGGCCTCAAAACTCTGGAACTCAAGCTACCGAAATAACGGTACGTGTTCCTGATCTCTTCCAATGGAAGGAATAGAGGTAGCTGATATTATATAGAGGTCTCCTGTAACTGTGGGGGCAGTTGTTCAACAGGAACAGTTTGTAGGTCAATTCTTTATTTGAGGAAAGCCTGGTGCTTTGCTTCACGTAGCTGTGCTGGGTGGATAGTGATGCCTGATAGTGATGCCTAGTAGTGATAAGAATGAACTCACTTGGGTTCATATAGATATAAAGAAAGAAAATTTAACAATTTCTTTAGAAAATATTGTCCTCAAGAGTAATAGTTATACCTTATTTTACTCTTGTTTTATTAATTGAGGTCTTCTTGGACATGTTTAAGTTTCTTAAAATTTCAAGTTGAATCAAACTTTGCATTTGTAGGTGGTGTTGGAGCCAACCCTAAGCAATAGAGTATAAGAGTCATCATCTTCAATTAGTATCCATAGCTATGTAAGTATCATTGCCTTTGATTGAACTTGCTCTTCCCTTTATACAATATGAGAGTCAATTCCTCACCTCTAGCGATCGATATACAGTCATGGGTTAAATGCAAACTTGACTTCTCGAGTGTTCTTAAAGTTAGAACAATACATGTGTTGAGAGAGTTACCCTAAGGAATTGTATAACAAATAGTAAACTTATTTAGTTGGTATTTTGCTTTGAATTTGGATAGATTTCATCCATTCTTAGCTAGTAGTGTCTAACTTGAATTCTTTTTTCCCCCTATCAATAAGATCACTCCACATACAAAAAGAGGATTCCACACACAACAAGTGGGATGCTTGTGATGATTTAGAATAAAAGGTTGTGTGTGTTCATTTGACTTAAGATTGCTTACTTTTCTTTATTGAATCACAATTTTTCATGTTCAGCATAACTTGATCAAACTATACTGTTATTTTCCTCTTAGAAAGGGATCGAACCATTTTTAAGTTAGAAATGATTTTTTTTTCTTTCATTTTTAGTGGTTTTGCCATTGTCTTAGAGATCTAGACTAGCAAAGTGAAAGACTATCCTACTGATATTTTATTCATTTTGGAATGATAATAAGTTTAATATTTCACAACATTTAAATTAATTTAATTGAATATCTAGTAATTAAGTTTGATCCATATCAGTGATTAGTTTTGGGCAATTTTATTCGTTTTCAAAAATTTCGGACCTTTTTCTCATCTCCACGAGGCGGTAATCACGCGCGCGTTCACTCTTGACGTTTGTTTTCGATGCGATCACCGCGAATCATTTTAAGCAAACATACCGGCGTTTTTTTTAATGATTTTCGATCATTTTTAAAAAAAATGGGACCTTTTTCTCATCTTAACGGAGGCGGTAATCGCACCGGCTGTTGCAGTAGCTCTCTTGACGTTTGTTTTGGATGCGATCACCGCGCAGTATTTTAAGCAACCATACCGGCGATTTTTTTTAATGATTTTCGATCATTAAAAAAAAAATGGGACCTTTTTCTCATCTCAACGGAGGCGGTAATCGCACCGGCTGTCACAGTAGCTCTCTTGACGGTTTGTTTTGGATGCGATCACCGCGTGTCATTTTAAGCAACCATACCGGCGGTTTTTTTTAATGTTTTTGGATCATTTTAAAAAAATTCGGACCTTTTTCTCATCTCAACGGAGGCGGTAATCGCACCGGCGTCGCAGTAGCTCTCTTCACGTCTGAAAATGGATGCGATCACCGCGTGTCATTGTAAGCAACCGTACCACCGAATTTTTTTAATGAGTTTCGACCATTTAAAAAAAAATTCGGACCTTTTTCACATCTCAACGGAGGCGGTAATCACACCGGCTGTCACAGTAGATCTCTGGACGTTTAAATTGGCTGCGCTCACCGCGTTCATTGTAAGCAACCATACCGGCGTTTTTTTCCGATGATTTTCGGTGATTTCAAAAAATTTCGGACCTTTTTCTCGTTTGAACGGGGGCGGTAACTCAACCGGTGGTCGCGATAGCTCTTTTCACAACTGGAGTGTCGTCACCACGTTTTTAAGCTGGATTTATAAAACTTGCACCTTTTTTTAACCTAGCTGACGGCGGTAAGAACATTACGAGGTCACCACACCTAGCGTGAAGCTTAGTCAATAATTTGAACATCGAAGGAAAAATAAATGAAAATAATTATCTATTTAATCAAGAATAAAACACAGGAGCTCGGGTGATATGGCTTTCAAGACATACTTGAGTTGGTTATAACAAAGTAAAATTATTGAAGTGGAAAAGAATCAAATTTCAATGAAATCGAGACAATGTCCTTTTTTGTCGTGACCAATTGTAACTTCTTAATTTACTTCCTCACAAATAGACATGAAATCAATCGTGTAGTACCGCTGAGATAACAAATTTTACTTTTTTACTGAAGAATTGCCAATAATAGATCAAATATCTAAAATTCAAAATGATAAATTTATAAAAATTTTCTTTTAAATAAATAGCAGACTAAAGAACGTTGAATGTTAAACTTGACTCATCTTTACTTTTCGATTTATCTTAATGATTGATAAAAAAAATTTTATCAAATCAGATCAATCATCTCTAAAGTTAGTTGACCCAGAAAATTAGATACCTAATACCAATTTAAAAAACTAAAACGGAGAAAAAATTATCTAACTATTATTAAAAAAATAACTCATCACAATATTTTTTTTAAGATAATAATTTTAAAATGACAGATTTCTATTATTTAAACTCAGAAGATCTTAGAGAGCTAATCCAAATCGATCGAATAAAAGAACAATTCTACGTTCGAATATCCCTTCTATGATTAGCGAGAACATATTTCAGTTGTTTATCATAAAAAATATATATATATTAACAATTGTTTTAATTACAGCACAGTCTATAGAACAATAATATTCACCAATTTATTAAGCTAAATGACAATTAACATATACATAATCAGGAGCAAAGTCAATAAACCTCTAGCAAATGGACTTGTAAGAATATTCGACCAGTATCGATCGAAGAGTCCTATACAACTCAAGAACACCAATTTATTAAACTCAATAGTGTTTCAAAGCTAAGCCATTAGTTACACACCAATTGAACAAATCGACACATCGATCAATGCAAGTATTGTTAAACAGATGGATTAAGCTAGTCATTAGTTACACTCCTTGAATTTTCACTAAAATATCATCGATCTCCAAGTTAAAAAAGATGTAAATTACTGAGAGAAGAAGAACACCTTTCAGTGAATCAAACAGCCTCCAACATTGTGCACTCTTCCTTATCATCTTGTTCGAGTTCTGGCAGAAGAATTTCGCCATCCTGCTCGGAGTGATAGACCCAATTTGGAAACATAGCTGATACAGTTTATCATTTGAAGGTACTAGCATACCCTTAACTCAGCAGGGGTGAAATCCACCTAGAAGAAATCAGAGTGCTATATCGATAAAGATTTAACAGACCAATCAAAAACCAGTGCAAAATTGTAAATGGTTTCACAAAGAGGGACAGTCTGATATTTAAAAAACTATAAAAACACAATTAAAGACAAAACCACACATAAGCTTGATGTTACAATAAGCTCTGGGTTTTGAAGATGACAAATTAAAAGTTACCTAATGATTACAATGGAATATTTTTTAAGGTAAAACTTGCAAAAGGGTTTGATGAAGACTGATCAAGAATTACCTGTAAAGCAGATACAATTTAAGAAGACTTGAAGAATGATAAAACGTGATAAAGGTATAATTTGAACACAAAGGTATTTGCACATCCACATAATATTTGACTGCATAGGTAACTTGCTAAATACGATAAAGACAATAAAAGATGAAATGCACTAAATGTTTAATTTACTAAGATGATACTTGATATGTAATTATGTAAACGAGACGGCAATAACTAAATGTACTTATTCTAGACTATTTGTAATTCACAAATTTTCTTTTTCAGATGATTTCCCACAATTTTCTAGCAAAAGCCAGCAGTTCCAATATATCTGATTTCAGGACTTCACTCTAATATTCTTCATACACTTCAAATTTGATTTATTTGCCTTCTGTTTTGTAAGGCTTAACTAGGAAAAAAATGTCTGGATCAGACAATTCATAAAAGAATCACTGATCTTGAATTAACCTGCCATATTCTTAACCAAGTGCCCACTGGTTCTTGGTGATTTACTTTTGGATCAACTCAGTAGAGTTTCCAAATTCAGATATGATATATCAAGTCTATGCCCACCCCTAGTTAAATGGAAAACTAACCTGCTAAGTACCCTATTAATTTTCAAACAATTACTCAAAGCTACCCACCCATTTACACAAACAAGGACCCATCCAAATGAGCATGTAGCGGACGAGGAAAAGAACGTCGAAAGAGCTTGTTCATTTAGGGTCCATTACTTGATGTACATAAATGATGGAGCTTCATATGGAATTTTGTGTGTTTTTCCTTCCTCTCTTTGTATTTTATTCAAGTAATCAGACCCTGCAGAAACATCAAAGATTTATCAACATAAATGGCACAATTCTTTCGATTTCATTCACTGATAACTAAATCATCTTTGCTGCTATGGACCAAACAACACAACAAAAATTCTGTTCACAGTACAAACAATTATCTAACAAAACTAAATCACATCCTTCTATAATCACAACAAAACCAGTTTTTTCTAATGAACATAGAGTCATACTTATGGTTTAGAATCATGGATGAATACACCCTAAACCCTTTACCTACACTTCCAGAATCCAGAATGAATGATCATGGGAACATCAAAACATCAGGTTAATAACAGAAAATTCAAGTTCTTACTGGTAGCATAAGGATACAAACAATCACAACAAAACCCAGTTTTTTTTAATGAACAGTCATATTCATGATTTAGAATCATTGATTAAATACACCCCTAAACCATTTATCTACACTTACAGATTCCAGAATGAATGATCATGGGAACGCCAAAACATCAAGTTCATGACAGAAACCGGTTCTTTATATTGAACATAGGTTCATACTTATGGTTTAGAATCATGGATGAAAACACCCTAAACCCTTTTAACTACACTTCCATAATCGAGAATGAATCATCATGGGAACACCAAAACATCAAAATAATAACAAGAATATCGTAGTTATAACTTTGAGACTGGAAGCCAAGATCGAATCGAAGGATTAGAATTAGGGGAAGGAAAGAAGGAGAGCGAGAAAGTGAGAGGCGAGGTCAGGTTGCTGCAAGAGACGAAGGCGGCGGCGTATCAGGTCGATGGGACTGCCTGAGATAGGATGCGAGCGAGATCGTCGGAGGAGACGAGGGCGGCGACCCGTGAGGGCTCCGGGAGCGGGAGAGTTTCGAGATCATTCGAGAAGGGCGCGGGCGAGACGGTGATTGAAAAAGGGTTATGCTCCGATGATTATTAAAAATCTGAAGGAGCACTTTGAGAAATATGAAATATTGGGGGGCCAAAATAAAACTTTCTCTTCCAATAACCTGATGCCATATGATCCATAAACAAGGATGCAGATCTAAAGCAGCTGTAACGCTCCGTTAGAACAGCTGTAACGCTCTGTTAATGGAGCATTAATAGCATCTTTTGGATGATGTAAAGGAGTGAAATTGAGCGTTAAAGTGATTTAAAGGAATGATTCATATGAACACGTTCAATGTTTTGAACACGTTCATGTGACAGTGAGTGGACTCACTGCCACATACATTTTTTTTATTTTTTTAATGTTATTAACGCGCTAACATTGCAAGATGCCCTTAATGGAGAATTAATAGCATCTCTTAGGTGACGTGGAAGAGTGAAATGGAGCGTTAAGGTGACGTGGAGGAGTAATCCACGTGAACGCGTTCATGTGGCAGTGGATCCACATGTATTTTTTAATTTTTTTTAATGTTATTAACGTGCTAACGTTGCGGCAACGTTAGCACGTTAATAACATTAAAAAAAATTAAAAAATACATGTGGATCCACTGCCACATGAATGCGTGGATCACTCTTTCACGTCACCTTAACGCTTCATTTCACTCCTCCACGTCAACCAAGAAATGTTATTAATGCTCCATTTCACTCCTACAACGTTAGCGCGTTAATAACACTAAAAAAATAAAAAAAAATGCATGTGACAGTGGGTCCACCCCACTGCCACATGAATGCATTCAAAACATTGAACGCGTTCATGTGGATCATTCCTCCACGTCACCTTAACGCTCCATTTCACTCTTCCACGTCACTCAAGAAATGCTATTAACGCTCCATTAACGGAGCATTACAGCTGCTAAAGACACGTTTTCAATCATCGGCCAGGTCGGAAGATAGTGATGAGGTGGCGGGCTATGCTTGGTCCTAGTGCAAATCACGTGGCGAAATTGAGCTTTAAAATCTCCTCTCCCAACTGCAGCAGCTTCAACGATCAAAGACGGCCATGGAGACGTCGGAGGCCGCCGCCGCTGCGCCAGCGATGTCATCTTTCCCGTCTCCGTCGTCATCCTCCTCCTCCGATTTTGAGTTCACCGTGTCCGCCTCCCCAGCCACCTCGAGGCGTTCCTGCCCGGCCGACGAGCTCTTCTACAACGGGCAGCTCCTCCCCCTCCACCCCTCCCCCCGCATCTGCATGGTCCGCGCCCTCCTCCTCAGGTCCGCCTCCACCTCCTCCTCCACCGCCACCTCCCGCAACTCCACCGCCAGCTCCTCCTCCGCCTTCTCCGCTGCCGACCTCCTCCTTTTCTCCGACAGCTGCAACTCCTCCTCCCGCCCCAGCTCCGTCGCCGAGAACGACGCCGGCCGTCTCCTCGCCTCCACCGCCAAGCGCCCGGCCACCGGGGGCGGCACCAAGTACCTCTCCTCCCTCGCTACCCGCTTCTCCTCCGCCTTCCTACACCGCGGCGGCAGCAAAAAGCTCGACTCCGTCGACGTGTCCCCTGCGGCGCCGCTGCTGCCGGTGTCCAAGCGCGCGAAGGAGGTGATCAAAAAGTACGCGAAAAAAGTGAAGCCGATCTACGAGATGTTCCCCGCCATGCAACAGAGGAACAAGAAGAAGACCACGACCTTCTCCTTCTCCGACCGGATTTTCTCCAGCAAGAAGAATACTCCGTCCGCCGGCGACAATGCGTCCTTCTCCAGGAACCTCCTCGGCCGCCACCCTCCGGCGAGGAAGAAACAGTGGGCGGCGAGCTGCCCTTCCTCCATGCGATCTTCCCCGAGCCATTCCGGCCTGCTCTACGCCGGCGCCGCACCGCCGGCACTTGCTCTTCCGCCATCCTCCATGGAGGAGCTGCAGAGCGCGATACAAGGCGCCATTGCGCACTGCAAGAGCTCACTGATTATGGCCGCCAGATCTTGATCCACCCACCAGCTCCCGGTCTTCTGCTGCACCCTCAATTAGCCGCACCATTGTCCGTGCTGTTCCTGCGTTGTCCCGATCTCGCGTACTATTTTTGCTCTCTGTTTCCTTTCTGGTTCTCTGCAAATCCACTCTGATCTTTATCATTTAGTTTAAAGATCAAAAAAAAACAAAACAAAATGAAGATGAACCATCATTGGATTCGACTACCTGAGCTTGCAATAAAATAGAACGTGTCCAACTCTAAATTTGAATGCCGGCAATGGTTTCTGTTTGTCGAGTTGCGAGACCGAGGAGCATGGTGATGCGTGCGGGGGACCGCATACACGTTCCTGCTGAAAGCTGGCGCAGGAAGATCTACATGCGAGGCAGCGAGGGACCGGGAGTAAAGGAGCCTTGCATAACAGCTAGCTGTGTTTTGTTGTTACAGCTAATTCTATTCAGCTCAACCAAATAAATAAATGCTACAATAATAAGGCCATATTTTAAAGAAGCAATAATAAATTTACCTAAACCATGTACGATATTTAGTCAAAACATGATTCTGAAGATGAAGTCAACATAGGCCTTTAAACGCAAAGTTGACAAAAGAGATCCTAACTCAACTTGTGGGGGCATTTTTATAACATACGACGAACTAGATTGCAATGTAGTGATACAAGAACACAATGATGGTGCAGGACCAAATGAAATATTACTACACAAGAAACTGAAACATTCGACAAATCTGTTTCTTTTAAAACATCGACTTCTCTACTATAATACCTCGGATGCTGCTTTAGCTATATTAGCATTTGACTTCGGTTATTGGTCCAGGAATTAGACTGTTAATTACAAGAAAAAAGTTGAAAAAAATGTTTATGGTAAACTATCGAAGAAAAAAAAAATCAAAGGTACCATCCACTCAGCGCCAAGTTATACCTCATGTTCTGACATTCTGTCTCATTTTGATCATTCGCTTCAATGCAGCGAGCCAGAAGTTGCACTCATCCCAGTCGCTTGTAGTCAAGATCGCCATCAAAACACAACAAATTTTCAATCAACATTATAATCGACATTTGTGCATCTTGCCAAACATACAATCAAGAGACAGATAACAAGTTCAGTATGATACACCCTTTTAAGAAGGCATATTTGCATAGCTTTGAAATTATTAGGGTTTCCTTAACAAGGCTAGATTTGCATAATGAGGTGATACTTTGTGATCAACTGGTTGAAGAGGACTAGAAACAACCACCATCATAAAACTATATACCATACCTTTTAACAAAACAATCTTGGATATTAAGTCAAGTCTGATGCAATACAAATCTGAGAAGTATAAAAAAAATGAATTTACATAAACGCATTAGCAGTAATAAACAAAATGCTACGAACCACAATTTCTATCCAAAAGTAGTTACTTAGATTTATTTTTACCTTTAGAGATGGGAAATGGTTTGGTTCTGAAGGGTCTGCCAGATCCCATATGCAAAGCTTCCCTTCATCAACCCCGGAAGCGAGTAGATTTGGTGACAGCGTGCTGAACTCCAGACCATAGACCTGAATGATGAAACCAGCCCATCAAATTCATGGGCAACTAAAGCACTCGACTTGAAGAATCGAGATGGATACTAACCGATCCCTCGTGCTTATTGAGTCTCGCTACAAAAGCATCATTTTGTTCCTCGGGACTGCAAATGTATACGAAACATCAAAATCTCCACAATATGCGGACCTTATGCAATGCCGAGACAATAAAATTGAAAGAACTAAACCCAGAACACCTGATCAGCTTACGGGGATTCCAAACGCAGATGCTTCCATCGGGGCGACCGCCAGCGATGAGGCCAAGAGAGTACTCCTCCGAGGCGGAGGTTCCCCCCAGGAGAGGCGGTTGAAGCGCTCGTCGCTGGGGCGGGCGCCGACGACTGGGAGCTGACTGGAAGTCGAGCTTGAAGATCTCGAGGTTGGCGGTGTCACTGAAGCTGAGGTCGACGGAGCCGGCCATGGTGCCGGCGGCGAGGTAGGGCGCATCGGGCGCGAAGGAGACGAGCGCCGACCGCGCGGCGCTCTTGATGCAGGCCACGGTGCGAACCGAAAAGGAGGAAGACGAGTCCCAATCGGATGAGCGACGGATCTCTGCTCGATCAAGGAAGGCGGAAGAGCCCTAATGCCGCCGATCGCAGATCCAAACCGTCTCGTTCTTGAATCGCTCTCGTCTTCGGTTATGTGTAGAGATGGAATCACCGAACTCCATCGTGTGCAGCACGCATTATAAAGGCGAGGAGGATGACTAGGTTTGAATTCGAATTTAAAATCAAATGACAATTAAGATTTGGCACGGAAAGCGATTAAAACCTTCGCTCGCAAGTTATCGGCACCGTAATCGGCAATTTCCGCAAAAATTCGATCCATCATTCCGACGCCAACCACGCCGGTGAATCACGCGCCGATCGTGTCCGATCCTATGAAGAGGTAAATCCGACGTACGACAGCGACTTCGCCGGTGAGTCTCGCGTCGATGCGTATCAACTATATATATGCCCCGGCTACAATAAACTCTTTTGACACATCTTTGCGTACGTAATTAATTTTTTTTATTTAAGTGGATATATCTATATATATAATAATTGTATATATATATATTTCATATATATATATATCATATAGCGTATGATTTTTCTAATAAAATATATAATTATTTTGATAATATTTATAAAATCGTGGGGTGCAAAGTAATAGGACATTTAAAAATAATATGACAAAAGATTTTATAATCGAAAGGACACACTTATCTAAACAGAAGTGATACCTTATGTTTATGCCCCTAAAACATAATTAAATTAGTTTATAAAACAGTAAAATGAAATCAACGAAATACAACTCTTCTGTTGTGGTCAACTATAACTTCCCGATTTACCTTCTCATAGATGGTCGTAAGACCAACCATATAAGACCGCTAAAATGGTAGATTCCACCTTTTACTGAAGTAATACCTTATATTTGAGTATCAACTCTTCAATTTGAATTAAAAGAACTGACTGGTTAGAATTTGAGAAAGAAAGGCAATTTCAAATATAAGCCAGGCCATCATCGAAAATTTAGAGAAGTTGGTTATGATCCTCTTCACAATCTGAAAATCACTTCTAATATTGTTGCAGTCACCTCTGCAACATCTTCTATCATCACACACTCTACGAACAGAGAAGCAAAAGAACATTGCACTGTGGTGGGTGCGAAAACTTACAACAGTAGCTAGGAAGTATCAAACGAGAGAACCTCAGCTCGATCATCATGTGTCTGCACATGACCCCCACTCAGGAACCACCGTGACGATAAAGAAGCACCGAGCGGTATATCGTCGCGACGTGGAGGAGAACGATCAGGAGAATGATGAGATCGTCTAGAAGACCGACGAATCCAAGTATCCCTGTGGCAAGAGTATGCTATCGATTATGAAGAACATAATCTGAAAAGAATCAGCATGAATAATTTGATTTGACCTTCTGGGAGAATATCGACTGGACTCAGCACGTATATTGCACTCATCGCCATCTGGAAAATTTTACAATCGGAGTTAGTTAACTGAGAAATGAAATGTCATATGAAGAACAGCCCTTGGGTAAATTGATCAAAGCAAAAAAACCAAAAAGGTTCCCTAGAATAAATACAACAAAGAATAATATTGCTTGCTGGTTCGAATGTATATCAAGTTTTAAAGATGTGTATTATATTTACACTTGGTGTGAATTAAAATACAACCTGCCTTACATCACATTTACTTGTAATATTTGAGGCCAAATTTTACTTCTAGAAAGTGCTATCGCGATGATGCCTAATTTGTTCCTGGATAATTAAGCCATCTGTATTAGTAGCTTGTTACTTAAAGATCCTAATAGCTGAGCAGTCGCAATAAGTTATCTAGGAGCTTTGGTGCATCAAATTGATTATAGCTACTAGCTAATGCAAACATGTTTCACCTCCATGCAAAATAGAACTGCATGGCTCACTAAGAGTTGGTGATACTACCTGATATGTGAAAATGAAAATCACTCACTCAATTTCATATTATTGTCTGTAAACTAGTTGTTCCGTGAGCATGTCAATTGTCAGCATATGATAGTTTCACGCAACATCATCAAAAATAGTATTCCACAAATTAAAAATAAAATGTGCAGTTCCTTGGTTAACCTAAGGAACACTCATAAAGGTTTTTTTTTAAATTTGGATCCATAAAAGTTCAGCAATTCTAATGAAATTAGAAACATTTGTCTTTTATTGAACACCTAAAATTATAAACTTTATAAAAAAATTGTCATTTCTTCATGAATGAAAATGCATAAATATTAAGATTTTTTAAGCTTCAACTGTAAGAAAATAAAATACAAAGATCTAACCCCTAGTTTTCTGCTATTTGTGAAGGATGATCAGTAAATGAAACATAGCACTGTAAGGATCACCAGAAAAATTAAATAATTGATCTGAGATACACTTGACCTTGAAAAACAATAAAGCAATGCACCTAATCTGGATGACACTTACTATTCAATCAATTTAGACAAGGAAAATATTAGACAGTTTGCATAAGATATCAATTACTTACAGCAAAAATAATTCGTGCCCTGAATACGAGAGGCAGTGACCTCCGCGGATCCATCAACTCTCTTAACAGCCTTCGCATGAAGAATGGCAGGTCTCTTACCCTCTGTGGTGTTAGTTTGATTTACTTTATGAGTTGGAAATCAATCATGGTATTGTCTAAATATCAAGAAACTTGAATTGAAAAGGCATAAGAAAGCTCATTCTGCATTAAATTAAAATGACAATGCAAGTAACCTCCCTTCCTGAATAGAATAACAACAATACATTCAATGTTCCCTTCAGGATATTTAGTAATCCTAACTATTTGTCTAAATACCTCCAAGATGAATATTTGGCTAAGATTTCTCTAAATTAAACAAACATTATCAGAGAGAGATTACATATGTCCTGATGATTAGCATTGACAATGATAAAAATATATATATACCTGTATAAGGCTGGATGGGTCTCCACCAAAATTTCGGTTATATTTCTCTATGCTTTCAAGAATTTCGCTAGCTTCTGTATCTTGCCTTTCTTGTGCAGCAGCATCGGTGGGTATAAGCAAAGTTATGAAACGACGGCAAATGGGGCACTTGCATGGTTGAAGGGCCGACCCATGATGCCACACACGCAAAATACAATTTCCTAGCAGTGATTCCAGAATGGCGTCAAACCATTAGGGGAAAAAGAAAGAAACAGAAATTGTGGCCAATGCTAACTTCCTCTGGAACTTACCTAACTTGGAAGTATAATTGCAACATTTTGAAAATGAAATCAGGGGAACATCACGGCTAATATTCTTAGGGGGGAAATGAAGTTTCTTGTAAACGAAATACAGAGAGAGAAAATAGTAGGTAAACAATGGGAAGCAAAATGAAATTTTCTCAAGAGAAAATTCCAGTTCCACAGCAAACGGTGATGATTTTACATAATCGTATTAGATTAGTCAAGGGAAACTTGTGCATTATATTAAACAAGACATCTAGGGTCACAGATTTGACATCAAAAATGCAATATTGAGCAATCAAAAAGTAAATCAAATCTTCCACCTGACAGCAAAATCAGAAAAGAAAAAGAAAAAGAAAAGTGGAAACTTAGTCTCAGTGTAATGCGTCCAAATACAACAAAATAGGGAAATTTAACCTAGAACAAGAAACTAGGGTTAAGGATTGCGAAGAGGGAGGAGGGAGGGAGAGGAAGTCGGATGATGCTCTAACCGCAGAACCAATGGGAGCAATTGGCTTGGCAAGGGAGGATGAACCACTCGTGGCAGATCGAGCAGACGTCGTCCTCCGGCGGCGATTCCATCGTGCCTCTCCTTCGCTACGAGGGATTTCGACGAAAAGGATAGTTGGGGAGAAAGGAAGCGGATCGGGTTACCACGCGATCGTGCTGGTGATGTAGACAAAAGCTGTGCTGTTATTTTAAATTACAATCGTTAGATAAAATGGCATAGCGTCTAATTATAGTAGATGAAATTTTCTATAAATTTGCCTAGGGTGTAGTGTAGATGGTGGATGTTGCTTTGGAACATGATTGAGTCGATTATTATAGCCCTTCGAGTATAATTAAATTTGTTACGATGAAACAGATTTAAAAAAGAGGGTAAAAGTTTAAATCTCGATAAAGTTGAGCAATATCGTCCTCTATTGTGATCAACTATAATTTCTCAATTTACCTCCTCATAAATAATTGTGGGACTGATCGTATAGGATCGACCATGTGAGACCGTTGGGATGACGGATTCGATCTTTTTGCAGATAGTCGATTATTATAGAGTAGACTGGTTAAAGTGGACAAAGATCAAATCTGAAGAAATATCCTCTCTGTAATGATCAATTATAACTTTTTGATTTACTTTTTCACAGATAGTTATGACACTGACACCGGTCGTGTGAGACTGTTGGATAGCGGATTTAATCTTTTGTTGAAGTAGATGATAAACTTATAATATTTTTGATATAATAATCAGAATGCAGGAATTCGTAACCACAAGGTCACCTAGATAATAAATAAATAAATAAAATTTAAAAATTTAAAAACTAAATACCACATCATCACATCCTAATTTCCATCAAATAAATGTTATTGATTATAAGTGAATCATAATTTAAAAGTTTAAGATTTTTGTCCTCATTCTAAAATGATTTAAATTTTGTATTTGATTTATTAAGAACTTATTTATTTATATTCAATATATATATATTAAATGAATAAATAAAAAATGATATGCTTCTCGAGAAAGAGAAAGATGAGGGAGAAGGTGAATTTAGTATTTAAAAAATTTATTTAAAGACTTTCAAAATCAAAGATTTCAACAAATATAAAATTTAATAGAATATAAAATTTTTACTTAGTTTATAATCCTCATCGAATTGCTATTCTAAAACTTGTAATCCGATATTAGACTACCTTAATAGATAAATCATTAAAATCCTTCTGTTGAACAAAAAATTCAACAAAAAAGAGATGATTATAAAATGTAGGATGCTACTAACTATAATGCAATAAAGGAAAATATACCGACAACACATATGAAAGTTAATATAGATTGTCGGGGACTTCCACGGTTTGCTTGGATAACAAGTTTAGCAAAGAGAATGATGAATTGAAAGCTTTAGATGGATGATCAGCCTGGAAACTCGTGCCTTATTTTATAGGTTGGACAACCTTTCAGGCGACTCTATGTGCGCACGTCCATTTGGAAGTTGAGCTTGTTAATTTGGAAAATCAACCCTCCGATCGTCTATATTCTCTCTGAGCGACTCTACTCCTGTTGCCTATACATCCTTACGAGCGACTCCAGCTTTGCTCGTCCATTTAGACATTATGGTTGCTAATTTGAAAATTCAGCCCCTCCGATCAGTTAAATTTCTCTCCGAACAACTCTAATGTGACCTTATCTGTTTAGACGCATTTTGGTATTTTTCCTTTGTGATCGCCTGGAGACTATACGGTCGCCTAGAATCTATCAAATCACTCAGATTCCTAAAAAATCGAGATAGTTCATAGCTAATTTATTAATATTTGGACAGTCAACTAACTGTCTAATTTCGACTTCGAAATCCAAGTTAGACCCTTAGTCAGATCGCCACCTAAGTCTGTCCCACAAAGAGGACTCTTCTTTCCACTCCGTTTTTGAAATTTATCCGTGTAACATTTAGTCTTCCTAATCTGTTTAGCACCGGAATACCAATCGCCGGAATACCAATCGTGCTGAAAATCCAAACTGAAGGATCCAACACGAGGGATCACTGATCTATGCGGAACAATGAGAATCGAATGAAATTTCAACTTCCCGGCATCTTAAAACCGCGAAAAGGAAAAAAAACAAAGATAGATAGAGGACGAACTTGCTCGATTGATTAGAAATCAGAAGCTGGGAATCAACGAAGCCGACGGGGAAGGGAGAGAGAGAAAGAGAGATCGAACCTTTGGGCCTGAGGCGATAAAATTCCCACTCAAATTGGATGAGCAAATATAAAAGAAAATTTAAAATAAGTTTTTCTTGATTCCAACTCTTGTCACTGAAGAAAACTGAGAATACAAATCTAGTTAAAACAATATTTGATTACCTTCTTGGTTTCTTCTTCCCTGCCTGCTAGGACGAACACATTTCCTGGCCTTCCATAAGATTTTGTTTTGCAATTTTCATGCACCTAAACACACAATTAAGCTAAAATATTATCAAATCATGAATACCTGATGTGACCTGCTGTAGCATAAGTCATACCTCCCATGAATTCATTCATCCCCTAAATGTCAAGCATAAACATCCACCACAAGATCCAAAACATCGTTTTCTTCTCGAGGCAGCAATGCTGAATGCTGTTGTTCATCCCTCAATCACAAGGTTTGAAGTACAGCGGGCATCCATGTCGCCCTCCTGGTGTGTCTTTCTTGTCTGAAATTCTCCGGTGAGCGCCACCAGCCGGACCAGCCACCACCTTGGAAACAAGGCAGCACCGAGACGACGCTACAAGTTTGTTGGGTGCGCTAAGAAAACTTGCAAATGATCTCAGAAGCCTTCCTCTTGTGGAAGATTACCCAACGTACCTCGTTTAGTCCGTTGGACAATCTTTACCAGAGAGATTTTTTGCTGAATTAAAATTATAAACCAATTCAACTTATCTTGTAGAATGGCTGAATTGTTGATTGCCGAGAGGGCCGAGTAGTCGGAAAGGATGATAAATAACAGAACCGTATTGACCATCAACCACAGATAAATCGCGGTGAACTGCAGGTATGTAGAGTTTATCATCTATACGTTGAAGTTGCATTCATGGTATTAAATGTTGGTTCATTCCCTTGGACAAATTTTGTCCTGACCAGCACAACGAACTGCAAGTATATAGAGTTTCTTATCTATACGTTGAAGGACAAGTTTTGTCCTGACCAATATTCAACGTGTGCAGGTCGCGCTCGCACATGAGTTGCTCTTGGTTCAGTACAATCCGGACCCTAGATTTGTACCCCTGCGTAAGAGAGAGTCTCTCTCCATGCATTTGTTCATAACATCAATGTTTGTGATACAATATAAACCAACAACTATACTTTGAAATTTCTAATATAGAACTATATTCTCACTCACAAAGCAACTCCCTTTTTTCATCACCTTTTATTTCCATTCAAATTTCTAACAGAGAACTCTTGATCCACCCACCACCTTGCTGCCCCACGCCATCTCCGTGAAGGTTAACACTCTCCCATGCCTCGTGGGTAGGGAGAGCACCAATTGGAATACCCTCTCGGTCAAGAACTCCAAGAAAGAGAGAGGAGATCAAATAAGGGTAGGTAAATTTTGATCATTCTTTGAAGTAGAGTGAGTTAAGGAAGAGAAAAAGGAAAAATGATAAATTTTATTCTTTCATGTTCATAAATTTTAAATGCTCATGAGTAGTAGTTAGAATTTCTTACATTAAGGGTAAAAAAAGAAAAAAAATTTAAAAATATTTTATTTTAATTTTATTCATATTTAAAATATTAATTCTCAAATTAATTTATCTATTTAGATATCTTATGTTTGCGTCATTGCTCCTCACATAACGCACACCGTGTATAGTCGTCAAGTTGGGTTAGACCTGTTGGGTTGGCTCGCCCCGCCAAGTAATTTAGGCGGGTTGGATTGAAATTTTATCATTCCATTTTAAGATGGGTTTAGATGGGTTGGCCCGCCTAGGCCCGTGATCCGTGTAGGTTGGCCTGCGGCGGGCTTGGGTTGGCCCGCAGGTCGAGAAAGTTTATTTATTTATGTTAAAATTTAAAATTAAAGTAGAAAACTCAATAAATTAGTGAGTTTAAGTCATTTAAATTACAATTCAAACTTAAAAATTATGATTCAAATTTAAAAATTTCAACTTAATCAATTTAAATTATAATTCAAACTTAAAATTTTTAATATTTGTTTAGTTTTTAACAGGCCCGTGGGTTGGCTCGCCTTGAGTTGAGTTGGAGATTTTTCAACCCGCCAAGTTGGTGGGTTGACCCGCCCCGCCATATGATGGGCCCGCCTTACCATGGGTTGACCCATTTGACAGCTCTGATGCCGTAACCGTTTAATATCTAATCGCTCGCACTCCAGGACGGTAGCGTTAGCATTGATCTTCGCCATAAATCTTTTCGAGGACAAACATAAATAACTCTAATCTTCTTTTCATCCAAAACAGAGACTCGTCTAAAGAGCTTACATTGTCTTTTAGGATTTTTTATATCTCAATTTTTATATGCAATACTGATAGAATTTTACAGTTTCTATTCATCCTCTACCTATATTGTCTTTTTTAAGAAAGGAAAGTATTTTTATAATTTTATATACTTAATCTTTTTTTTTTTTTCAAACAAGATAACACATATTACGTTATTAAATTTTTCATCCCTTTCAAATATAGAGAACATACATATTTTATTTTTTCTTTTTTTTTTCTTTTTATTAATGGATCTTTTTCCTCCCATCCGATCAAAGCATTAAGAAAAAAAAAAAAATTCTCTCTCTAAACGTTACAACCCTATTTCCCAAATTGAATTTTTCTTAATTTTGTGCCTCTTGCGTAAAATTTAAAATTCACCAGCGCACCGGATAACCCAACTTTTATTTTTATTTTTTATTATTTTATCATTTTTATTATTTTAATTTGTTAACTCCACTACCGCTTCAATTTCCCAACCTAATATCGTCCAACGCAAGTAAACAAACAGCTCTGTCCCCGTCTTCTGGTCCTCCATCGCTCGCCTGCTGCTCTTCGCATCCATCGTCGCAATCCAACGCCTCTCCTACTCCTTCCCATCCCAAACCCTAATCTCTTCTTCGCCTCCTGTGCCGTAGAGTAGATCCGTCGCGGTAGCCGGCGCACAGGGAAATGCGGGTGGGTGCGGTTATCCTGCCGAGGCAGTTTTTTTTTTCAGCTTGCAGATGTTGTTTCGGTACTGATTTTGGAGATTTGGCAGGGTAGGGAGAGAAGGAGCGCCTGATCTGATGCCCCATTTGCGGCTGGAAGGAGACGGCGCGGGATGTCGTCGGCTCCGACTGCGGGGGCAGTGTTCGAGCGGCATCGTGCCGTAGCACCTAATACTGTATACTCGTCCTCACCATTTTCTGATCTGCGCTCCTTTTTCTGTCAAAAGTTCGTAGTGGATTTTTTTTCTTCCCGTTCGTGTTTTCAGGATTTTTTTTTATAAAAAAAATACATTTGAGCACATTTACTCGCCACTCGTTGCAGTATGTTGAAAGTTTGGATTTACTACTGGACTGATCTAGGAAGCAAGTGAACTTTGTTTGTTGGCTATGCCTCGTGCAATTAGGCCACTGGTTCCAGTTTGATATTACCTGACAGTCCGCCGAAGCCTGACATATTTGTTATGATTATAGATACATTCGCTGGTAGAATGGTCTTTTACTCATGCTTTGCAATTTTTTAAACTTCCAAATGGGTGATTTCTCATCAATGGTTGCACACAGTTAAGAAAGTTCAGAGCCCATGATCCCTGAATAAGAGAGTTACCATTTGGTTATGCCTCCTAAATAAGCTAGTGATAGTGTGATGATGTTTAGCACAGTGAAGATTACGTTCCAAAATGAACTAAGCTCAATAACCACTTGCACTTTGAGATCTACTGATTTATTAAGGTTGGCGTGCTTTATACTTGTTCTTGGAATTGACATTATCTATGAGCTACGGGTGTACCTTTGCTTATCGCACAAATGCCAGTTGGTAAGTACCTCAAAAATTATTAAACAGAGGAGACAATAATATAATACTATTAACTTGAGAATGACAATACTATCACATTGCTAATATTGTGATAATATATTATGTATTACTAATTTAACCTTATTAGTTCTAATACTAACTATCTATGATATATATCGTTAATTATATGGTACATGATGAAAGATAATCTACCTTATTATGATTGAACACAATTTTTTATCTCACATATGAAACTATCTTTTTCCTTAATGTTTTACTTTCATATTATCCAGATCCGATCCAATCAAAATTTAGATTTTTTTTCCCCATCCAATCCTGATACTATACAGATTTTGACAACTACGATTCAAGTACCTAGTAGCAAAAATAGGAAATAACAAAAATGTCCATAAAAATCTAAATGTATGCAAGAAGTAAGCAAAACAATGAAAGCTCCATAATTTGAAAAAGTCTGAAAGCTTGAACATCAAATACATCTCAGAACACATAATGATTCTTCTTAGTACCAGCTTCAATAGGATTTGGAGGCAACAATAAAAGGGAACATTAGCCTGGAAGAGTTGAGCGGGAAATATAGCAGTATGCAAGGATAACTAGATAAAGTAACATAAAGTAGCATATCACATTCATAATCATAAAAATATCATTATGGCTTAGTCATTTTCATCCTTTTTTACTTTATAATTCTTCATTGAGTGAGGGAATTGTGAATTTTTCCTTGCACTCTGACACACATGGAGTTGTATACTACGTATGCTCAAATGTGCATACGATTGCCTTAGCAATTACTGTCCGAAAATGCACATTGACTGACTGAATGTGCTGCTGGCATACTGCTGTAGATGAATCAACTTGAGTTCCATTCTCATCACATATTATTAATATCTCTTTTTTGTGTTCATGGTTATCTCATCTCAAATTATGATTGTTTCACGCTCATCAACTAACTCTAAGATAAACATTAACAGTAAAACACATGCAACCTTCAATTACCACCTTGCAAAAATAATATACATCTACTTTATAGATAAATTATAGAAATAATGACTATTTAGTAAATATTGATGTACAATGGGAGGTTATTTAAGAAGTCAAATAACTTTTGATCCAACTCTAGCAAATAGGAAAAGAACCTAGGTCCTGTCTCAATTTATGATTGTTTCACATCATCAACTAACTGTAAGATAAGCATTAGCAGTAAAGCACATGCAATGCAAAAACAATATATATCTACTTTATAGATGAATTAAAGAAATGGCTTATTTGGTAAAAATATGCATGACCTAAGGAGATTATTCAAGAAGTCAAGTAACTTTTGATTCAACTCAAGCAAATTAGGAAAAGGACAAGTAAAGATTCCTGCTCTTTGATTGTGGTTTCTGATCATGGTGACCTATCCAAATTTTTTACCTTAGACTTCACTAACTGATACACTTGTAACAAAAGACATAAGAGAAGGGGTCTTGACCTTTAATTTGTGTTGACTACAACAAAACAATATTTTAAGGCAGAACCGACAACTTTTAATATATTAGCTGAGAACACTTCATTAGACACGTCTTTAGGTGCCATATTCGAAAAATGAAGATGATGGTCTACTGTCAAAAAATATTCTGGCAGTTGAATGTTTTGGAAACACCATAAAAGAAGCCTTGATACCCTCACCAATTCTAAGAGCAGGCACCATTGATTCCTTTAGTACATATTGAAATTGCACCTCAAAATGCTTACTCGACCTAACCTGGCAACCTATTATTATTTTTCTAGTCCCTCTATCAAATTTGTATCTCTCTCTTAAGGTAACTATCTTGGTAGGTTGGTTGAAATGGCTTTGAAGTTGAACCTTTTCTAATATGTTTTACTATATCCAACTACTTTGTGCATCAGCATTTAATTATTTGAACTACAGTTTGTCATTCTGAAGATTCTAAGCAACTTGGTAATGACTGATGTGCTTGCTGTACTTAATTTATAATTGCCTGGAACTTCATAACTTGACTCAGTGTTATTATTTATTTATTTTTTCCAGTTGCCAATGCAGGTTTTTAAAAGTGGACCATTGTTTATTTCATCTAAAGGTTAGTTTTCTTCTTTTCTAAAAGATTGAGATTATGTTGCATAGAACCAAGTTGATGTTGAGCGAATTCATTATATAAGGACGTCTAACAAGTTTAGCCAGCTAGCTTGTCTTTATCCATGGTATACTATTTGCTTGGACCATAGATGTTAGGCAGCACTCGTGAAGAAAGGTAAGCTGCTGAGAGTCACTGAAATGTTATGAACTTTGTCCATCTACATTTCTGATCCTTGTCCGACAGAAACATCAAGCTCAAACTCTTCTTTGAGTTTTTTTTAATTGCCAACATGTGTCGAGACTTCAATCGAGCTGTCTTCCGCTTTACAACTATTCTCTTGCTCCTTGATTTTCCTTCTTGTTTATTAATGTTGTGAAAGGTTTTAAAATAATTAGTTTAGTCTCATATTATTATTTTCTATCCTGACTTGGTTTGGAGGCTATATATAAAGCATAGGCTGTTATCTTGTTTGTTAAAATCAGTATTGTTATTGGAAGTTCAAAAAACTAAGGTATTGACCTTATTAGATAGGTAGGACTGGAATAAAAAAAAATTAAAAAATTATTTTTTATTAATAAATCTGTTGTCAGATATCTTAATCAATTAATGTAAGTTGTTATTATAAATGATGCTACCTGACTAATAATACATTATGAATATAAAACATTATGAATAGTTGCATATAACAGTTTAGTTTCTTGGTAGCATGATTCTATTCTTTCGTAATAATGTCTTGATTCAATGGCTGAATTAGTAGCACTAATTTGTAAGCTCTCTAACTGCTTATGTGCATATCACAATACACAGGAATTGGTTGGAAATCATGGAAGAGGCGTTGGTTTATACTCACACGGACGTCTCTTGTTTTCTTCAAGAATGATCCTGTATGTCTGATTACTTTTATTTAGAAAGTAAAGACCACTTTTTTTTATGTTCTACTTGTAGTAGCTTTTATCTATAGTTTGTTGTTTATACAGCTAGCTTTTGTTGATGCTTGATAATGTAGTTGTAGAAAAGCCGGGACATCATAGATTAGTGGGATAATATGAGTCGTAGAAATAGATTTACTAAATGTAGATAAAATCACATTTATTTGATCCTCGATGGTCCTTTGAGCAGCACACAGACCTGATTGCAATTTTCTGTTAAGAGGTATTTATCAGAATAAAACCAGAGGATAAATAATTCACAGTGATGCTTCTGCGGGTTTGCATGATGCCATAATGCGCAAACATGCATAGCGGTGCAAAGTTTTAGCAGCTCTGTGAATTTACAAGGGAAAAAGCATGCAATGGGGGTAAATCCTATACTATCTAATCTGAAAAAAATCTAATCGTATTTCAATTATTGTTATAACTCCACATCAATTGGATGTCACATTGCTTCATAAACTTTGAAATACATGCTTATTTCTAGGAATTATGCATGTACTTTGATGAAAGATACATGCACTGGAATGTAACTATAACTTTGCCTTTATAAATTGTTTAAGCACAGCTTATTGTGGTGTTTCTCCATGATGCTTGAAACCTTATGCCACAAAAGAAACAAAAAATATTACCTCAGAATTTGATTGAATGTGGGGTGACAAAATATAAATTTTAGCTTAAGTTGGAGTATATACAGAATATTAATTGACTTGTGGTTGCATTGTAGAGTGCATTACCCCAAAGAGGTGGCGAAGTCAATCTTACTTTGGGTGGTATTGACCTAAATAATTCTGGAAGGTAAACTCCTTTTTTATATTAATTTTAACTATGTTTCTTTCGTAGTTTATCAGCTGCTATTGTGGATATATGTTCTGTTTGATAAAAGTTTTACTTTCAGTGTGGTTGTTAGGGAAGATAAGAAGTTACTAACGGTTTTGTTTCCTGATGGACGTGATGGTCGGGCATTTACCCTTAAGGTGCTTTGCAAACTCTTCATCTCACCTTTGGACAAGTTTTCCTGAGGAATCAATGGTCCACCCTTGTCAAAATTACTTTGGCTGTTTATGGACAATTAATCTCAGCTTTTCTTATGGCTATGCCAGGCAGAATCTTTGGACGATTTAATTGAATGGAAAACAGCTTTGGAGCATGCACTTGCACAAGCTCCAAATGCTGCTCTTGTGATGGGACATAATGGAATTTTTTGTAATGATAATGGGGATACTTTTGAAGGATCATTCCATTATTGTAAGTCCTAGTTATCTTAAGCTCTGATTTTCTTTTACTTAACATAGACTAATAAAGATTGGAATTATTGTACCATCTAATTGTCTAATTTGATTGTTAACTTTTTGAATCATGGGCAGGGAGGGACAAGCGGCCTATCAAATCCTTGGTTGTTGGTAGACCAATTTTGCTCGCCCTTGAAGATATTGATGGGGGGCCATCCTTTCTAGAAAAGGCTTTATGCTTTCTTGAGAAGTTTGGTGAGTCACGAAACAAATATGCCATTTTAGTCTTGGAATACCCTAATACTGCTCTTTTTTTATGGACTTTTTCCGTGTTTGATAGATTTTAATATGCTTGATAATTATTCATGGTGTGGGTGAGCATGCTCATCACCTCTATTCATCCTAAGAAGCTTTGGAGCTGGTATAGAGGCACATAGCAAGTACAAAGTAGTAACATCATGATAGAGTTTTTGTTTGCATGTCCACTTAGATAATTAGACTTAAGGATTTATATTTCATTTTACTCACATTCCTCCTCTGCAAGTCATCCATGTATAGTCATCCCTATACATGGAATGTTCAAACTGTAAAAGAACCAAAAGTTTGGCATCTTATATGAAATCATTTTACCCGTACTTCTGCCCCTTGATTTCTTTTATGAATCATCTAAAGCTTTGTTTGCTTGGAGTGGTGGAGAATGAGAGAAAGAAGAGAAGAGAGGACAGTGATAGAAGCAATGTAACCTTGTCTTCTGCCCAAAGTCATTAGCATGATCCATCCATAGCTTCCTCCCTGCCGAATGCCATAACAACAAAGCTACCAGTCGTTGCCAGTGTGCTCCCATTAGCTATGCTAACATGTGCATGATCTCCCCCTTATCATTATCTGTGATGGAGCTAATAGACCTGTTCCTTATCTTGAATCTCTCATAGATGCCATGCGCATGGAACAATCACCTTGCACATTAGGCACAGCTCCTAATAGGTTCTAGTCTGTAATGCTCTGACAAGAGTGTGTTTCACATCAAGTGATTGTTCGTCCAGGGTCTATGGGAGCAGGATCTTTGTTGTTGATAATAAGCAAAGTTGTTCTCTTATAAGGAGAGACTGCCTTTAGGTCTTGTTTGTTGCAGATTCTTTGGAAGCTTAGAATGGTGTGAACATAGGTTCTATGGCCGAACACCCATGCAAGTGCCCTTCAATGGGGCAGGTATTCATTGGGGTCATGTTGTGTGGTCAGGAGAGCAATTCCCTATTCTCGATCACCATGTTCAGGTTGGTGTCCATCCTAATGAGAGGTATAGCTCTGCCTTTCCTGGTTAGAGATCAACTGTAAGCATGGTAGTCAAGATCAAAATCTTTCATAGAAATGGAAAGAGGTCTATAGATTTGGATTGTATGCTCGAAGTGGAAGATCATAACACCTTACAATTAATTTAAGTATTTTTTTAATTATACTTTCCATTCATAATTTACCATATATTGTATTAACTTTCAATATGTAGTATTACTATGAACATTTTAAACAGCTATTTGCCCAAGGCCTTTATGTTTCAGAATGTTTCCCTTTTTTTTGACTTTATGCATAATGCTCTTGCTTTCCAAACTGAAGCAAGAATAATTCTACCGTATCAGAAGAGTTCTGCCTTTGGATTGAAGGCTGCTCTCTAGTAGTCAGCTAATCAGCTTAAGGAATAAAATTTTCAGGAACAAAGGTGGAAGGAATTTTGCGGCAAGCTGCTGATGTTGAAGAAGTTCATCGAAGAATCCAAGAATATGAGCAAGGTTTGTGTCCTTTCTATTGAATTAGTAATTTTTAGTGGGAACATATAGAAGTTGCATAGGTACATAGGCAATGTGTTTGCTGATCTAGACTTAATCATAACCTGCCATATTATTTTTTATTTTTCAGAAGTATATATATTGTTATTAAGATGAGTTCATTGACACTTTTTCCCAGGAAAGATTGAGTTTGCAGCTGATGAGGATGCCCATATTATTGGTGATTGTGTTAAGGTTCTTTTACATCTCTTTCAGTGACTAGATGACAAACCTCTAATTTTAGAGGTTACTTTGATCAATTACTAATATTCATAGAACTCTGCAGTATGTTCTTCGGGAGCTACCATCATCTCCAGTTCCAGCTTCTTGCTGTACTGCATTGCTGGAAGCTTACAGTATGTCTATATGTTTATATGCATTTTTTTCTCAATGGTGATAATGTGCATATATGCCCTAATTTTGATCAGTACACAAAGAGAACACTTATACAATAGCTGTTGGAATGGTTTTTCAAATTGTTTATATCTCCTCTGTTGAACTAATTTTACAGGGGAAATTGTTGAATCTATTGCATAAAGATTAACTGCAGATATTTATGCATATCGTATCTGGAATCCATCCCACTTTGTAGGGAAAAAACTTAGGCGGTCTACCTACTGAAAAGTAAGAAGAGGCAAAGGAGGAGAGGGGGCGCAGGGGGGGGGGGGGGGGGGTGATAGAAAGGGAGAGGAGACTGTAAAGGACGTCTCTAACACCCATTTCAAATAGTTGGACCCACATAACTTGATGATGATGATGGTGGCCATAAGTTGATGATGATGATGGTGGCATGTCCAGGTATTATTTACTTACAAAAAAAGGATTCAATGCGAAGACATACAAACGGACAGAATAGCTTGCCCATCTGAGTTTCACAAGTATGATCTTTGATCAACATTTGACACGTTGAAATGTTACATGGAGAATCTCACCTTGAGTTCAAGTAAACGATATATTATCAAGGTACTTGCATAATTGAGCAATCTAAGGAGGATTTACTTCCTTATCATGCTAGCAGGAAATGTACTAGTGCTTTTCCGCATTGTAGACAAAATCTAGCTTTAATGATCCCTTCAAGCTCCAATTTGTATGTGTATCTTCACTGACATTTAAAACAATTCTATCTCATTTTCATTCAAATTGCACACTTAGTTTTTGTTGTACCTTGGTCATTTTTAATCCAATCCCATAGTCTGTCCTGCATCTTCTTGGTAGTTGAGCTGCCTAAGCTGATCAATTGAATCCATTTATGGCTGGTGTATTGGGGAACTTGTAATCTCCCGAACCCAAAATTGGTTTGAAAAGGGAAATGCACGTATATTTTCATCACCACAAGCATGGGCTGATATGAAATGGGATGCCATTTTGGGGGCAGTGCAATGACTTACTCGCATCTGATTAATGTTGGCATATTGATGGAAAGGCTTTTGTCTCCTGTTTTAATAGGACTCAGGAACTCTCTATAATCCTGTTAAGAAAAAGGGACATGCAGCTTGGGATTGAGAACATGATCCACAATCGAAGATCATTGATCAATCTATAGTTTAGCAAACTGGTCAGTTGAATTAGTTGAACTTATCTGGGTTTTAATAGTTGATTACAAGGTTAAGGGTTTGATGATTGTTTTTACTTGGTAGTATTGAGTCTTTGATGCTATTGCTAATATTTCTACAAATTCTATCATATAGAGCATTCTTTTCTATGTAATTGAAATGTTGTAATCTGTTTATCATTATCATATACTTTTTTTAATGCAAATTAATCATTTTTATGTTTGAATGAATTGTTTAATTATATATCATTTTCTTTTCTATGATTTCTTTCTCTGTGTTTTTGTGTTGATGTGCCTACCCTTTTCCTATATTTGTAGGATTGACAAACAATGAGGCTCGTGTAAATGCTATGCGCGCTGCTATAACTGAGACATTTCCTGAACCAAATCGTCGATTGTTGCAGAGGTTGATTCTAAACTCATGTGATTATCTAATCTTTTTCTAGTCACACTATAATATTTTGGTGCACCTTGATGCTATGATCTTTTGACCTATTTCTCTTATGAGGTTCATTTAACAGGCTAATACCTTGGTCGCTCTTATAGCTTTTTTTTTTTTTTTCCAGTTTCCTTAATAGCATTGCACTAAAGAACCTCCTGCACTATGATAAATGATCATTTCTGGAATATCCATTAGCTAGTTTAAGATTGAGGATCAATTCTTGTGATGCAAATCATCTTGGATAGCGTTTTTCAGTTTTCTATTTTCTTTTCAAAGAAATATTCCTGAAAATGCATTTTATCTCGTTATTAGAGAAACAAGGGCAATGGAAATAAATAATACTTACGGTTGCGCAAAAGATAATTATATAGGCAAGTCAAATAGTGTAAGAATAAATGATTGAAATAGTGTTTTAAATATTTTAAAAATGTCATTAAGATTACTTTAACTAAATAAAATAAATTACAAAAACAAAGTAATATTAGATTTAGTTTTCAACATTACAATTAATGCTTAATAACTGAATTATTAACTGTAAACATGATACAATAAATTATTGAAATACTGCACAGGCAATTAAATAAAAGTATATTTTTATTATTTTATTATTTTCTTATATGTTATGAAAATATTAAAATATACTTATTCAAATTTACAAATATCATCAACTTTTAAATAAAATTTATTTATTTTTTATCATCTATTCCTTGTGTTCAAACTCTTTATAAAATTGGTTATGATACCAATTGTTAAGTTCCATCTTGGATTAATTTCCTGAATCATAGATGTCACCTAGACCATCTTGTTTTTATGCTTTAACATAGGATGTGATTGCTGAAAAGAGCATTAGATAATGTCTTGATAACAAGATGACATTTAGTATTCCATCTTCTGTGTGTTGGTCAATGCCTTAATTGCTAGTTGTATTTGATTCTTATTCTTTGACTTTTTCTTTATTAGGATTTTGAAAATGATGCATGTCATCTCTTCACATACTGCTGAGAATCGGATGACTCCATCTGCTGTTGCTGCTTGCATGGCCCCTCTTTTACTAAGACCTCTTTTGGCTGGTGAGTGTGATTTGGATGATGATCTCGACTCAAATGGTGACAGTTCTGCTCAGCTCCTAGCAGCAGCAAATGCAGCTAACAATGCTCAGGCCATTATCATAACTCTTTTAGAGGAGTATGAAACCATATTTGATGTATGTTTCGTACCTATTATTGTAAAATTGTTTATGCACGCATTATATTTTCTGTGTTGAAGATCATGGAATCAAGCTACGAACTAACTTGATTTTATATGAACAGAAGTTGTATCTATTTGAGAATCTGATTCAATGCTTATTGATTGGGTCGCCTGGTACTGATCTGATCTGATCACTTGATCCCAATCTTTGCATCAACCATTGATGATAGAGAACATTTCCAATAGTCACCTAATGGTTAGATGAGCAAACAATTGAAGCTGACCTTTTTTACCCTCTTTTCCCCTACGTATATCGGTTTACCATATTCAACACTCTTAACTGGCTCAACTCTATCATGCTTAGTCCTTTTTACTTGCCTTAGCAAAGATTTGGTTGTGAAGGTTAGCAAAATATTCACTGAGAGAAATACTATGTTAAGCTTTTCATATACAGAGTTGATAGTTCAAAAGCACAGTTAGTATGGATGAATAAACAACTCACTTCTATCTCTAACTTTTGAACTCAATGTAAGGTATGAACAATTCAGCTTTGTTTGTCTTCCAGTGAAATATTTTGCTAAATTTTGATAAATTCATAACTTATTGTATAGGCTTATCTGCAACAGCCTTTAGCTTTGACCTCAGTTCCTACTAGCTTGAAGTTCCTTCATTTTATAAATAAATGTCTTCTGTTATCATCTTTTTTTTTTCTTTAATTTGGCTTTTACATATAGTGCATTGTAAGTGACTCAAATGGGAGTGTTACTTGTGATAGGAGAGCACAATATCTTGTAGTATCTAAGCCAACACACACACACACACACACACACACCAATTGTCAATCTAAAAAACATTTGGTTCAGTAGAGACATGCTTCACGGATTATGCTAGTTGCCCTTTAATCTCACATCTTTTTATGATATTCACAATCCAGTTGATCCAATGCCCTAGGTTTGACAAGGATCCATGTAAATGGGGAATATTGTAGGACTCTGTTTTTATGATTCTCATGTTGTATATGAATACTAGTTTTGCGATGCTGATTGTGAGCTTTAATAAAACATGTACCGGAGGTTGCATTAGGTTTTGGAAACCGTCATAGAACTATGTCAACAACTTCATGGACATGAATAATAATCTTATTTGTTGTAAGATTAGGCGATTGTCTGTAACCTTACAAAGAGTCTTATGTAACCCATTTGTTGGGATTCATGACCTGTTCATCTCGTGTGATGGCCTAGGTTACTATGTTCTAGTCTTGATATAACATACATGGTGATTCTATAGTCTTCTCAAATAATTTACTATAATCCTTTTTCTCTGTTTTTTTACCATGGCTAGGAGTGAGAATGACTAACCTTGTGCCACAACATCCTTTAGCTACATTAATTCTTATTCTCTCCACTGTCTACTTTTCCTTCAATCTTGCGCACTATAGCCGCCAGCTTCACTTTACCTGCTTTCTTTATCTGATAAACTATCTCAACTCGGCCAAATTGTTGTTGCCTGTCTATCTCTCTCCACCCTGTGCACTGTGCTAGCTTCTATGTTTACTTGCCAAACTATCTTCCAACTCACCATAACATTGTCAAACATTTTTAGGTTCTGTAATTTTGATCCTTGAAGGTTAAAATTTTGTCATGAAGTTTTGTACAGATTCTATATTTTTTCATAGTTCATCATTTCTCACTCTTAGTTATTCTTAAGGTCTGTTGATGTTCTTTTTCTCCATAATCATAACCATTGGCTCATCCATGTTTTCATTTACTGTTTTAGGCAAATTGTATATCATCATATTCTTGCAATGGAAAAAATCCATATACGTACATATTTGTTTTTCTAGTCATTGTTTTTACACTTCTGTGGCTCCAAACAGGGTCTGTTTAGTTACAGAAATCATAGGAAATTAGATCTTTTCTTTTCTTTTGACTTAATGTATCTCACTAACCCATATTTGTATATCATCTTATATGTAATTAGCATTTACCTTTACAGGATGGTAATTTGCAGGGATGCTCACTGTCTTCTGATTCTCAGATTGGAGACACTGGCAGTGAAGAATCTACAGTTGATGTGAATGCAGATATTAAAGATAATGGTTATCATGATGCAGAAAATGATGCAGAACCAGAAATGGAAAGTGATAATGATGAGCGGGTGCTCAGTGGAAAACTGAGTGGAAGCAGTGGATACACTGGCAGTGATCTTTATGACTACAAGGTATGTTCTCATTTTTATGGTGGCAGTCTAGTACTTTTATTTCTATATTGTGTATATTATTTACTTTTAAGTTTTAACAAAGGATTGATTTGTTTATACTGTATTTTAGGTGTTTGCTGTAAACATGGAATGTTAGCTTTTTGAAAATATTTCCAAATTTCAAAAGATGTTTGTCTGCAATATCTGTTTTAATGAAGGTTTGCTATACCAAGATTAAAGAACTCTGTCTGAGTATCTTGGTTCAGATTGTTAATTTCAAGCTAATTACGATACTTTTTCTTTTTATCAATGCTCATGTTCCTAATGTCTGCCAATAAGTGATAACTGCTCTAGTTTAGGATTTCTTTTCAATTAGTCTATTTCATTAGGCTACATGACAAAAAAGAACAGATCCTTCAGAGAATAGAAATCCAGGTCAATCTGTGTGAGTTGCATTAGATTTGACTATTTCTAGTTCTTTAACAGATGTATTGTTATTCTAGTTCAGATCTTGATCTTTAATATGGATATATTGTTGAACCTTGCATGGAATTTACCCTCGTATTGTGAATAATCTTGATGATGTTATTATATCAATGCATTCAACTCAACTTCGATTTTATTGTGAAGTGTTTTTTTTTAAATTTCCTAGTCTTGCTTCATTAATGGTTATATCATGCTTTCATCTCTGTCACTACTGACTGGTCCTATCCAGTTTGGGATCCAATACTATACTGATGTCATTGAAAAGCAGGTCTTTGCTGGTGACGATACAGATATGGAGTCTCCTCCTGAGAATCAGGCTTCAGCTACGAAACCTGAGTTGCTTATGGGGTCTAGAACTCACTATGGCGAGCAAGTTTCCTCAATCAAAGGTACACAGAACCCACTGATTGAGAAGGATTCCTCTGATGCCTTACCTACACAAGAGTCTCCCTTGTTAATGGGAGAGATTCTATCTTCCCTACATCAAGGAACTTCTTTTCATACTCATGCAACTGAATATAGTGCTGAGAGATACTCGAGTAAAGTGAACGGATCGCACACGCAAATGAAGCAGAGTAATTTTTGGGGTCGCAACAATGTAAGTTGCTTTAAGTTAATCTGTTTGCTTGATGACAGTTAATTGTATATAATGAGGATAAAAAATAGTTTATAAAAATTCAGTTTTTGTATTATGTTTCTACTAGTGAATGCATTTTGTGAGTTACTTTTATTTGATGATTTAGAATGGGACATTATCTTTGTTCATAGGCTAATCAAAACATGCTGTGTTTTTCTGTTGCATATTTCACCATTCCTGTGTAACTTATGAAAATTGTTTTTTTTTGTCGATGTATTTGATAATGATCATGCTATTAAACTTTTATATATTTTGTATAAATGAGTGTATTAGATAATCTATTTATTAATTTGACTAATTTCAGGTCAGAAAGAATCAGCCACTTGAACAAGTTGATTCTTCTGGTGAAGAAGAGTAAGTTATGGAGCTTTAAGAGTATGCAACATAATATTATACATATGACACTATTTTTCAGAATTCTTGCGTCGTTACTTATAACTTGAGGCTTTTCGTTGCTCAATCATTATTATCCCTTTTGGGATGAATCATCAGGATGAAATTCTTTGAATATAGTATGTGACTTATTATGTCCATGTCTCAACAACTTGTGTGTGATTTTTTTATCCCACACACAAATGGCAAATTTCTTTGATATTATGCTGTGATTCAATTCGTACCTTCATTTTAAATTCATAGCATCTGTATAGTCTTCGATTTTACGTTATAGCAGAGGGACAGATGGATACAAATATAGTTTAGTACCCTATGAACTGTGCCGCTAAGAGTATCATTATAGTGATCAATGGATGGCAAATTTTGACAGTTCTGGTTGATCAAGGTCTCCAATGTTATGTTTCTAGCACCATAAGCTTGGCTCCTAATTTTTTTTTCTGCTAGCTGCTAGTTCATATGCCAGTCCATTATGACTATCTAATGGCATTCTCATTAAAATGTCTCACTTGGTGGGGGAGATCCATGCAGCTAATGTCAAAAGCTGAAACGCAATACTATATAGCATACCCTGAGTTTGTTGATTGTTGTGATGTTGGATTTTGAGTTTCTTTTTCCTTTTTTTCCTGAAAAAGTTCAATTGTTTGAGTTGTTCTTTTCTTTTATGGCTGAATAGACTCCAATATCTGGTAAAATTTTGCCTTGAGTTGTCACAGCAAATTTTCGCTGCTAATTAGAATCTAATTTTGCTAGACTTGCTATTCAGAGGCTTGAGATCACAAAGAATGACCTTCAGATAAGAATAGCCAAAGAGGTCTGATTGGTAACTCTTTCAAGACAGTTGGCGGCTAGTGATAATTTTAAACTATACTCTAAAACAATCTTTAATTCTCTTTAGGCGAAAGGCAATGCTATTCTGCAAGCAAGCTTGGAAAGAAGGAAGCAGGCTTTGCATGAGCGTCGTTTAGCTCTGGAGCAAGATGTATACATTTTTCATTTCTCAATAAACCATATATCTGAATGATCTTCATGGCATGCAGCCTCTTGCTTACTCTTTTATCAGTTTTCTTTACTTTGTTCTGGCTGGAACTTCTACATTAAATTAGATCATGGATTTTGTTTCTTATAGTGTAATTTTTTTCATCCTCAGTGGCATATATTGTTCCCTTCCATCGCTATTGGAACTCTTCGATGTTAGTTGACATAAACCTACAAGATGAATTATCTTTATCTTTACTGTAATGAACAGGCATAGGTTATGCTATCGCATTCCTCACATTATATAATTCCTCTAATGTTTATCCCAGCATCAACCGAAGGATGTCATTCTTCAAATTTTCTCAATATGCTATCACTTGCTTGATCTGCATGATGGTATTTATCTCTCAATTTTTTAGTCTACATCATTCCCTTCCTTTTGAAATCTTAGTTTGAGCTATTTAATGGAATTGATTCATGAATCAGATTATTGTTGCATCAAACTAATATAGCTTTACCTGAACAATAAGTCTTTTAAAAACTATATGATCATTATGTAACACACGAGGTACTCACCAACATCAAGTTATTATCCAATTTGACCAATATCCTATACTATCGGTCTCATGGATTTGTCACATGGTGGAATTTGACTCCAAGGTGAAGAGCTTCCTGGTCAGTTACTCTCCTGGGATTGTTCTGCATCGAGCATGCTTAACTATGGAGTGCTTACAAAGAGCTTAGTCAATTTCACTAAAAAGCGTCTCATGTTTGAGAACACACATTTATTTCATTTAAGACATTTCACACCAATGACCCAGCTACATTTTCTCCACTTCAATGTGTGTTCCAATATGTTCCTGTGCTTCAAGTCTTAGAACCCTGCTATGAGCTGCACCCTTGTTCGAGCTCTCAGTGATGACTCCCAGTCCTCATCATATGGAGAAAATATTTGTGACTGGGAAGAAAAGTAAGAAAAATGGTTATGTTGGTAGAAAGCTATGATAGTGCCTGTAAATGATAAATTGGAAAATTCATCTAAGCTCTCAGAGCTCTAGAGATAGAGTATAAACAATAAACAAATGGAGGAGCCCTTGATCATCAGTCAAACATATGAATATAGAACTAAAGATAAGAATCAAGTGCACTCTCTATTTTGGAAGAATTAATTATTATTGTTGTTGGTGGTGGTGTAACTGGTGTTTTGATTATTCCTAAAAACATATGCTAAAGTCAATTTTATACTTGCTTAAAAATCACTTAATCTACTTATTGGCTTGTCCTGTCAACAAGTTAACAATTTCTTCTACTTTTCAATGCTGCTTAGCATAAGATCATTTAGCCTGATGTTTTAGCTTATTAGTAAGGTATACCTTTTGCATACCTTCTTGTACTGATGTTTATAAGTATGTCATTACCATACAATTTCATTTTGGCAATTCTTGGTACTGTTACATGTAATGTGAAAAAGAAATACTTAACCACAATGGATAATCTTCCTATTCTAGTCATTAAATAGGTGTTTGGTGCTGACTAGTTCCCTGTTCTTAAAACAGATCATTTGAACATTGAAATAACTGTGTAAGTTAAGCCTCGGAAGCTATATGTAATCTTTAGGAAATATGCATTTGAAACAATGATAAAACATTAATGTATACTGATTAAACATTGATTTTATTTCAAGGACTTGGACAGGTTGGTGTTGCAGAAATCCTAGTTTATATTTTGTTTAGAACTCTCAACTTCAAATAAGTCAATTTCCTCTATTTTTCCAGCACAATGCTGCTTAAGTTCTCGGTAACTCAAGGAAGATTATCTTTTTAATGTATATAATTTTCCATTAGGTATCAAGACTACAAGAGCAGTTGCAGGCTGAGAGAGATCTTAGAGCTGCTTTGGAGGTTGGTTTGAGCATGTCTTCTGGACAGTTTTCTAGCTCACGTGCGATTGATTCTAAGGTCTGCTTGCTGTGTTCTTAATTTACCCCTTATTTAAGTGAATATATCAAATTCTTAAACACGTTTCACTTTCTACGAAGACAAGGGCAGAACTTGAGGAGATTGCTCTTGCTGAAGCAGATGTTGCTAGATTGAAGCAGAAAGTTGCAGAGCTCCATCTCCAACTCAACCAACAAAGCCAAAACAACTATGGATCAGCCCCTTGTGATAGATATTTGCACCTTCCATCTCATCTCACTCAACAGTAAGTGTCCTTTTAAAATGTTTCCAAATAAACTTTATTTGACTATGAACTCTCTGCAATAAACTTCTTTTGTCGGGACACTAAAATCGTGTGTTGACCAAATGCTGCTTATCCGTCCTTGATGTCTTTTACTATGTTACGTCATCCTACTATGTTAGGTCAGGTAACTTTTTTTTTTCTTCCCATATAGCGTGGTGATATGAAACGCAAACTTACCAATAACCAAGTCTGATTCAAGGTGAAGCAGTGTTTCGTATGAGGGTGGGAAAGGCACTGTGGAACAAAATGGATGAAGGGAAAGAAACAGAGGCAGAGAAGGAAATTGTTCATCTGTTTGTGTTTCCTTGGAAGGATAAAGAACCTGATTTCTTTCCTACTCCATCTCCTTGGGAGCAAAATAAAGAGGAAATGATTCTTTAGTTTATGAAATTGAATGTTTAAAAAACCTAAAGAAATTAAAAATAAGATGAACAGAAAAGTTATTTTTGAATTTTTTTCCTGTTCAAGTTAGCAGCATGGAATCCAACTTGGTGCTCGACCAATTTGAACAGAAGTCATTTTGCTCAAAACTGGAGGAGTGTTTCCCTTGTCGTTTCTTTTCTTCAATCCATTTCATTCATTTTCTCCAAAGTAAAATGGGGTAAAAGGTGGTGTCCTCCCGTACTTCCTATCCCCTTTTCTCTTCCTTCCCTCATAGGAAACATGGTCTAAAGGAGGCTGATGATAGCCCCATAGATGTAGAATTTCAATTACCTGTTTAAGTTCTTGTTCACTAGACTACCAAGTTCCCTTCAACTTTCTGTTTCAAAAAGTTCTTTACATGTGATATCTATATATTCCTTGTATTGCTACTGCATTTATGTGAACTTATTGCAGGAAGATTGTCCAACAAGATTTCGATATGAGCCTTGCCTTTTGTAATCATGAAAAGAAACAACTAAGTGAGGTATGCTTAATCAATTGTCTATGCATACAAAAGGAAATTTTCATAGTAGCCGTTAAATTACAGTTAGAATATTTTAAAACGTCAAGTGCTGCCATCCAGTTTACGATATCAATCATTTTATTGCGAAGCAATGCACTAATTCTGTATAATTTTTCTCCTCCATAAATAAATAACTCTTGTATTATATTTATTTAAAGGGATATATATGCAGCAAATTACTATCAGAAAGTACATGTTCACAAGAGAACATAGAAACATGTGGCTGCTGCATTGGACATCTCGTTATTTTTTTGGTGTTTTACATGAATAGCCAGTTTCTTATCGAATTGCAGGAAAGCTCATCAGCAACAGATTGGAGGAGAGCAATGCCAAAAGAACCTCCATATACTGGTTCCAAGCTACCTTCGAGGAAGCATTCTGCCGATAAAATTAGTCTGAACGATTTGAGAGGCTCGGAGATTGAAGCATCAACCAGCATGTCATCACAAGTCAAGCCAGCTATCGTGGAGAACTCACCGAAGATCGCTGAGGTAAGTGAAGTGCTTTTAAACTTTCCGTTCGTCTGGTCCACTAAATATCTCTAGTAGATACTTGAGGAAATCCACCATCAGGCTGCAGAGTATCCTCGGCAGCTAGCAGGGGCTTCTTCTACGCTGGCAGAATTGACAACCCGACTTGATTTCTTCAAAGAGAGGAGATCACAACTAATGGAACAGCTCCATAGTCTCGATCTAAGCCACGGACCGTCCTCTCAAGGTATACCGCACAAATCCTCCCCATGGAATTGATCCCAGATGAGGCGTCGACAACCACTGCTTGTACATCCGCAATCCATGGAATCTACTTTAAGGCTTCCTTCATTTGTAACTTGTTCTGGTTAAGTGTGCATCATTTGGTGTTTACTTCTGCAGGAATGTAAATTTTGTTCGGTTTCTTGTACTTCTCCATGTGGTGGTAGTATATTTTCATCAATAATGGTCTTTTCTTGTGCTGGCTTGCCTTCAGCTATTTGTTCTCAAAACAAGATACAATTATAATCTCTTGATCTCGAAATATGCTCATCTTTCTTCCATTTGGTTTCATCAAGTTGTGAAAGAGATCAAAAACCTTTTGCTTCGTCAATAATTCATTTGGATCAAACTTTATTTGTTACAAGTTCTTGGGATCATACTGTTACTAGCACAATCTATCTCAGCTTCTTTGAACTTGTGAGTGAAAAGATTGTATCAAATCTTATTTCTTAGTTTTCTTTCAATCCAACATGTATATTTTGTGAAGTGTTGGAATTTCCATCTCATATCGTTTGTGGAAAAAGGAATTATAGTGGTTCCATGGAAGTTTTTCACTGATCATTAGATAAATCGGTAGTGTGTCATAGTTAGGATTTCATTCATGGATATCTAATTAACTGTAGAAGTATTTTGCGATTGCAACTAACTTCAGAAGCCGTTGATTTAGTTTGTTGCTTGATAGTAAAAAAGTAAAACGAGAGAGAGGAGGAACTGGAACAGGTAGAAGTATGATGTTCTACAAAAACCATGAAATACTTGAGAAAAATTTAAGATAAGATAATAACGTAATTTATATTAAACTTGCAGTAAACCAAAATGAAAAAAAATTATGGACACTAAACTATTAGCCTAATTTAAAATATAATAATTCTGTTAAATCAATTCAAAGAATATTAAAATAAATATGTAAATATAAGTAAGAGAAGAAAGTATTTACAATAAAAGATTTGATTTCAAAGGAATGACTAAACTATAGAAATAATAGATTTAGAACTAAATTTCAACATCAGAGTGGCGCAGCGGAAGCGTGGTGGGCCCATAACCCACAGGTCCGAGGATCGAAACCTCGCTCTGATAAACTTTTTGATATTATTTTCTAGAAACAATATTATAAATTATATATCAGTAAAAGTTAAACATAATCCGGCTGGTGCAGCGGAAGAGTGGTGGGCCATAATCCAGAAGTCGGAGGTTCGAAACCTTGCTCTGATATGTTTATTTTTAGTGTTTTTAGGACAAAATATTTTCTATTTTATATAAAAATTATCATCATCAATATTTTTTATCATATATCTACAACAAACATGTTTGATTCCCATTCAAAAATCTACTTTAAAATATTTTGAAGAAATATATGAACAAACATTTTGAACAAATTTATACTGCAAATTGATATTTACGTTCACTAGTGAATAAATAGGTGATATATGAATATTTTTATCAATTTATTTATTTATTTTTTAAAAATGGCATATATGTATTGAATTCATATGAAATTGGAAGTACAGGCAACATGTTTGTTAAAAATAACACATCAAAACTTCATACTAGACTTAACAATCAATCCAAACAGGAGGAATTCAAGAAGCTTAAAGATGAATAAGATTCATCGTTGCAACTCCTTAAGATGCTAGTCGAGATCCAACTACAATGACACAAACACATACACATTCGTTAACTTAGTTCATACGACTAAGCTACACTAAAACCATCCAGTTCGACTTGCGCGACTGCATTGTTGATCGCGTCGATCACATCCATCTTCCCTCTGCTCACTGCTTCATCCATTGGAGTCCTCTCGTGGCTGATCGGCGAAAAAGAATCGAGCACACTCAGGATTAGAAAAGATAAGTTGGTTTTGTAGCAGTTCAATTTCAATCTAAAGACATCACGACTCATTTACCTGTTCAGCAAACTCACAGTGGCGCCTGCCTGGATCAAGAGTTTAACCACCTGGAGATTTTTGTAGATTAGAAAATCTCGACAATCGTAGCGATATAACAAACCACAAATAGTTGAGACATCTCCAGCTTAATGACGACTATGACGATAAGAAAATGGCAAATTCACCACCTCTACATGCCCATTCAAGCAAGCCCAGTGAAGGGGTGAGTTCTTTTCCAAGTTCAGAGCATTCACTTCCTGCATCATGAAGATATCATTCGAAAGGTAACTAGAAAGATATTCAAGAAATGGTAAATAAAATTATAGCTAATAAAATCTTAACAAAAGTGGGCATTCTATTTTTGAGATGGTTAAAGGCAACAAGAATAATTAACAATGATTAGTTTAGTGACTCACTGCTGTATTCCGAATAAGATACTCGACGATTTCAAGATGCCCGTTGGCAGCAGCCATATGAAGAGCTGAAAGTGTGATTTAAAAATAAATCAAATCGTTGCATCAGAAACAAAGCGAAATTGTTAAAGATAAATATAAATCATGTTAGTTTGCTGAATGGGAACGAGTAATTTCGAAACAACTTTGAGAATGATTATGGGAATTTGAACTCAGAGTGCCAAATGCCCCAAGTAAATATACCAAAGTTTGCAGAATTTGCAAATCCAACTCGGGCTCAGCTATAACCAGACCAAGATTTGCCGAGAAATTGTAGGTTGAGATGAGAATTGCCAAGAGCTGTTAAAGGGATGGATCAGTTGATCTCCTTAATATGTTTTCCTGTGTGTACAGCTCCAGCCCCCAAGAACAAATTATTGATTTTTTAGAAAAAAAATGAAAAAGGATAAAGAGAATTTTTAGTGCAAGTAGAAAGAGATTCATGCTCATTCCTGACTATCCTTATCGCTGCAAAGAACCGACCTCAAATTATCAGTATATATAATGGTTCGAGCCATCAAGGGCTGATCCTCGGTCTACTAATTACCTTAGTGTATTGAATTCAACTAAATCATGTCTACCCCCAGTCACAGTTAAAAAAATACCAGTTTTCTTAATATGAATCGACGAACACCAATCAAATAAGATATACAAAAACAGAAAGAAATGGAATGTATCATATTTAAAAACAGAATAATTGTATGTAACCCAACTTTGAGAATAACTACCTGTTCTTCCTTGAGAATCACAGGAATTCGGAGAAATCCCCGAAGAAAGAATGCTTACTAAATCTTCCAAGTCATCATATCTAGCAGCCTGAAAAAAAACAATTGCTTAGTGGATAAGCTTATCACTGATTTTTATAGGTTCAGTCAGGTACTAATAATAACAAACATTGATAGAGCATATCTTGAATAATATCTAGTGCATCAAAATTGCTTAAACAGAAGTTAAAACTGCAATCTCTACTGTCAAGAGGAAATGAAAGTCAAAAAACAAAGAGAACAGAAAATGTCTATGTACTATTCATAGGTTTACTATTTTGTTAAATTAAAATTCGTTCCCCCTCAAGTGGGAGGGCGACCACTAATTTGAGGTTTGAGCCCTCATCCCTCACTTGTTACTACCAGACTGACTGTCCCTCAGAAGTGGGTGTAGGAGTGCTGACGACTTTCCCAATTTGGTTCCTCCACACCCTTCCAGTAAGACAGAACAGTAGTTAGACTATCGTGAGTGGTATAGAAGTTAAGACTGCCACCTCTCTACAGTCAGGAAGAAATGAGAATTAAACAACTTCAAAGAGAATTATGAGAAAGAAAATGTCTGATTCTAGGTATCATTCATAAGTTTACTATTTTGTTTTAAGTTCATATTTTGTTCTTCGAGGAAACAAGCATTATGGACAGCAACCATTACAAAAAGGTAATTTAGAGAAGGTAATACAAAGCATCACAGATTTTTACCAACTGCCAAGGGCATGATATCCTTGGTGTCATATAATTCTTTTTTGGTCTTTGACCACAACATATCGTCACACCGTCACACCACATTGGATGCAAGAAATTCCACGTCCGGGTGAGAGAAACAAAGTTAAGCCCCTCCTAATAATGTGGTTTTACAGATTTGAACCCCTCAACCTTCAGTGGAAAAAAGCTCCGGATCTAGCTTGCTTACCAATAGAACAAAGAAATGTTAGTGGTGCCCTATAATCTTAGTGTATTGATGAACACAAACAATGAATTCTAACGTCTAGCTTGGTTCTGCTCTAAGGTATACTGAGCTGAACAATCAATTTGGATGATGCAAGTTTAGGGCAAGATAAGAAACAAGTGCAAATGTATTAGATATATATTGAACAACTTATCAAGTCATCATTTAGTAATTTTATTGAGAAATCAGTTGAAGTCTGGATTCAGGATGATGACAATCAATCAGTTGAAGTCTGGTGGCTCAAAGAATATATGGTACATAGGCCTAAATGAGTTCAAAACAGAAAAATATCCTTAAAAAATGAGCATTGATTCATTGGATAACTCAACTCAGAACGAGATTAAATGGACTGTAAACTGGCAGTGAAAGGTTGGACAAATCATACACATGGCACTGGTATATTGTCTCTTATGGATGTCATGACTCACAACATATCACAAATGATTTGAATGACCGAAATAGATAAGATAGTAGAAATTAACAGTATATAGAGCAGTACCATGCCACATGGACTAATTTGCTATGCAGCCAGACTAATATCTATAAATCATTATGTAATAGTCCTTTGCATAAAATATTAGGCTATATTTCTCGGTTTCATTTCTAAGTTTTACTGACCTAGCAAACTGATATAAGCTTTCAAGTTGGCTGTCTTTGGCCACTATAAACTATTTACTGTAACAACTACCCACTTAACAGGAACTAGTATCTTCACCAAACCAATTCCAAGGATATTGACTGCTATAATCTCATAACAGCAAGCATATAAACACATTGGAATGAATCAACAGTTTCATGTCGTTCTAAACTGGAACAGTTGTCTATCCTAAAACTGTTAAGGGTATTCATTCAAAAAGTTAAACACAAAAGGGTTACACTCTTATCCATCCAAGTCATTCTGTCTTACCTTTATAATTGGCAATGGATACAAATAGTGATGTGGAAAAAAAAAATGTGATAGCAATTTCCTTTTCAGAATTTATATGTTCTAACTAATGACTAACTGAAGAAAAAAAGATGCAACTTCAAGAAAAATGGAGCGATGATGCCAGCAAAAAAGCGAATAGACAATCAATGAAAGAATCTTACAAGGATATCTGTATTGTTCTTAATTTAATTTAGTGTGTATGTAATTTTCTCAAAGAAACACATACGATCTATTTTCTCACAAGATCATTATAAAGTAAAGGTGAGACTTGTCAGTGAATCAATTACAAAGACTTCCCCATTGATCTTGTTAGCGATCAACTCCATTCTCTAATCCAACAAATATGATTTATATTTCAGCCACCAAACCTAAATGATCCAAGATATGATAACATCATAAAGAATAAGATTGCAGGCAAAGAGAACTCTGCTTGAAGGCCATTTATTTACCAATCCCAGAAACAATTCAGACAAATTACATCCACAATGCCCAATTCGACAGTAAAGCACTAAATCTACTGCACGGGGCCATGCTTCCTACCTTGAATGAGATTAAAAGTACAGATATTTGTGAATTTTGTAGATATATAGTTCAGATAGAATTGAACTTTCAATTGATCCCGGAACTTGGGATCTCGTGGATGAAGATATGGTATCTGCAGATCCCATTGAATTCGATTGACCCGTTGAATTTGATGAACAACCGGATTCTGATAGAGATCAGATCGATTTTTCAGAAGAATAGATTCTGATTCTATTGTATGGTCTCTAATCAAAGAAATACAGGTTTAAAACTGGCGCGCGACAGAGAAGCATACGACAAAGATGGCGATCGCGATGAGATGGGAGAGTGAAAGAGAAGAGAGGGGAAGCACCTCGAGCAAGGCGTCGACTTGGTCGGCAGCCGCCTGGGCGGACGCGTCAGCGGCAATCTCCGTCGCCGTGCCCATCGATCCCTTGCGTTGCAGACCGAAGAATCAGGTGCCGCCGCTACTCTGCGGCGGTGGACGTCGAAGGGATTGCGATTGCGGCGCCGGCGCACACGGAATAAGGTTCTCTCGCCCGTAGGCTAGAGGTGGGGAACTATTTAAATTTTAATATTTTATATACCGTATTCTTTATATAAATTTATTTTTTTTTAATTTTTAATAATTAGGATATTTGAGTATTTCAATTATTTCATAAATTTATTTTTTTAAAATATGATTATTTCTTATAATTGAGTTTGATTTCAATTTTAAAACTACTAATTTAATTAAACCTAATAAATCTATATTATCTTTTTCTAAGAGCTTTATATATATATCAAAATAATAAAAAAAAAAAAAAAAAAAAAAAGATATAATCCGCTGTCTTGGTCGGCTCCACGATCATTTGTGAGGAGGTGAATTAAAAAATTACAATCCACGACGCAGAAGAATATTACCTGACTTCGTCAGGATTCGAACCCAAATTGTCCTCTTCTACAACTTTACTGCGTCAACTAAACCAATTCAACTAGTCCAAATACGATAAGATCACCAATCATAAAACATTTGAGTTAACTAACCCTAAAAGAATAAATCTATATTATCAATGGAACCGGACTAAAAAAGAAGCTCCATCACTATAGTATTAAACGTGAAACTACTCACGCTTTCAAATTTATCTAGATGACCGATATAAAATTTCCATAAGATCAGACCAATCAAATTTAAAATAGTGAAAGGTTATAAAAAGAAAAAAAAAACACTACCCACATCACACAAGATGTATCGTTTGACAACACTCTCTCCTTCAAATTGAATAAGGAACACCTCTACATGACAAAACAATATTCAGCTCTTCCAACACACTGATTTGAAGATCCCATAAGTAGCCTTCTCTCGTTCTAAATCAATATGTAATCATACTCACATATCGCACAATCGATCAGTGAAAATACCATGAAACAAATTCAACTGAAGTCCCACAAGTTCAACGGCTCAGTATGAACTTCCAAAGATTGATCAGAGTCGATCAGATAAACAAGTAATGTGAGTCCTTTCTTAAACAACATCGGGCTTCAAAATTTTCTAGTTGACAACCAAATGGCAGCAAGTTTATATCTGGGTAAGTCCTACTTACTCTTCTTTTTCTTCTTCTTTCCTTCAGTCCCATTCTGTGCCTCTGCATCATCGCCTACCTCGTCGTGGCTCTTCTTCTTTTTCTTCTTTGCGGTTCCATTCTGTTCTGCTTCGTGGCCATTCGACTCGTCCAAGACATCATTCTTTGGCTGTTCCTCCAACTTCTGCTTCTTTTTCTTCTTCTTCTTCTTTTCAGTTTCTGGCTCTCCATCTGTAACAAATTGAATCGGTCCATCGATTGCCATGGATTCTGTGTCTTCATTCTCACCTTTAGATATCTTCTTCTTACTTTTCTTTACAGAGGCCTCATCTATCTGTCCATCTGCATCGATACATAGATCAACAACGATTAGACCGACGACAAACCATGTCATGATGAACCACAATCTCAAGAACCCTCCGGAATGGCTTTAAAAAGAACTCACACTTTTTGTCAATGTTGTATAAAATAATTGTTTCACAGAGTAAATACTCCTTTTAGGAGATTGAGCAAATGGTTGATAAGGTGCACAATGTTGCAATGCACAAATGGAGGATACTCACCAGCATCCTTCTCTGTGGCATTGTTCAAGGCATTCTCTATGGCAACTTTCATCACATCAACATTCTTCCGAGGTGCAACACCTTTGTCGTAGAAGTCGAGTCTCTCCTCAACCTGCTCACGGAGCTTCTGGCCAAATACAGAAGTATTCACCTCTGGAAGGGAATACTTACGGTAAGACTAATGTATATCCGAACATAATTGCAGGAGGGAATAATATGCACTCTGGAAAAGACTTACCAGAGAAGCAGTCAATTCGGGATGCAATGGAGCACTTGTTTGCAAGATAGCGTGCTATACGACCCTTGTTTTTCACTGATGCTCGGCCAATAAAGGAAGAATGGAAGATGAGTCCGTATTTTGGTGTATTTCCTTGAGTTTTAAGGGCTCTGTGGTACAAGGGGAGAAATATATAAATAAATAAATAAACATCCGCATCGAGAGTACTCGGAAGACAATGTGAACCTGAAAAGTGCTTTCTCTGCGCCAAGTATCTGGAGTGTAGATGAAGGGCACTTAGCTAGATTGGAAAGACTCCCTGCATGAGATATCAAACGAGCCCCAACTACTTCACCAATAAGAGAAGCCAGATTAGGAGCAATATCATTCATCTTTGTAACAAGATATTCGTAGAGCTTCTTCCGGTATTCAGAAAGATTAATAACCCTCTGAGCAAATTGCTGGACATTAATCAAGTCAATTGGAGACAGGTCTTGTCCTGAAAAAGAAATTAAAAAAATTAAGCCATAAAACATTGTTTCAGTAAATAAAAATAGACTCGTTACCCATGGATGCTTTAGCTGCTTCAACAATTTCTTTTGCTTTCTCCTCGTCTCCAACTAACTCTGATAATTCAGGAATATGATTCTCAGACAGGTCAGATTTATTCTCCACAAATTTTGCAATTTGGGCATACAGATAATTGTCATTGATGATCTTGACTAGCTCTGGAAAATGCCATGAATACCACTCTCTGCAACAAAGTGGAGAAAAACACAAATTAGCAAACCCGTGTAAATAGGAAGATAAGGCAGCCAATTGAATGATGAGTTCCTCAGTCTTGAGCCTCTATGATTAAACTCGAAGAATGACCAAGGAAAGAAATGGGATAAACAAGGTGTTGATAATTAATCGATACAGAAAGAGACAGTATGTCTATAATCAATACACACATACCAAAAATATCAACAACAAAAAAACACAATCAGAATAAAATCCCATGTGGGACCAAACTCTATATTTCAACACTCCCACTCAAAGGCAGCAGGGAATATCACACTGGAGGAGGTCTTGCCAAGCAGACACATACCAAAGGGGTGTAGTGGGTAAGAGGCATCTTTTTCGGATGAGGAATTCATGAGGTAGCATCAAGTCGACTGTGAGAACAAAAATTTTGAAACACACGCAGAGCATATGGGTAGTTGTGAATTTGTGGTATGTCAAAAAGGCCACACTTGCAAAAGGTTCATTGTAGCAGTAAGGGAGTAGGAATTTTGTGAAGACTACACATAGATCACTTGTAGAGGATGTCACAACATGGAAGAGCAAGATGGGGTGGTGTGTTGCTTGCTACATGAAGAACATTGAGGATATAGTAGAGAGTAGAGACGCATGGATGGGAGTTCGTGCCTATATATCAGTGTTGTAAAATGTGGGTCATTTCACCATAATGAGTTTCACAAATGAGAGATTGCCTTTGATATTGAATGTGTGCCCAAAATGTGATGTGTAGCGTACATGGTGTGAAAACTGAAAATTGGGTTGCATATTGCAAAATGTAGCTCACATATATGATTTACATTAAAGCCAGTCACAAACCACATGGATTAGTCTATTATAAGAATGTTAGTTCATTATCAGCTTAACTCTAATTAGAAATGATGAATTAGATTTTGTGTCGTGTTAATTGATTCTGCTGTCGTCTTTGTTTATACTGTGTTTTGTTTAGTTTTTAACCAATTGCACAAATATAATATATGTGAAGACAAATTTTATACATATTGCTATACATATCACTAATATAAATAAATTTTTAGGATTTTGGTACAACCAACATATACATATGCATGCTGCATACTGCATAAGTTTTGCGTTGACAATAAACTATTTGCATACACTTTAAAATGTTCTACATCAAGTCAAATGCTTCCTTAAATGGTAAATCCAGGAAAAGAAACCCTGTTATACAGTCACTTTATTACCAAATTAGAAAACTATAAAACAATTTATTAAATAGAATGAAAAACAAAAATGAAAAGAGCCCATCCATATATATAGGATTCCAGAATAATAATAATTAATATAGTACTATCCATAGAGCTTTAAGAACTTGCAATAAAAATTAGGCACCAAAACTAATGCCTAGTTTTTGTTTTTGACAACACAAGCATAACAATCATTATGAATAAAAGTAGCCAAGTAACCTCAATTTTGGAAAGCAAAAAGTCAATCAAAATTTGAAGTTTAGGATGAAGTACACATGTCCTTCAAAGATCATATATATGTAAGAAATACCAGGCATGCACCAACAACAGAGACTTAATTGTTGAGAAATGAAAAAAAAAATCAATAACACTACAAATGAAGCAGTTCCCTGAAGAGAAAAAGGTTGTGCTTTCTTTGAGAACAAAGTTGTAAGAGTTTAAAATTATTCAGGAAAAATCAGGAAGAAAACCAACATATTTCATTAAAAAATAAGTTGTGAAGATTAAATTCTGCAGAGAAAATAAAATCTATGTGGTCCAAACATGCTCAATTCAGACACTAAAACCTAGGTAGTACACACAAGTGAAAAGTGATTCACTATAGAAAGAACAATTTAGTGATTAATCAATTCCACAATGGTTCTGTATACAACCAAACACAAGTATTGAATAAAATCACACCAGGCTTTGATCTTCAGAAGGTTCACGTGCTTAGGTTAAGTGACTAAACATCGATATCATACACTAAGGTGCAAGAAAAGTACCCTAATCTCTAGCCTAGGCATATCATAATTACACAAGCATTTGCCTTAAAATCTCACCATAAGATAATAAAAAAGAAATTGCTGACTATTCTTCCTAATTAGTTACCATTCTAGTAATCCAATTTTAATTGGAATCATGGCCTAACTTGTAGTTAATATCAGGTAAATAATATGCCCCATATGTCTCCAAAATAAACAAGCACATTTCTAATGTCTCCTATTTAGCTCCCAGAATCCGCAATTCCCCAACCTCATAAAAACAATGTTGATACAATATCAAAGGTTCGTGGTGTTAGATATTGATGCAAATCTACATCTACTAAGTATTCAGATGTCAACAAGATAGGTAAAGATAAATAAACAAACCTGACTCTCATAGAGAACGAGTTAATATCTTTATCCAAGGTATCCAGAAGGAAAATAGCCTGGATGACCATGTTATCCACCCGATTAACATTGAACTTTACCTGGGCTCTGCTATAACTATGCCCCAGACCAAGCTGAGCCTTTTCTAAATCGGAAGGCTAGAACAAGAAGAAAAAAAAATATCAGATCAGATTCAACCACTCTTCCTATCTCAAAATCATAATCAAATTCTGACCTTTAAGTCCTTGATAAACCTATCAAAATGCAACCTCACACCGCGAAGGAGTTCAAGCACAAACTCGTTGCTCTGGCAAGGAATCTTCGTCAGCTCGAATATTTGCGACCCGACCTTGGGCTCCGCGACACCAAGGCTGAACTTTGCCTTCTTCCCGTCCTTCACCTTGGGAAGATTCAGCTCCAAGAAATTCCTCAACTCCTCGGTCATAAGCCCTAAACTCACACGAAGATCTCGAGATATCACCAACATGCATCATAGGAATGAAAAAAAAAATCGAAGAGGACGTTTTGAGTACGAGTTCCGACCTTCGGATACGGCGTTGCACTGGTTGAGTGCGTCGAGCGCGGAGGAGAAGGGATGGAAAGCAGCGAGCTTGACGACCTTTCCGAAGCGAGTCAGATCAAGGACGGAGTTCCGAACTGCCTCCGTGTTCTGGCCGATCTCGTCGAGCCCGTAGGCATGGAAAAGCGAGTAGCCAGAGGCCGACTCGAAGAGAAGGTAGAGTGCCATGCTCGGCAGCGATCGAATCCCACGCCTCCCTGGCTCGAGGCGGCGGCGGCGCCAGAAGAAGCGTCGGCGAGTTGAGACAGCGATAGGGCTTTTCTCAGGGTTTTGATCAATTACATTATGCGAAAATATAAATTTTACTTATCCATTTAAAGTTGACGCAAATGGAGCACGAATCGAATCTACCTCACAGTTTACCTTCATCGTGATTGGCAACAGCTGAAAAGAGCATCCCTCTATGTGTTTAAGCAATTATAACAAAATGTGATTTATCAAAATCACATTTTTATTTCCATTTTATTTTTCACATGAACAAATTTGAAAGGGCAAAAATTAAAATCGTTAAAGTGGCATCCCACTTATATTTTGTATTGACGTCCTTATAAAATGACATAAACATTTCTGACACACTCCTAGTTATATTCCCGTCTAAATTAGATCACGTTATAGTAGCTACGGTTTCGTAACTGCTACAACTATAAGTTCAACTTTAAGATTAAGCCACGAACACCCAATATATCAAATTGAAACTCATTCAAAAATCTTCGATGTACGTCTTGTGGTTCAACTCGAGTTAAAAATTATGACATCTCAAAATTTACCTAATATATACATTGCAATAGCTATGAAACCGTAACTACTATAATTGTATAACAATTCAATTGTAGCAACTACAAAATCATAATTGTTACGAAAAGTGTTATTTGAACCACTACAATCATAGAGCTTTACACCAAGACTTGTGTAAATATGACTTTCCAAAATCTTCAAAAAAGATGGCTATGTAGTCATAGATCATATCCAAGATACAATAGATAACGATGATTATCGATACCAAAAGCATAAACCCTAAATAGTATCCAAATGCCTTAAAGGAATTCAATCAGATGAAAAGAACATGGATATGGATTCATAGGTATCTCAAATGCAAACCACAATTCATATTCTACATTAGGCTTCAACACAAAGAGAGACTCATATTATCTCAAACCAAGGTGAATTTTATATACAATCCATGAATCAAAAAATATATATATATATAAACTAACATCAAAGAATTGGAGCTCGAAATTCTGAGTGAGTCCCTTGTCAATAGCCCTAAACTAAGAGCAAAATAAAAATGGCTGTACCTGTTGAAATTCCGACTGTGGATTGGCCTTTCTTTGTGGTTGACTTGAGAATTATCTTGACAAAAGACCTAATTATTAGCCGTCGTAAGGGTTTAGAATTGGTGTTTCTTCTGTGGTTTACACTGCTTCCGGACCACTAGGGAGTGGTTCATAATCATTCTTGCAGTGAGCTATGCCAGTGTAGGAATCGACCGGAATACACTTCAAGATCATGGCAACGATCATACTGACGGCGCCGATCGCAATGCTGAGCCACCATAAATGCCAACTGAGAGGGACTGTGCTTGCAAAGTCCCCAAGGAACTCCACTATGATAACTTGGAACAGGACTGTTGATGTTAAGACGAGCATGAAGATCCAGTTGCCAAATATACCACTCAGCACGTTAATCTTCTCCAGTTCACGGCTGTTAATCTCATTGAAAACCTGCCGCAGAAGCATTAGGAGTAGTTTTTATGTTTAAAACAATTCGAATCGACGTAATAAAATGTCAGGAAAAGGAAACTATTTAATCAGAATAATATATATATATAAGAAATTGGGAAGAACACTTTTTTTAATGAATTGTGAGCACTATACCACCACTGTTGATCTTAAGAAAGTGAAAATAGAAAAATGAAAATTATGAGAATATTTCCACCACCATTTCATATTCATTTTCCCCCATTTCATCTAAGTTCCTTTTGCATTTATTGGTATAATTAAATTTGTCAATAATAAGAACAGTAGACTCATCTACTCTACAGATTATTGATATATATATATATATATATATATATATGAATTCGTAATCTGTTTTCTCAAATTGAGAACAAAATGGAAAATATGGGAATTTTTATGAATCAAATGCAGCAAAATCTATCCGAGTGGAGCTTTAAAGTGAACGGTCAGCTAGATTTTAGAAATTTTCATCTAACAAATAAAAGATTTTGTGTATTAGGAATTGAATAGAAACTGTTACCTGGCAAAAAACAAATGTGTTGAATATGAACGTATTGAGAATGATGTCGGAATCTGGACCTTCTATTTTGAGAAGTTTCTTCCCATCAAACATTAGAGCTCCCAACACTATCAGCTGAAATATGCTCTGCCCAATTATGTTTCTCCACATGACTTTGGTGATGAAGTCTTCATCCCTCCCAACAGGTGGTCTTCTCATCATACTATCATTTGATGGCTCGGTTGCTAATGCCAGAGCACCCAGTGTGTCCATGATCATGTTCACCCATAGCAACTGGACGGCAGTGAGAGGAGCATTACCTAAAAGTTGCATGAATGGAAACTGTATAAACAATGACAGAGAAACTAACTTTACAAAAAAGTAACATTTTTAATAGGAAAATTTTCATTTCATTCCAAGCCTATGGGAATTTAAAATCATCATAGTATCCTGAGTATTTTTTTTAGCATTGTGGCACATATGTGGCATATCAATCACATCATTATTCCAATAATTAGAAAGTGAAATGACAAGAGTTTAAAAATTGCTAAAACATGTTTTGACAAATTTTAAAACTTTAGGGGCATTTAAAAAAGAAAGTAGGGAATACCAGTGATGCATGCAGAAATAAAATTGACCATCAGAGCGACAACGTTAACCGTCAACTGGAATTGAACGAACTTTTGTATATTGATGTAAACTGCACGACCCCATTTGGCTACGTTAATTATAGAAGCGAAGTTGTCATCTAGGACGACCACATCAGCACTCTCTTTAGCTACCTGTACATGGTCAATGATCCAAATTCAGAGGTCAAGCAAAGGTGACTAAACATCATAGCAATAGTTAAAATGCAGAAAAGTTTTGTTTTAATGGTTCTGAACAATCATTGTAATTCTGGCAATGGATTGACTTGTGGTGAGTGTTGGCACAGCTCAACGTAGATGAATAACATTCTGGGCTGATATTGAAACTAGAACTAAAATCAAACTCTAGACTTTGCTTATCTAGTCAGATAAAGTATGGATAAAAGTAATTTGATTTTCTGTAGTTGGATTAGGATAAAATTCAAAGTTGTATGCAGCAACAACTATATCAACTTAAATCAAAATGTGATGCCAAAGTGCTGCTTTATACTAGGAATCTTGCAGAAACATCTCTTTCTTAGTTAGGAACTGGAAATCTAAGTTCCGTGGTGGTATAGAATTATTGCAATATATTCAATAAGAAGATAATGGTTTATTGAGATCCCTTGGGCACTGCACAAAAGTGAGAATTTCTTATTCTTATTCTGCTGATTTAGCGTGACTAATGTTGTCCTTAAAGAAGGATAAACCTAACTCAACACACACACACACGCACACACAAATCTTACTTGGAATTTGATTGAATTGACTCTCACTATTTCAGGATCTTGGAAATAAATGGGAAAGAAACTTGTGATGCAAATACCTCAGTGCCTGCAATACCCATTGCAAAGCCAATGTCTGCCTCATGTAGTGCCGGAGCATCATTTGTGCCATCACCTGTGACTGCCACAACTTCATTAAACATCTTTCTCAACCTGGCTACTAGAGTATGTTTGTCCAAAGGCAGAGACCGGGCTAATACCTGTAAAGGGCATATAGATAACAACATCTTTTTTATTAAAGTAGATGCAAGCGTAGTTTAGACATTAATAAGAACCATATTGAAGGTAACTTGGTAGTATTCTCATTAGTTTTGCAAAGAAACCTGAAGTTTGGGAATTAAATCTTTCATCTCTTCAGGGCTCTTGCTTCGAAATTCTGGTCCTTCTATGGCTAAACCATCTTCAGTCAGAATGCCACACTCTTTTGCTATTGCTTTAGCTGTATTTATGTTATCCCCAGTTACCATCCGAACTTTAATACCAGCAGCTATGCAAGCCTGCACAGCTTCCTTGACTCCTGGGCGAACTGGATCTTTGATCCCAAAAACAGCTATAAGTGTGTAACCAGCAGCAGGGATTTCTTCATCATCCTGATTAACGTCTATGTCTTTAAAAGCCAAGCAAAGTGTCCTTAATGCTTCACAAGCAAAGCTGTTAATGACTTTCATAATATCCTCCTTGTTTTTTTCAGATAAAACAATGGTTTTCCCCTTACTGTCAATTATACTGTCACACATCTGTAGGACAATTTCAGATGCACCTTTACAGAAAGCACGAATCCCTCCACTGGGTAATTTGATGAGGGAAGACATCTTCTTTTTATCTGAATTGAAAGGCTCAACTTTCAGTTTACTGCAATTCCCATGTTTGGATTCTAGATATCTTTCCAAGTCCAAACCAAACTCTAACAATGCTGTTTCCGTTGGGGTACCCAGTATGGTGGCTTTTCCATCTCTGTCTCTCACCACTTCTGAGGTACTATTCTCGAATATACATTGCAAAAGGACTACTAAAACTTCTTCGGAAATGACCGACTTGAGATAGGTAGAAGTCTCAGTACCACGAATAGATTTAGATATCTCACACATCCATACTTTATCTACAATCATGTGGTTAGTTGTCAGAGTACCAGTTTTATCAGTGCAAATGCAATTAGCAGATCCCATGGTCTCGCATGCAGACAGATGCCTCACTAGTGCCTTCTCATCCATAAGCTTCTTCATTGCAAAAGAAAGACTCAATGTTACAGATAAAGGTAGCCCTTCAGGAACTGCAACTACAATGATAGTGACAGCAATAGCAAAATAGTTGAGTATTATTAATGCATCTGCTGGAAACCATTTGAAGCCCATATGATATGCCTTATTAATTAAAAACCTTCCTAACAAAACACAAAATGTCGTCGTTGCAAATGCTAGACCAATCTTTCCTATTATTGTTGCAACACCATTGAGTTTGACTTGCAGGGGTGTTTCATCATCTCCACCCTGACTCAATGTCTCCATTAGTTTTCCCCACTCTGTCCTCATTCCGACAGAAGTAACAAGCATTTTAGCAGACCCATCTTGCACCTTGGTACCAGCTAGTAGAAATGGTTTTCCATTTGACACATACTCTGGTTCACTCTCTCCAGACAAGCTTGATGCATCTATTAACAAGGAATATCCAGATGAATATAACCCATCAGCAGGAACTCGATCTCCAATCGAAAGATGAACTATATCCCCAATGACTAAATCATAAATAGATACCTTTTGCCTGTAGCCATCTCTAGTTACCTGAATAGAGATCTTCTTCTTTTCTTTATCCAGATCTCTAAACTGTAATGATTGCTTGTAGTCGCTCACTGAAGTCACTGTCACAACCAAGAAAATGCTGAGGGTAATTCCTATTCCATCATACATGCCTTTCGGCCACCCTTCAGTGGCAAGCCCTACAACTACAGATACAAATGCACAAGCCATGAGAATGATCAATGTCAAGTCATGTAATGCATCCCATACATACATCCAGAAACTACGTGGAGGCTTCTCATCATATTTATTGACACCATAAATTTCCTGTCTGATGGATATGTCAGTTGTTTTTATGCCATCATCAAGGGAAACACAGATCTTTCTTGCAATTCCTTGAACTCCTCCATGTTTCTTCAGTGTCTTTTTATCATGTCCACGGGCAATAGATGCCAACTCATCTGGGTTTATACAAAAACCAGCGCTTCTTACCTCTTCTGGAAGATGGTATTCAGTTTGTGCACCAGCTGCATCAAAGAAAATTACGATTGAAACTAGAGCTGAACGACTAAACTTCTGCCATTCAGTAAACTGAGATCATACCGTCAATAAATTGCAGAGCAGCTCTTTGTACATAAAGAGCAACTCGGATTTTTTCCTGCACAGATAACATGTGCCCCATTTAGCATATCTCTCTTGATAAGAATAGCAATCAAGGGACAACTATCATTTAAGAGAATGCAAAGAATATTTTTTGCATGGAACCATGTCATACAGCTAGCTAGTGAACTATCATTTAAGAGAATGCAAAGCATATTTTTTGCATGGAACCATGTCAAATATTTGAATCTAATGTTGTGATTTTAAGAAAACTATACGATTGTGTACATGCCATAGCCTAACACTTTTAGTATTCCAAAGCATTCAAATAGTCATATTCTTATAAGCCAATGAGATGGAATGACATTCTCATATTATAATCTATAGAAAGATGCTTGTCAATGAAATTCTCTACAAATAATCTGGGAGAGACAATCTATATATTGCGTAAGAAGTGTATAGAGATAGATATAAGAGGTTACTGAAATTCTCCCAAATATAATACATCAACAAGGCACTAACAGGTTCAACATAGAAGATCTAAGAGGAAATTTCATCCCGTGTTGCATAACATAGTTCTCTCAGCATGTGTCCAAAGACACAAGTGAGAGAGAGATGCATTTTACGATATGCAATTCAAATCTATACATATACATGTGTATGTGTGTGTGTGTGAAACATGAAAAACAAAAAAAAAATTAATTATGAATGCAGAACGGCAGCAGAAATATCGTAGTATGATCGGAATGTCTTCCGAAGCATGTACTGAATATTAGTTGAACTTTTTCTTCTTTCTTTTTTCGCTACGAATCGAACCCTCGTTGAGTTTTCTTCCGTCCTTCTGCTAGCCATCACGTCGTGCCCCGGGGGCAGTATTGTCAATTGCCCGCAAGATGAAACATACTTTTTTAATTATCGTATCCTCTAGTATTTGTTCCCCAAGGTCTATAGTTTTTATTCATTTTTTTTTCACTTCATATTCCTGATAGTCTAGAATCACACATTTCATCTACGTGATTAACTAACACCACAATTCCCTGGTCTAAGACAAAGTCAAAGTCAATCAACGATACCGATAGAAGAATTTGAACAACATTCAAGGTCAAACCAAGAAATTTAATGGAAGTTTCCAATCTTCCCAGCAGAAGCGACAAAAGTGCTACATTTCTCCGGAAGATTGGGACGGCGACGACCGGTGTGATCGTGAACGGCCCACAAGCGCATTGCGGAAATTCCAGCAGACATGCGCTAGCGTGTGCCCCCTAGTTTCTCAAAAGAATGAAAGGGACGCGATCCAGATCCCCAATTATGCGCGGGAAGAAGAATGGTAAAACAAAAATGCAATCGCATCGAACCAACTCCTTTTCTTTTCTGCAACGGAGAGAGAGAGAGAGAGAGATTATGGATCGAGTTGTTAATTACCTGGATCTTTCGCTTCTTGGCCTCGACGACCGATCGCTTGTCGAGATCAGGGACCATGCGGAAGCGGCGTCGGCGGTTCTTGACGACGGCGCCGACTGCCCTCCGCCACTGGCGCTGCGCGTCCTCCGACGGGTTCTTGTGCGCCACCTCGAAGTTCCGCTTCAGGAAGCTCTCCATCCTATCCATCGTCCTTCGCCTCCTCTCCTTCCTCCTCTCCTCTGCTTCCTCGGAAGAAGCTCTTCCCCTTCTATTTATAGTCCCCGTCCAATGGTATTCCTCGCACGTACTTATATGGCAAAGAACGTACGTCCATGTCAATGGCTTTATATAACTATCAGATCTGATTTATTTAATCTCGACCGTTAAATTTCTAACGGTCAAGATTAACGAGACTTAAATTTGACGGATGGATCATGTAGTAGGGAGCGCAGATTCAACGAAGACCCCTTTTTATCAATCCTTAAAGCACAAAGTTTATCGACCAATAGCGGTGGCGAAATTCTGTGGGCCCCTGACTATCCTGCTTGAGCAAGCTGCCACGTCGAACCAGTGTTAATTTATTGGATTAATGAAATCTTCCGATTTTCATGCAATATTTTCTATCTAACTTATCAATTATTTAAATTTTATATTGCATCCGCCAATAGTTCATCGGAAGCCAACGCTAAGAAGAATAATGGTGAATTTTTAGTTTCATTTTTCTTATTTAAAAATATGCACTATTTATAGAAAAGTGTATCGAAATTGTATTAAATGCACCAATACTAATATCAAATCATTTTGATAATCTTCGACATAATTTAATTAAAAAATATATTACTTTTTCTGCAAAAGGTAGAATCCACCACCTTAGCGGCCCTACGACCATTTGTGAGGAGGTAAATCGAGAAAGTGCAGTTGGTCACGACGCAAGAGGGTATTACCTGACTTCGCCAGGATTCGAACCCTTGCCCTCTTCTGCAAGTCTGCTGCGTCGTAACCAACTCACCTATGCCTCGGGGGCTAAAAAATATATTACTTATCAAGAGACATGGTCGATTTTATATTTTTATTGTATCATTTGCATCTAAGACAACAGCATAAAATTAAACTATTTTATTAAAATTTTCTAATAGGAAATAGAAAATTTTCATTAGCAAAGGCCCAACATTTCTTTAGTAATAAGGTGAAATCCCCCACCCCCACACAGTCGGACCCAACGACTTGAGGTAAATCGAAAAGTTATAATTGATCACAATAGAGGAGGATATTATCTCAGCTTTATCGAAATTCGACCTTTGTCCACTTCAGTGAATCTGTTTTATCATAACCAACTCAACTATTAGCAAAGGCCCAACATAAATATTAGCAATGTTGAGAGATCTTTGCACTGCATTGGTTCCGAAGTGGATCCCCTTAAGACTAAGAGAGATCAAATTAAAACCAGATATAATTTTAAAAATATTTTTCTAAAATTTTAGTAATACCAAAATGTCTCTAAGAATTTTGTCTTGTTGTCAAAATATCTCATTTCTAAATGGATAGAGAATAACAAACCCTTCAAATCTCATAAAATGTGTTCATGCATCTGCATCATTTATCAACACATGGTTTATTTTGATTCAAAGGTAATTTCAGCCAAAATGAAAAACTGTCTGTCATCTTTAAGTGCGTACAGTCCAGAATAATATTTGATATTTGAGTTTCGGATATTAATATTTTTCTACAATTATGGTGTCTAATTAAGATTTTATAATACGAGTGCATAGTTTTCATCTTCGAGATGGTAATAGTCATGAGTTAAGTGCATACCCAAGTGCCATGCCGACGAGCACCATGAAGACCACAAAAAAGAATGGAAAGCCTGTCTGATCCTTTGCAGTGTATCTTCTTAGCAGAGCCTGGAAATGCAAGGGAAATAAGCAGAGATTCTTACTTTACAAAGGAAAATGAAATATCTATTTTGCTTGATGAACCAAATTATGAAATGCATATTCCATATATTCCTCAATTAGCAGTTAATTACCACAAGCTCTAATCTAATCTACAATAGTTTTGCAACATTGCAATTCATTAGTTGGTTTGCCTCATCCAACTCAGCATCAAACTTAAATCCCCTTTCAAATCTCAAAACTCTCAAACCCCATAATAACTGGTCTGTCATCATTCAACGTATCTAAATACACCTTATCAGTGTACTAGAATGGAAGTTAGGAATACAATTCAACAAATTTATGACTAAATAGGTGGCATAAAAGGATTCCTGTAAATCAGTATTCCAACTGTTTTTTGAACACTCAAAGTGTTTATTTATGGGTAACCCAGCTTAGAAATTTTCTGAAAGACATATCACAGGAATTGCACAAAATAACAGAAACAGTGCGATTGCAAAATGGTTTGGCAGATATCTGAATCTAGAGAAGGAATGCAGCTCAATTCTTCAATGTTCAGTCAACCTACAGTTTTATCAAGCATTGGCCAATAGTTCAGATTGATTACAGAAAGGCTTATAAGGTTTGCTCCAAGGAAAGCAAATATATTCAGATGGCTCATCATCAATAACAGAATTCTAACAAAGATAAACCTCTAGACTAGAAGGATAATCGTAATTCGTAAATGATAGCCTTTGTGTTTTCTACAAAAGCCAAGAAGAAGAGACTTAGCATTTATTTACAGTATGTGTTTTCTTTAAAAGTCGTTGGTTCTATATTGCAGAGGCCTGCAAAATTCCAATCAAGGAATTGTTCAACGACCTTACAGAGAAGAATGGGAGCTATTGAACCAACAACATCATCTCTACTTTGGCATTGGCTTGGGTGTGGACCACATGGCTGTGAAGGAACACAAGTAATCAACTTCTAGAAGACTCAAGGATGGTTGAACACATGCATTCTAATTTCTATGGGCAAACAAGCTAAAAGGAAGGAAAAAGATGGTGGCTGATAGACAAATTGCCAAAGCTTCTAGAATAACTAAGAGTTATGAGCTGGGGTGGGCTGCCAGATAACTCCATTGATTCTCTTCTTTGCTCAGTTACATTAAGCTAGTAATTTCTCTATTTTATTGAGACAGTTGGGTCTTTGTTTGGTGCTCTAGCTAAGCTACCCAATTAGTTCTCTCATTTTGTCATCTGCTAATACAACAATGTAATAATAAGAATGCATCTCTTTCCAACCTATACTAGCGTAACTACTTAGTAGGAGTCCCTCCTACCTACTGTTTTTTTTTCAAAAAAAAAAGATAAAAATATTTATACCTTCATCTCGCCTCTTACATAAGATTGTCTTAGTAGCAAGAGAAAATTTCACTTATATTTGATAAATTATGTTTTACCACCAACCTTTGCGAGATGGTATAATTTTGTGCCCTGGGATTTAAATTGTTAGTTCAAAGTGACAATCAATAGAACAAAGTTTCACTTCCCCCTATAACCTACCTCCTTTTTTAAACACTTCAAATTAACAAAATGCCTCTAAAGCTTTCAAACTCTTATCATTTATTGTAAATAATAAATGATTTTTCTTCATGAAATAGTGTTGTGGCGGTACATGTAACTTACCTGCCATATTATTTCATTCATAAAATCATCAAGTTTGAAAATCCTAGAGGTGTTTAAAGGGCAGCCTGATGGATGAAGCTCCCATCTCCAAGTCACACACAAACCCTAAAATCCTAGAGGTGTTTATCAATTTTAAAATTTTAGAGAGCATCTATAAAAGAAACTTGAGTTACAAGGGGCAAAGTGATATTTTTTCTATGATTTGTTATCAACATCACCTCAACCCCTAATGGACGTAAGCTCAAGTGGCAAAATGATATGGTTGTGCAAAGGTTGGGAAGTAAAATGTAATTTTTCAGAATTTAAAGGGTGAAATGAAAAGGTTAAAACCAGGGACAACTTAAGATTTTGTCTAATAGCAAAAGACTTGTGTATTTGTTTCAAACAAAAATTAGCTCACAATTTCTCCTTTCAATTTATCTCTCTCTTGGGTAGAAGCATTAGTCTCCTCCCTTAGGCTTGCTATAGTCTTCTCAGCCTGCAATGCAAACAATGCCATATATTAGAATATAAATTATACACAGTGGCCTTAACATATTTTCAATAAAAAAAAAACTGTAATCTTTCTATGTAAGATAATAAAACTTCAATAGATTCAATGTAACAACTCACAGTAAAAACAAAATGGCATATACTACACTAAATTACAACTACAACCTACACTTAGAATGAAATGCAGACTAATATATAATTCCCTTTTAAAAGGAAGTATATATTACATTATTATTGGATAGGATGTATAAAATCGATGGCTGAAAATGACCCAAGCCAAGTTGAGATGTAAATTATGAGGAAGAACTAAAGCTCAAGCTCTCATCACCTATATTTGACCGAGCTTGAGCTAGACATGTTAATTAGTTAATTGAATTCGGGTTTAACCTACATTTGTATATGGAGTTGGCTGTACTTGACCTTGACTCGATCCATAATTTATATCAAAATTATGATACAGGATTATGAAAAGCATACCCATAAATGAACTTATATGTGAACCCACAAATGAGCTTGTGAAAAAATTGGTTTACAAGCATATAAAAGAGTTGTCAATATATGTTGATTTATGGAGCTGATGGATGAAGCTTAAACTTCCTGATTCCTCAACTGCTCTAACTGAACTCATTTAGAGACTAAGCCTAACAATAACATTTAATGCGGACTGTCAAAACATTTAACCTATGTAGCTAACTTCAAGGTGTTCTATAACTGCTTGATTCATTTTCCACCCTAATAAAATTACAAGAAGCACAAGGAGTTTCTATATGTAACTTAAAGGGCACTAATGACTTTGTCTAGATCCTTTTGAATGAATGCAGTTAGTCAGGGTCTACAAAGTTCATGAATTCCACTGTTTAAGAGTGTGCCATGGGATACAGTTGAGATTTGCATGACACAAGAAACGAAATTGCCAAACTTCTTTTTCAAGTGACATTTTCATGAAGTGATTCACACAGCATCCAAAGGGTTCATCGGCATTGTCACTCCAACATTAGTAAGAGGCATACATAAGTTTGTGTATGAGGTGTTGGAACTCTATTCCCTATGCCAACTGGCACAGAAACAGACCCTATTCTTCATCAATAAAACATATGGATGGTGGGGACGAAAGAGTGCATCAAACATTTAATAATGAGTTAAAGCGTGCATTAGATTGAAGGTGCAATGAGGGTGCCTCATTTTTGGGGACAATGTCACATAATGACTAGCGTTAAGCATCTAAGGGGGCAAGGTTTTTCCTCCGGACTTTAGTCACATAGGTAGGAGGAAAGAAGACCTAAAATTTATAAGGTGAAGTTGTGTCTCTTCTCGAGTTGCTAGTCACACACACACACAGTCACACGCACAGTTGCACAAGAAAAAATGATGACAGTAATAAGAGGTAGGATTATCTACCATTCATAGAGTGTGGATGCCTGGTAGGGCACACCTAATCATGTGGCTAGTCATTTTGAATAGATGGACCTTCCCCCATCAAAACAAGGTCAGAGTAGAGATAAGTTGTTGCATAGGCACCTTTGGTGATAGGAAAGGACAACCATGGCATTAGCCCAAACCCATCCAAGATTCCCCACCCCTAATGGCATGTCACCAATTCATCTTTCATTAGAAAAAACGGTAGAAGAATTAGATATATAAATGTGGCATGCTTGCTTAGAGAGAAAAATGAGAAAAAAAAAAGAATAGGAGAGGAAGTAGAAGAGTGGACTTGAAATTTTTTGTTTACTTAAAAGTAAAATTTAGGGAAGAAAGAAATATGGAGAAATAAAAACCATGATTTTTTTTCATAATTCAGTCACCCCATAAGTGGAAACAAAGTGAAAGAAGGGAAAACTGACTTAAAACTGAACTGACCACATTACCTTTTTTATAAGACATGATTAACACCGAGGGTAAAATGATCTTTTCAATAATTTTCATGTTTCTATGTTCTTTATTTTCTTGGCAAATAAATAACAGAGCAATATAACATATTCATTCTCTCTCATCTTCTTTCTTCCTTAGTAAACAAAGAGCAGCAAAAAAAACTCTTAAGTAGAAACAAAGTGAAAGAGGGGTGTGCAATCCGTAACATACCATAAATTGCCATATCTAAGGCATACAACAAGTATAACCAACCAACTAACGAAATAAACTAACCTCATTTAGCTCCAATACAAGACTATCCAACTGCAACTTCAAGTCATCAATATCTTTAGCAACCTAAATAAAAACAACAAGGTTAACGAACTTTAGTTAATTTAATGAGCTTTAGTTGTATGAAAAAAGTAAGCATTGCCAAATCCAAGATAATGCAAATGATATGGATGATTATAACTAAAAGTAAAGAGCAAGCACATGCTCCTGAGTCTTCAAACTAAAAGGTATATGCTCCTGAGTTAAATGTAGAATGGTAAATTATCAATTTAAAAATTCATCTTTAGATGGTACATATTGTAGTAATGTAGTGGATAACATCCAAATATTAAGTTAGCTAGAGTAGATTTTCCCAGAATAAAGGAGCAACATAAACATAAAGAAGACTCCAATATCACTTACATGCAATGGGGTAAAGTTAGCTATTCCAAGTTCTTGATCACTTGCTATACATGTCTCTTTCAAAATCGGCTCTCCCTGATTAGCCTCATTTGTGGCAGCTCCATTGTTTGAAACAGAATTTTCTCTCACCATAAGAACTTCCTTAACTAGCTCACTCTTTGAATCACTCTCGACAGTTACAATAGGGTCAGCTGAATCAAGAGCTTTAAAGGCCAGATCCTGCTTCAAAATCTGGTTGTTTGTTTCTACCTCTGGAGAATGTGGTGGACTGACAAGAACAACTTTCAACTTGTTCTCTTGGATATACCTACCAGTTTCTTTTGAGAACTGATGAGCCAAGTAAGAGCACTATCAACACAGAGCCAACCATACACTACATATTCAAAGGCAAGAGTTCATATTACTGCTGTATACTTACAAAACTTGGAATAATGTCCTCATCCATGCTACCATAAGGAACAACTGTGCTCTGAATCAGGAACTTATCTTTTAACTGCATATCAGGTGGGGTTTCCTTTGATGCTTGCATAGTAACTGAAATGTGGTTGCATAATCATGTAAATAACCAACGTAGAGAGCAATCAAATTGAAATAAACACTAAGAAAAGACTCCCAAATTTGAAATGCCTATCAGCTGATTTTTAAATGATATTTTCTATTGTTAAGAATTATTTAAGATAGTCCCAAGTGTATGTTAACCATTTTGGTTTTCCTGACAATCCAGATATCGCACACAACTTTCCTACTTTTAACATCTAGTCTCATGGTAAGACCTATTACTTGTAGTGGAACACAATCACCATCATATACTTTTAACTAATATTGTTGCTTAAGTGTCTGATATGAATATATGACAAGCTCAACTTGATACATTATGAAAGTGAATGATGCTCCTAAGTGGAATTTATTTCATGAAATATATCTTGGGAACACATTCCAACCAAAACTGAAGTCAGTTTACAAACTACAGTATCTGATAGCAAACCTGATGCAAAACTTGTAATAGAACAACCAGTCACCTATAACCAGCACATATCCATATAATGGTAGAAAATGGGTGGAGCAATGGGATAATGTTGTGTACAATCCTACAAGGCTCATACACCATGCCAAGAACAACTTTCCTGGCACATAAAATTGGGTCATGTTGGGTATAACATGAGTCAAGCACAACCCGCATAGCTAAGATGGCCCATCAATAATAAATTTACATATTAAATTTTTTATCTCTGAAATAATATTTAAAAATATAAAATCTTATCAAATTAGTTCTAAATCATTTTAAAAGTAGCAACAATTTATTATTATAAATATTTCATGTTGTTAATTATCATTTTTTATTTTTTACAATATTTTATTATTAAAATAGTGACTCAGCGGGCCAACATGGAAATGGCATTGCCTCGTCATGCCCAAGTTTGTGTTGGGCTTGAGGTGATCCAGTCCTAACCCATGCCCAACTTGACATGGTTTCAATATGAAAAATCAAGCCCAAGATGTTCCTGGCCCTATGAAACCTCCGCACACACACAAACACACATGCACACATAAGGTGAGAGAGAAAGAGAGAGAGAGATTATGATCAGTGTCTATTTCATATTATTTAGAAAAATAAAGCATGCATCACCTACAACATATGTGACGTGTTGGCTATAAATGAATTCACTATTGAGATGACATATTTATGGGATTTTGGAAACAGCAACAGAAAAAAGCTAGGCCTAAATATGGTTCTAAATAAATACAGTTTACACATTGTCAATTTTTTAGTGAAAAAGAGAAAAAAAAAAGCTGGTTATAAGTAGAGCATGAATAATATAAAAAGTATTTTCATGGTAGAGGATATCTTGTATTGCAGTATCAGAACATATCTTTAACTGGTTTACTATTTGTTTTTCAAAAACTAAGTTGTTTGATTTTGTTTATTGTCAACGTATTTTGTGAGAAGGATCATCTTAAAGTGAAGATCTTATCTGATATTTTATCTCTAGTTTAGCAGTATATTGCATGTTAAAGCTACACAATAGCCCAATAACATGTGAGGCCTTGAGCATGTCTAACTATACATAAGGGAATAAAACAAATTTCCGATTGCTGTAGTAGCACAGCTTTTGAAAGTGCATAATGTATGATAATTACCATGTCTAAATCAGGTACATCACAACATGTAGAATTGCAATCAAAGAGAAGTAAGAAATCAAACCTATGAAATCACATGTTGATCCTGGTAGAATGATTCCTGTATTTGGACGAACACAATATCGCTTAGGAGATGTAGTTTTAACCTAGTAAACATGGTCCTAATTCAATCAGATTTTATAAGAAAAAACTTTAAGTACCATTAAATTGACAAAATTCGGAGACCATGTTCAATGTGGATTGAAATCATTGGGTTATCTTACAGCATTTATCAAGGGAAAGTTAAGCATGTCAAGTATTAACAATTAAATTAACTAAAAATATTAAATGACATAAGAGTTGACGATAGAATAGAACATACAGAGTCAAACAAAAATTGACAGATGGAGACACAATAGAATATTCTACTCTATGATGAGTTTGAGATGAGAGAATAAATTGGTGTAAGATAGAGTTTTAAGCTTATATAGCTAGTAATTATGGCCATTTATATTTACAAACCCGATGCAGTAACAAGCAAGCAATTTTCAGAATATGGTTTTGAGATGACATTGCAGTGGGGTGAAGAACAAATAAACTCTGTTCATGTCTCTAGTCTTAAGAATAAAGAATTCACCTTGAATGCAACAAAATCTTTGGATTTGTTGGCAAGTTGAACAGAACATGTACTCTGCTTTTTCAACTCAACTAAAAGAGCAATGTAATAGGTTAGTACATATGTGCAAGACTAACAATTCAGAATAAGATGCCATCGTGAAAAGCGAAAACAATACAGAATAAGATAATTGAAGAATATAAAAAAAATGTTGTCCTAGTGAACTTGAAATTTCTTGCTAGCTTCATGTCCATTTCCTCAAACAGAAATTCAACTTTTTATCTTTGGTAATAATTTTCATGAAATCTGCATTTTCTGTACAGTTCATGCCTACATACGAGCTTAAGTATATATATTGTCTTTCCTTTTAAAACTAAAGTACTCATTAATATCCTGTGATTTGTCCAGCTTTAAGTATATATATTCATCAAAAATAAGCATTCAATCCATGAAATAACAAAATGGACTTTCATCCTCTGAGGGGCATTGAAGACCAAAATATCATAATGAGACACTTGATAGTGCAGGTAAGATTCCAAAACGTACTACGTTTATTCACAATTCTTAGAATTCTCACTGAAGTCCATCAACATAACAATTGTAGAAAGGTGAACAATTAAAAATGGAGTTTGATTGTCCACCAAAAATACACCAATTTGAACATTGTCCAGAAGAACATCCCAAACAATAAAGGAAGAACCTCCTGTATAATCTAAAGGTCCATGAAGTCGTGTGCATAAACATACTAAAAAAGCAATATTTGCCGATTAACACCTTCCCAAGTTCAACAGATCAAATGGGCCTTCTTTCCACTGTTATATTTGCTAATCGCAATGAACAACTTCGGAGGTTGAAAGCAAACCTGACTGACCTGAGGTTGACTAATATCATAAAGTCATGCACATAAAAATTGAGACAAAAAAAACTATCGAATGTACAGAACCACGCAATAGAAGCTCGGATGGGGCTATCAGATCCTTCTCGAGAATGAAATCAATCGAAACACATGGTTTCTTATAAAAGAAAGAACGATTTTATGAAACAGAATATGATGACGCAATTAAGACTACACCAAAGCAACCACAGATATTACCGTAAGTAAGACATCCTCGTCGCTAACAAACAAGAAACCCATTTTGCTCCGATACTTACTAGTGAACTTGAGTTCCTGAGGATGGATTTCGACAAGCATTTCGCCCGCACCCATCGCCGCCTTCCTCATCCAGAAGCGCACGGATCCAAACAAACGGACGAAATCAAAATAGAAAGCGAAAGCGAGTAGGAAAAATCGCAGGAAACAAAATCTCCGAGGGCCGCAGATTTAGATCTCCGGAAGCCGTCGTGGCTGTAGGAAATAGGTGAGCTCACCCACAAATTCCCCCGAGATCAGTGCACGAGACGGGAACGACGATGAACCCTAAGACGTCGCACTGGAATCGCCTGGAAGAAGGCGGACGCCTCCATTTATTGTCGATTTACTATCGAAGACGGCAGCAGGCAGCGGCGAGGAGTAAATTTGAAAGGGGCTTGAAATCAGGACTCATATACGATGACGCGGCAGCTCCCGATTCGCAGAATATTCTTCCTCCCGGTCGGACCCGCGATAAGGACACGTGTGTCTTCCTTACAGGTGCGATTCGTTTCCTCGTGCCGTGAATTATACGTCTCGTTCTTTCGTATTGAATTTCGTTTGATATTCTCACACCGATTTTTTCTCCTGCTTGGAGTGTTTCTTCGCAGAAGCGGCGTGAATCTATCTCGGTAAAGCCGAAACAAAAGGCGTGAGAATATGAAACTGCATTGAGAGTTTATGACGTAATATTTTATAGTAAAAATGACCCACCCGATCGATCTACAATTAATTATGACAAAAAAAATATTGTCTCAACTTCATCACAAATTTAAACCTCTGATATAATATTTTATCACTTTATAGTTGAGTTGCATTATGACATAAAAAATTAAATTATTTCACTCTAAGTTAATTAACCATGTTGAGTTTATTCCATTATGATTGAGAGGACAAATTTTTAAAAAATGAAAATATAATATTTTAGGAGATAAATTAATGTGTATAACTTTAAAAGAGTAGTAGGAGTTTATCCATATCGCGATCAGTCCTATTTCAGACGGAGCTCAAGTCAAGTCAACCTTACTTGTGATGAACTCAAGTTCAATCGGACTAGTTATTCCAATTTCAACTCTATCAGACTTAGCACTCGATCAACACACTTGAGTCAAGTCATCCAACTCATAACCAAACTTAGGATTGAGTAAGTCGACTCAGTTGATCTCAAATTGTTGATCTCATAATTGCCAACTCAATAGGAGCTAAGCTAACGCACATCCAACCTAGTCAAGCCATGGATACTTGAAAAAGTCAACCAATCCCTCGATCTCAACTGGATCAATAAACAAAAAAAAACATTTTAAAAAAAAATATTTAATCATATTTCTCATCTTACAATAATTTTAATTTAACGTCTAAAACTATTCTATATGTAAGCAACTTTAAAGTACTATAACATAAATCAATTTTAATCAAAATTATTTTATCTCATAACTAAAACTATTTCAATTATATAAATTTTAATTAAAACTATTTTAGATTATATTATTTGTATTAAAACTATTTGAAGATTAAGTTGGATCTATTTTAAAATTATTTATGATAGTTTTTGACCAAATTATGTTATAATAATATTAAAACTATAATAGTTTTTGACCAAAATTAATGTAATAATTATTTGACTATTTTTAATTAAGTCGGATTAATTTTAATATAACATTAAAATAATAGTTTTTTAGATAATAAAATAAAAAACATTATTTTAATTATAACGAAATAAGGCGGACCTTTTAAATTTGGGCCGCACGAGCTGCCCAGCCCGCAGCCTGCTGCCCGCTGCCCGCTGCCCGCCTATTTGCCGCCAATATGTTGGTGGGTTTGGGGAGGTTACGAATATGCTTTCCAACTTCGCCGAACTGCAGCCATGGCGGGAGAAGGGAGCTCTTCGCCTTCCCCAGTTTTCATCGGTAACCCTAACATCTTCTAGATCATTCTATTTTTGCTCAAAACCCTAATCATTGTCGTTGCATTCTTAACTTTTGTTGATCGGATCTCTCATTCGCTCCTTGTTTAATCCGTCTGCTTCCTTCGTTTTCCGAATTACTGTCTCAGGAAATTGTAAAGTTGTGATCGAAGGAAGCGGCATCTCTTGTGAGTCGAGCGAGAAAGGCCTCGTCATTTCCGTGTCTAATGATAAAAAAATCAACATTACAGGTACATGTTTTTCTTCTTTTCGGCTGTTGATCACTTTGCGCACTTTCTTCTTTATGTTAGTACTGTTTAATGATTCGTGTCTTCGGCCTTTTTCAGTCGATGAACCAAAGGTTTACTCGAGAAGGAAATCCTTCAGTCATCAAAAACCAGATCTCAAGTATCAAATTGATGGTACGTTAGGGCATCTATATTGTTTTTTTCGTAACATTGTTTCAGCAGCATCTTAGCATTTTCAATTGTCACACACTTAATAGTAACTTTTTTTAAGGTTTTGTTTGGTTGTGTGAAACTACAATGCCAAAGGAAGCTTCTTTGTACACGCTTGATAGTATCATTTATTCAGAAAAAAATGTTCATGGAAATCACCCTTAAACTTTCTCTGTCTTTCCACTGGTAATAGTCATGGGCTCATGGCTCCGTTTATTGATTCAATATAGAATTTTTATACCAAAACAGAGCCGAAATATTTAAATTTTTTCAATCAAAAAACAATAAGCTTTCAAACTAAATAAAACCAACCCTTCTGGTTCAGTTTAACCCAAAGTGATTTTTAAAATACTTTTTAATACTAAAAAACTATCAAAATTGCATTTTCTTCTTTATAAAAATCTATGTGTAGATGTACACACATATCTTTATTTGGTTTAGTTCAATTTTATTAGTTTACCATTCATAAACTAAAATCAAAGTTAAACCAACATGTTTTTAATTTTTCAAACCAATACATTTCTTTTAGGTTTGTTTTGGTCTGATCTATTTGTTTTTTCTTCTTTTGGTATTCGATTTTGAATATCCAATGTTTCTATGCCTCCCCTCTTCAAAAATTCTAAAATTGAGTTCCACTGTTTTGATTGTAGCTGAGATGGGATTCCCTACAAAAGATCATTCTTTCTTGCTGTTGAATCCTAAAGATGTGGATAGCCAAAATAAAACTTTTCTCCAGGTATTCATGGTATACTTATGATTTTCTTTTAAAGACGCGAGAAAGTCTGCTTCATTTCAGTCCATCTTAGTTTATACCCCATGCCTATATTTTATTATCTTTTATAGTTTGAATATTATTTTATGACCGGTTTTTTCTCACCATGCAATTCAAATTCACTATGTCAAGTTATTTTACTTGCAGGATGTTCTAAAGCTTTACACAGAAGAACTTCCTTCCATGAATTATGCTGCAAACACTGGGAAAAAATCTCACTTTCTTGAGAAATGTATATTGAGTGGGTGAGGCAGTTGTTTTACTAGCTATATCTGGTCTCGTGGAGAGTGAACATCCATCTGTGATCCTGATTTGAGCTATAACTGATGCACTTTTAGTTATTGTGACAATCATCATGACGTTTTCATTTTTATGCAGAAAATATCAAACCTTGATTCTAAGATCAGAGAATGCCAATGGCCCCGGAGAGGTAAGTTATGCCAGAATTACATGTCATGGTTTTATTTAGGTACCGTGTATGAGTCATCTGTAGCTGCACTGAAAACTCCTTTATGAAATTTGCAAATTGCCTAAAGAATTCAATAAATGCTGTCTAGACAAATCATTAGTAAAGTAGTAATCAGTGGAAGTTAGTTATTTCTCAATTCTGATGGATCATGTCAGAAAATTTGTAAATGTGATTTTTCTCAATTCTCATTGGTCATGTCAAGAGTGATCATCACTAAAACTCGTTCTCCAATTTAGTGATCAAGTCTTGTAATGCACTCTCATAATAATCCAGCATCATAGGTTACTTTGTCATGATGTTAGTTGACATTTAACTAGATCAGTTAATTGCTGCTTGAATATACCACTTGCCTCTTAGACTAGTAACAAAAGGATAATGTTAACTGGAAAATCTAGTCAAAACTTTAGACTTGTATCAAATATAGCCTAACATTTTAAAATAATTAATCTAGCACAAACTTTGAATATGACAGCAAACCTGACTGTACCAATCATATAGGATTCCAACAAATTGTACTGATAATTTTGGATAGACTTATATGGATATAACAAAATACTCATGCTGAAATAGTGTCGAGTAAAACCACAATACTTTGGTTGCTCTACTTGCTGTTGAATCAGGGTCCAATTTTCCAGGTTTCTCATCCCAAATTGATTTAATTTTGCCTTCCAGATCAAATTTAATCTGTTATATTGAAACTTGGTACCAAAGCACCAAGCCTCCTGATTGCTATTTAGTCTATGGATGTAACAACGGGAAAATAATAAAACATTGTCACACTAGAGAAAAATTATTGTAATTGTTTAAAAAAACCAACCTATGGCTGATCTTTGCGATCACTCTAATTGGTGTGGTGCCTTTCCATATCCTAGTGGCGCACTGAATATTTGATTCATTTTCTAACGGTTCTTACACATTGTCAATAATGGTGTGCCCAACTATGAGTATTAGGATAAATGAAGAGTTCAAATATAATGCACTTCAGAAAATTTGGCATGATGAGTCATCCAATCTCCTCTTGCCCCTTTAATTTCATTGTAAACATTTTTTTTTGCCAAACTTGATTTTCCAATGATGGATATTCCATGCAGATATTTATTATTTGAAGCATGGCATGTTATAGGGAATAAGCAAGATCCCTCCGTTGAATTCTTACGTCTGCAACTGTTGCATTTCTAATCCCACCGATACACTTTTTTTTAATGGACGGACTAGAAAGTTACAAAAATGGAATTTTCTGCATTTGATTTACTTTTTGTGCTTTAGTCTATAGGTTTCTTCATTTGGGTTTCTGCAATATTCATGTCAGTCATCTTCCCTGTGTCATTCAGGTTGTAGCTGCGGCTTCGTATCAAATAATTCCCAGTGACACTCAATACGCTGAAATACCTCTTGCTGCTGTCCGTTCAAAGAACCAAAACATGGTAAGCGAAAAAAAATTCATCTCTATCTTCACCTTTCCTCCTGCCTATTCATCATTTATCTTTGAAAGGCGATGTGTCGCAATGTTTAAGACACTAAGCCCACAAGGAGCTTGTGCAATTGCCAAATACTTTCACAGTCCTGGGAGTGTCTAGATATTCCAAGGGCGAAGTTAATGACGTACACAGGTCACATCTATAGCATGGCATGTCATACCACTAAAGCAGAGTAATGTGAAAGATGTTAAATAAAAAAGGCATATGGACTTGTTAGAAGTTCATGGACTGAAGTCACTAAATCTACAAAATTTCTTGCTCACCTCTTGTTGTCCTGATTGTACATTGTATCATCTATAGTTATATAGCATGATATATGGCAGATTCAAGTGCAAATTCCTGCATTTCTTTTGTTAATTCTTTGCGTGAGGACTTATTGAAGAATTTATTAAGATTCACGAATGCCATCATGATGTTATTTTTTCAGGGTATTGGTAGAGCCTTGTTCACGGAATTGAGAGAAAGACTTCAAAACGTGGGTATTCTACAATTATTTTGCTGGGCAGATAAGACATCAGAAGGTTTTTGGCTGAAGCAGGTACTTTTGGTGCAGAACTGATCATCTCTTTGCTTTTTGAAGTGGTAATATATGCATATATATAGCTTGTGTACCTATAGAATGGTACAAATGGTCTATATTAAAGGAATTGCCAAAATTATCACAACTTTAAAGATGTGTTTCCTTCTAAACAAAATATCATCAGTCAAATCATACTTTCTGAAAAAGGTGTGCAATTTCATACTGTATGGGACTGTGCCTGTCCGAACACAAGACCAAAAGGTGGACCATCCTCTTTGAGCTGTACCCACTGAACAATGGTTTTAATATCATCACGGACTATGGGTACTTTCAGGTACAGTATGGTGAGCATTAGAAATATTTTTTTTATTTGTATGGTTTTACTGTATGCACAGTACATAAGATGCACCGGTTCAACAAATCACTGAGATCGCATTGGACCATATTTCAAACATTGCTTGGGGAAAATCTTAAAAGACGTTTTTTTTTGAAACGTTTATGAAAATTACTGTATAATTAACTGTTTTATCCGGAAACATAGATGAAAATCACCTGCATCTATATTTTCATCGTACTGCTTCATTTGTTTTATTTGGTGTTCCAGATCCACAATTATTCACACCAATGTCTCAAAAGGTCCTTTTGCTCTTAAGAGAAGTAGAAAAAAAAATTCTTTTGAAATTTCTGTTTACCATTACAGGATCAGATGAAAAGCTCATTTGATCAGTGCACTTGATTTTTTATGTCTAAACTGTCTTTTCTCTGTCCCCTTTATATTTTCCATTTCAGATCCACAAAAATTTGACAGCCATGTGCAGTTTTTGGCGCATAGAATCTACTCTTATGAACCGTGGTTTTCTAGTATGTCAATTTACCATTCGATATTGCAACACAGGATTTCATACCAGTGGGAGAGGTGGACGGGAAAGGCAAAGCTGGTAGACTACCAGTCAAAGCTAATATTAGGAAGGCATTATCTTTTCCTGGTGGTTCGACGCTGATGGTTGCTCAACTTAAGAAGGTTACAACATCTAAGTTCAGTTTACCATGTAATGCTTCTTTTCAAACTCAGATTTCAGGAACTTTAACTGATTTATTTGATAATAAATCTGAGTGAAAAATGATTTTCTTTATGGTTTCTTGCATATTGCAGTATTTAGGCAAACAAAATAGAAGTTGACTTTGGTTGTAATATGCTCCATATGTTTAAAAATAAATGTAGCACGTGTTGGGCAGAGACAAAAGTAAAATAAGCCGTGAGTCCCATCCATGTGGACGGGCAAGATCCATGTAGTTGATCACCAAAATGTTGAAATCCACGAATTATTGTTGTTTTGTTAAATGTTCAATGAAATATAATAATGTTTTCGGCTTCACTAACTTATTGTACTTGCTAGCAAAGATAACTTCCTTGTCCAGTATCATTCACAATATTCTCATGTCAGCTCAGTAGGCAGCCTACACAACAAATTTGTATTATTTACATGAAGCTGGGGGCAAATTTAATCTCAAATTATGCTTGCTGGACACTGCTATTGTCTATCCTTTTTTCCCTTTAGGCAAATAATTTTATATTTAACATTGTTTCTGTTCACGCCTTGCAATTTTTTCTAATTAATTCTTGCACATTATGATGTCATCCATTGCAATGCTGAGATTACTGCTTTAGTGAATTTTTTGTAACTTTATAATATGCTGGCATAGATATTACTTTCTACTCCTGTTCCTTCCTAAGGCTCTTGGCTTTTCTGTGCCGTATTTGATTTTTTCAGATAGTATAGGACGCAAGAGCGGTGAAATTGAATTATTAACAGATGCTGATGATGAAGATGATACTTCTGAGCAGAGACTAAAACGACCACTATGGGAGGCTTCACTTTCTTCACTTAAGTTGAAGAGAATCAGGGGGGCACATCTTATCAGTTGTCCTGTGAAGTCGAATCAGGATTTTCCTTGTGACAATTGCTTTGTTGGTTTTTCTGGATGCAATGATATGGCAGGGGTTCTGCCAGATCATTCTAGTAGTGCTAGTCATTTGGGAACTCATGGTGCAGGGAATCTTTCAAGTGATACTTGTGAAAAGATGGTGGTAAAGCAAAGTTGCCCCAGGGTAATTTTCATGGACATTGCTAATGATGCCAAAAAGATCCTGCTTACAAAGGTAATAAATAACCAATAGCCAAACTGTCTTATGGATATTTGTAATGTGTGTATCTTCTTAGTTGATACATATACTGAATAGCAATATTTGCTAGACTTTTTTTTTTAGGAAATGGTAATGGATGTCTAAAAGAGGAAATATGTATGTGAAATATTTATAGAGTAGATATTTAAAGAAGGAAAAAAAATCCTAGAAAATAAAGACCAGGAAATGTGTGGACATTTCCAATAGATATATGATGTCAGGAGTTTCATCAGTTTGCAGTAGCTCCATTGAATCTGATCTAATTGATGTGAGCAGACGTGGAGAATTGATCGAATTTTGAATTGCATCCGTTTCTTCTTGTCACAATGATCTTCTTGTCACAAGTAGAGCTAGTTTTACGCTGTACAATCACATTCACCATAGAAATGGGACCTCATGACTCTTGGAATGGTGGAAGCCATCCAACTCAGTGAAATGATAGCTGAACTTGTCTTATTTGTGTGTTGATTAGTTAAACATCTACGTGTTGCTATTGGTATCAGATACTGCTGAAAAAACTTGCCTCAATTATGTGAAAATTGAAATGTAAATGCTAATATAGAACTGTGTTATTATAGTCACTGTTGAGAATTGGCTGCATGATCAATTGGTATCCTTTGAGAAGGTTGCAACTCTCCAATTTCACCACCCTATCTCTTTTCATTAAGTGTCTGAAACATATTAGACTTTTATGGCATGAACAAACTGTGACAATTTCTATCGAATACTTGTGTATCAAACCTGCAACATGCAGTTTTTTCTGTGTTGTGAAACCTGTTTTTATGTAGCTTATTCTGAATTCAGATCGTCGAGGAACTTGGAGGCTCTGTCACCTGTGATGGAAGTGACAGCACACATATCATAACTGGAAAAGTAAGGAGGACATTGAACTTTTCCTTAGCCTTGTGTTCTGGGTAAGTTTCTTATTCACAATGCTCCATAATGAACATAGACATCATGTGATCTGAATAACGAGGCCACATGAAGCTTTCAAGTTATGGACTACTTGTAACTCCATAATCAAAAAGTTTGGAAGTTTGTCAGGCTTAGACTAGGCCCAGAGTGTTTTTTTAGGGTTTCTCTTAGCATCGCTTCTTAAGTCTCAACACTCATAATTAACAAGCAAAATGACATGTTTTTTCCTTTGTCATGCAACATAAGGCACAATAAATTAGTGCTGGCAATTATTTGATGCTTTCTGTAGCTACTTCCTTTTTCATGTCTCTTCTTACGATTGGTCTACTTGTGAATTTCGCATCAGAGCATGGATAGTTTCTCCAAACTGGCTGAAGTCGAGCTTCAAAGAAGGCAGGTTTGCTGGTGAGTTGTTTTTCTAAAGTTTTAAAGTCAAACCTCCATAGAAACCATATTATCAAAATTACTTTCCCTTTTTCCTTGGACAGAGGAGTCACAATTCATTCTAGAAGACGAAGATTATTTGTTGAAGTACAAGACTAAACTGAGAGACGCTGTCGAAAGAGCAAGGAGAAATCCTCACTCGCTGCTTAGAGGATACCATGTCTGCCTAGCCAAGCATATCCAGCCCTCTGCTGCCACCCTCTCAGCCATTATTCAGTCAGCCGGTGGCACTGTATGTTCTTAATATCATCTTTTCTTTCCAATTCATTTACTATCAGTTTGCTTGCAGCTCCAGATACAAAATTTTCCAATGTTAGTGCACACTTGAACAATGAATGCAACGTGCAGGTGATAAAGAGCTTAGGCAGCGTTCTGGAGCCCTCGAAGACGATCTTCTTGGCGTGCGAGGAGGACATGTCAGAGGCCATGGCAGCTGCGAAGAAATGCGTTTGGACATTCAGTAGCGAGTGGCTCATGAACTGTGTCATGAAGCAGGAGCTCGATCTGGAGGCGCCTCAGTTCGCCGAGTCCCTTTAAGGCTTCGCAGGAAAAGCACCAGCAAGCTTGAGGTGCCTGTGCTCTGCTCTGTTTGTTTTGGGTCTCTGAAATGGAACACACTGTTAATTCTTTTGATGGAATTTGTTTTATTCGATAGAAGTTATTTTTCAGAAAGTAAGAAATAGTTTTTTTTCCTTCTAAAAAATGCATTTAAGTTTTTAAATTGTTCATTTATGCATTTGTTTCTTAAAATAGAGGATTGCTATGTTGCGTGCGAGGATTTACGCGACTTGTGCGCGACACCCCCGACCTCTAGTCATTGTCGTTGCCATGCCGTTCGGCCATCGGAGACCGCCGCCCCGGGCACGATCGATGGCCCATTCACCGGTGCATCGTCTGGCGTCGGATTTCGATCGATAGTTGTTGGAATTCGGTTGGAAAATTGTCGAATCCAGCACGCGGCCACTGGGGGCCAAATCGTGGCCGTGTGTCTTGGACCGCGATTTGGTCGGAAATCGGTCGCGATTTGGCTCCCAATGGCCACGTTCTAGATTCGGCGGTTTCCGACCGAATTCGATCGGAGTGCCACTATCCAGTCGGAATCTAGCGCCGGATGGTGCGCCGGCGAGTGGGCCGTCGGTGGCCGAACGGCGCGGCGAGGGAGGCCGGAAGCGGCGAGGGTCGGGGGCGGAGTACATTCCCAATTTTAGACGGTCAAATGGGCGTTGCGATCGCATGATGGAGCGGTGATCCCTCCATCATAGCAAAATTGTCTTTAAAATATTCATTATTTTTAGTTCGATTGTGATTTCGTTGTCGAGTGGCCGTTTGATTAGATCGGCCGTAATTTTGTGACCGTCGATCGGATAGAGCCTTAATTTGGATATTTAAATGCGTGGTTTAAGTAAATTGCCATAGAATATTCCAGCGCCGTTGGAGAAGGCGAACCCCAACGGTCAAAAAGCCGTGGCATCCTCGCTCTATAAATCATCCTCCTCGGTGTCTTACTGGCTCTCGCACTCGTCGTCGTTGGAAGAGAGAGAGAGAGGGAAAGAAGAAGAAGATCGGAAAGGGAAAGGGAAGGAGCGGCGAGATGACGAGGGAGAACCAGGACGTCCGAGATAACATTCCGACCACCACGGCCGCTGCCTCCGCCGGCGCTCCTTCCGCTGCCAAGCAGCCGGCCCCCGTCACAAAAAGTCCCGACGGTCAATCCGTCCTCAAGAGGTATTCTTCTTCTTAATCTCTTTAATCCGTTTTCTCGTTCCTTATCTTTGATCCTGAAGGATTATGATTAGGATTTCTCGTCGACTTATTGGAGTTTTTAGCTGCTAACCTTGTCTCTCTGGAATAGGAGCAATCGTGAGATCCGAAGTTGGTTGGTAGGTCTTTCGTTTCGTGATTCCTGGGGTTTATTATTAGTGTTTTCGCTGCTGATCTCGTTTTCCTGGAACCAGCAGCCGAAGCTATAGTGGCCTATGAGTTTTTAGAAGGGCCGGCCTAATAATAGGCCACTATGCCCATTTTTTTAAAATTAATCATTTTATATATATATATATATTTTAAGTAAATAAAAATTATTAAAATATTTTTATTAAGATTTTGCCCCAAATAAAAAAGATTTAAAACGCCATATTATCACTTAGTTTACTTTTGTCCGAGATTTGAATTGACCTTCGGTCATTGGATTTCCAAATAAAAAAAATATTTTGAAATGATTCCAATATACCAAACCGTTATTTTTTAATTTAAAACTTTAATTCGACCTTCGCTCGCACCTTCGCCTTATTCGCTAGTTCACCGTTCGCCAGTTCACCTTCGCCCTTCGCTAGTTCGCCTTCCCCCTTCGCTCGCGCCTTCACCAGTTCGCCTTAATCGCCCTTCGCATAGTTCGCCCTTCGCCACCAAACCCTAAAACACCACCAAATCCAGAAACCCTTTTTTTTACTTCGCCAGTTCCGGCAGCTCACCGTCGACCGTTCGTTGTTCGTCCTTCACCACCAAATCCTTCCCTTCGCCTTCGCCGGTTCTGGTGGTTCACCGTCGACCGTTCGTTCAGTCTTTCGCCACCAAATCCTTCCCTTCGCAGTTGCCCTTCGCCAGACCTCGTCGGCTTAATCGCGGTTGAAGAAAAAGGCCGAAAATTTAATTTTATATAAAAAAATATTTTTAAAATTAAATCTATTCCTTTTTACTACGCATAAAATTAAATTTTATTATTATTTAATTTTAAAATATTTTAAAAATAACAATTATTGGAGCCGAAGCTGTGGATTAGGAACGATCTAGGGTTTTCATCTGCTTGTATGAGTTTTTAGCAGCTAATCTTGAACAAATGTGAGATTCGCAGTTGTTTTTTTAGGTTTTAACCATGAGGGGCCAAGCTGTTTTTAGGTCTTCACTTCGATTTTTTTTCATGGATTCAGTGAAATTTTCTTCCCCATTGTCTTCTTGAGATCCGAAGCTGTTTTGGAGATCAAATGGTTTAATCACGCTCGCTTATCTATTAAGCTTCCATGGAGTCTATTTCTCTGTTGCAAACCAAAATCTATCAATCTGCCCCATTTATCTATTTATTTGTTACAATGCATACTCACTTTTGCTTCAATCTTGATTCAAACAGGTTGCAGTCTGAACTGATGGCATTAATGGTGAGCAAGGAGACTGACTCCATAGTTAAAATTACTGTAGCTTGAGAATAAATTAACTAAATGAAATCTTTTTAGATGTGTGGAGATCCTTGTATATCGGCCTTCCCTGAGGGAGACAACATCTTTTGCTGGAAAGGAACCATCAATGGCAGCAAGGACACAGTTTATGAGGGCACAGTCTACAAGCTCTCTCTTGTCTTCCCCACTGACTACCCATTCAAGCCTCCCAAGGTGAAGTTTGACACTGTGTGCTTCCATCCAAATGTGGATCTCTCTGGCAACATCTGCTTGGATATTCTTCAGGTATGAAAGACAAGAAATGTCCACCTTCCTCATTCTTGCACACATCTATCTTGTCATTACACTCCGAAGCAAGACCATGTTATTATTAGTAATGTACAGATCAATACATCATCATCAATAAGTTGGTATTGGCTATATAAATTTTATTCCTATTCCATACATAAATCTTGTTAGGGTTTGAACAATTCATCATCAGCATTTTCATATAAGGGGTATTTTATTAGTGTCAAAATTACATTTTTACTAACCATCATCACCAAGTTGTGTAAATCTCAACTATTTAAGGCCACTGCTATCATTAATAATATTCAGATCAATTCTTCCACCGTTAAGCTATGTTTGTCTTAATTACTTGTCAATCTTATTCCTCCATTTAGCTCTTTGCAATTAAATCATTTGTAGTACAATGGAAAGAGCCTAACTTTCGACTCTTATGCTATCAGGATAAATGGTCATCTGCATATGATGTCAGAACCATATTGCTTTCGATCCAAAGTCTTTTGGGTGGTAAGTTTAAAGGAAATTTTGCCTCAATTCGACTATTAAGGGCATTTTCAGGCTTAAAATTTATTGGGTTGTTTGATGATCATTGTAGAGCCAAACAATGACTCCCCTCTCAACAACCAAGCAGCAGCTCTTTGGTCCAACCAACAAGGTGAGTGCATGTATAGAAGAATGATATGCTGCACATCTTTATTTAACCTAAATACCTCTACTAAACTTTAAACACTGTATTCTAAATTCTAAAAAGAATTAACAAATTATATTAAATATTCTAAATCATAATTGTGCGTTTTCTGATATTTTTATCCTTGTAATGAAACAGAGTTCAGGAAAATGGTGGAGAAACTGTACAAACCAATATAGTTTGTGAAGGGAACATGGGAATGAAGATTCATTTGATTTCTATCTAAGCTTAAGTTGTTGTTTTATGGATATTGCATTGGATTTCAATTTACAATTTATACAGATTGGTTTGATTGCGATAACAAAGAGTCCAGACAGAGAAATGCATTGCAAAAAAGGATTTCAGGTGTTAATATATTAAGTTTTGCCACATACAATGGAAGTGTTGGATCAACTTTATTTGTAGACTAAGCTTAATGAGCACAACATGTTCCAGAAGCATTCAAGCATATCTGCATCAAGCACTGTATGCCTACAATGCAGATTGAAATATCATCTCCGCCAGTTCCTGCGATAGATAGACGATGATAGTCGAACAATTAACCGCAAAATTCCTCATGGGCAAGACTAGCAATGGTCTCTACAAACAAACATACCTGTTTCGCTGAGGGAACCGACGGTTCGCCCCATTCCATGCTCTTCTTTTCCAGTGTTTCGAAATCAGCTTTCCCAGCCTGTTCAATTACAATGCTCCATAACTCCAAACCAAACAGCAAAAAGAACAATGTAGTGTAGTGTGTTGTACCTCAATTAGAACACCAATCTCGGTGTCAAAGCTTTGGTAGCGTTTTCGGACAAGCTCAGCAAGGGAACCATCCTAGAAGAAGAATGTCTCATGATACTCCAAGCCATAGAATCTATCTCAAGCATAGAAAATTCAAATATCACCTCGATCAGTTTCGCAACATTTCGGAGACCTCGAGCTAGTGTGTCCATTCCAGATATGTGGGCGATGAACAAATCCTCAACGTCAGTGCTCTCCCTCCGCCTAAATCCAAGTGAAAAAACAACACAAAACATGATGATTCTATTGCTTGCTGTTCGCAGCATTGCCTTAATATTTCGCTAGAAGCGAAAAAAGCACTATTTGTGTCGTAGGATCAATCAGAGGAACAAAAAGGAATGAAAGAACCAACAGTTTTGCATCAAAGTTGAATCCACCGGGTGCGAGCCCTCCCTGTAAAAAAACAGCAATGATGAATCAAAGTTAGTGGAAAGCAAGGAAATAATCCCAAAGAATTATAACTAACAAGAATTGGCTGAAGTTACATTTCGAACGACACTCAGCATAACAAGGGTTGCCTCGGCAATATCTGTGAGGAACTGATCAGTGTCCCAACCTGAAAGAGAGACAGTTCAATTATCAAACATATGATGTTCAGGTATCTTTAACAATGGAGAAATAATGAGCACTATTTTTTAGCTTAAGTGTCGCATGCACCGACCTGGGGATCGCCGGTATTTGCATCTATATTTCCAAGTAGTCCGTTTATCCTTGCAGTTTCGAGCTCATGATGACAGCTGAAAAATATGCGATATTATAAGAAAACAAGTACCAAAATGTTTCCAACCAAAATTTGGCACACTTCACAGAAGGGCTTACCTATGACCGGATAAAGTAGCATGGTTACATTCAATGTTCAACTTGAATTCTCCTGCACCAAAGTTATTGTAGATAAGAGAACTGCAAATCAATCGACTGAAAAGGAATGTCGTTATGAATCCAAACTGCACAAAATCACTTAGATACCAATTCCAAGGAAAGTATGGTATATAATGAATGCTGAAATGCAAATAGCATGGTTTTGAAACCCCTTTTATGTCGATCATTCCACCTGCCAACCGGCATGCGAAACAAGCTCAGAACTAGCCTTTTGTGACAGAGCTTAGCCTTTTCCCTGAGCGACCACAAGAGCCAAACTTCCAATCATGGCCCAGCTTTTGCAAGCGACCACGAGGATTAGGTTTCCGCAAGCTCAAGGGCTAGGGTTCAACTATTTTGCAATGACACTTTCATGATGGGACAAAAATGTAAGATGCAACAAGGAATCTTCTTCTACATCCATGATTCCTTCCTATTCTCCCATTTCCCTCCTCCAAATCTTCTTACTTTCCTCCTCAAATTCTTTCTCCTTTGCGCCTCTCGCATTGTGTATCGGCACGCCTATATTATTTCGGCTGAGGATATACACCTTGGTTTGTAACTATATTTCAGACCTTGGAAAATAAAATCATGTATAGCCTTTTCTCCTTCAAAATAATATCGAAGATACTTGCCATATTATTTCTTCTAAATCTAGTATTTTGAGAGATGGTAAATCTGAAAATTATGAGCAATAATTCTTTTCAAGAAAATAAAAAACATCTTGTTATCGACTTTCAGAAAAAACTACTATGCCCTTGTATTAAAGAGGAGGGGAAGCAACTACCACTAAGGCCATATTTCTGAAGGAAAGCAAAGGTTGTTGCAGCATCCCAGTCATATCTGATACAGAGAAGTTCAGATTAAAACATGCACAATCAACGAACGTAATCAGATACGATACGATTGTGAGTTGCAATACATACTGGTGTTTTGTAGGTTCTTGCGGCTTAGGTTCCAAAAGTAGATTTCCTGAGAAATGACAAAATTATCGCAACAATTCTCAACTTAAGTGTCAGATAATGCTCTGGCGAATGGATCAATCAAAGCAATAAAAATATCTATGTCCAGAAGCATGCAAACAATAAGGTTGATATTTAATTCTTAATTTTGGATAATAGCCAAAGAAAAAGAAAAGTTTCCATTAGGAATCAAAACGATAAAAGAAGATTTCTGATTTGTTTGAATGACATTGAATTATATATATATAGATGGAAAGAGCAAACATTACCCTTGAAGCCAAGTTTCTTTTTGTAATCAACAGCAGCCTGGAGAAAGTTTGCCTACAAAAATTAAAACTTAGCCTTTAGATAAGGAAACAACAAGATGAACATAGAATCATGTAATGCAATTTGCATGCTTTAGAAACATGTAAGATAAACATAGTTTATCGACCAGAATAAATATGAAAATAAAACCATTAGAAGAAAAAAATTTGCCAGACTTATCGTACTCTGTAATATGAAAGTACTAATTCATACCATGTGATCAAGTTCTCTTTGCATATCAGTGTTAAGAAGGGATTGATAGCCTTCACGCCCACCCCAAAAAAGATAGTTTTCTCCTCCCAAGTATTGAGTTACCTGCGAGAGTATCAAATAGATATAACAAAATTGCGTTTGGTGAGAAAAGACGAGTATCTAATACTATTACCTCCATAGCCTTCTTGACTTGAGCTGCTGCATAAGCGTAAACTGCAACCTCTGAGCTGTGAATCCAAACATTAAACTTGTTAACAAACACAAAAATTCTTTAATTATAGTTCCTATTAAGCAATAAGTTTACCTAGTAGCAGCTCCGTGCATGTAACGTGGATGTAGGAAAAGTTGTGCTGTACCCCACAATGGTTTGATACTTGTCCCTTCCTATAAAGAAAATTTGTTCAATAAGGATAAAGTGGCAACATTGCTAGGGTTTTACTTCCATGTATGTAAGCAACCAAAGGAGATCAAAACAAAATAAATCCATCTGAAAGGCGTTGCTTGTGTTTTATGGTAAAGTACAAAAGCAAATTCAGAGTATAACACCTGAAGTTCCTTAGCAAGAGCTACTACTTCATCCAAGTTTGCATTTGTTTCCTGATAAGAAGAAACTGAACATTTTCAAATAAACAAGATCAAAAGAAAGTACTAGATATTAATAATGATAATTATTTCTTCACCATGCAGAGGTAAGCATAGCTTGATTCTTGCAGATTGTATAACTACTAAGGCATTCGATGCCAACCATTGAAAAAGAAATAGTGAATACCTCAAGTGTTTTACCATCAGGGGCTATATCTCTATCATGGAAGCACCACCTATCAACTCCAAGCTTGTTCATAAACTCAAAGTGTGCTCGCACTGCATTGTACATAGACACCGATTAGACTCTCACAAGTCACTTAGCACCAACAAACCTACTGCATTGCATGCTTTTTTACTTCTTCTTTTGGCCATAGTCAGTGAATTTGTGCCATCCTCCCACGGCCATGATTTTGTTGGGGCACCAAAAGGATCGGCACCAGTACCACGAAACGTGTGCCAAAAGGCAACGCTAAATCGCATCCAGTCCTACATTACAACTAGGAGCCTCAGGATAGTAATAAGCTGCTAAAGTTTCCACAACAAAAACAAAAAGGCATCTCACAGATACATGCTTCAACTATGACCGAACAAGAGCAACAAAAAACTGATCCTCAAATGGAGCAACACAAACCTTCATATTCTTGCCGAGTATCTCTTCGTCGGCATTATACCACTTATAAGAAAGTGGGTTTTTGCTGGTTGGACCCTAGCATGAAGGAAAAACACAGAACAAAAAACACCCCCAAAAAATCTAAGTTAAACAACCTAATCAACAAGGTATGTCCTCTGGTGTATTTGATTAAACAGCCAAATGGTTTTTTTTATTACTTCGTATTTGATCTTTGAGATTCCTGGGAAGAACTCTCCTTCCCAGCCATCTGAAGAACCGCCATCGCATGCAGCCTCAAGATTTGCCGGACATGTTTCCAGAGTCTCTGCAATCTGCAATTAAAACCTATTCACACTTCAACAAGTCCACATTTGTGTTTCATCAAAAAAAAGAAAAGTATACAAGTACTCACAACAGTTGACAGTACCAAAGCCACAAAGAGCAAAGCAGAAGTCCCCTTAATCTTCATACTGCAAACCCTAAACACACAAAAAAACAATTATATTTTTTATCAACTGTGAGATTTGCTAAGAATACATGTCTCCATTGTTAACCTAGGATTCAAAATCCCTCTTTCTATAGCAGTATTCCAGACCAAAACTAAACACTGAATAGCTTCCTCCCTGAATAGAGACCACTAGATTAAGATCGGAGCAAGAACTCCAACATCAGACTGATCTAAAGGGCAACAAACTAAAAAAGTAATGGCGAAAAACTACCAGTAGCAACAAAATCAAAACAAAAACTACTCAGAAAAAAGGTGAGATTACTTACCGGAACTAAATCAAGCTCTGCTCTTCTCCAGTTCCAGAGATCTTACGAGCAACAAAAGTGGTTTTAGGCTCAGCATTGTTCTATAGGAGAAGAAGAAGCGGTTTGTGAGGGATCTCATCCACTTGTGCTATGAAATTCTATATATATGCACAAATTTATTCGGAAATAATGACCGTTCGATGGGAAATCTAACGGTGATGGAGTGAATGGTAAAGTGAAGTAGTACTGCGTAGTATTTACCGGATTCACAATTTGGCTTTTTTGGATTAGGATAGATTTCGTCGACGGCGAATCCTCAAATTTAAGGCAACACGGATCTATCGTGACGTGCATATTTAATAAATAAATAAATAAATAACTTAAATAATGTATGATAGTGGAAAATTTAATACATAGAAATTTTAAATATGCGTTTCTCGAATAATTAAAAATATCTGTCACATCAATAACAAACAGGGAGTTCGGAATTAACGATAAAATTTTTTCAAAATTACGACGACGTCGATTTATAATAATGGCGACTAGCAGTTTTACAATCGTCTATCAAAAATAATATTTTTATTATATTATTTATGATTGAATTAAATAATATTATATTATATTTTACTTTTTAATTATATAATTATTTAATAATCATATAATTAATATTATACATGATCACTAAGTGTCTCATATAACTAATCTCATAATCATTTATTTAGACATAAATCAGGAAATCAAAATAAATTCCATGTGAGAGGGTATGATTACACAATTTACTATGATAATTTTATAAATTAAAAAAGTGCCCTAAATTATATGAATTGTCAAAAAAAATTATTATAAAATTTTAGGAGGAAGATTTTATCTCAAAAATATCTTGTATTCTAGCATTATTGTATATACTATAATTTATTTGAGATAATAGATGACTTTTAATATTGTATCAACTAAGGTTAAATCATAAATCTTAAATTCTTAATGTTAAATTTTAAATTTTAAATATTATTATATTAACATATTTTTTATTATTTTAATAAACGTATTTAAAATCTATCAAAATTATTTTAATTTAATTACAATTATTTTAAAAGAATTATAAAAGTTACTATGACTGTAAGAGCCATAGGGAAATAAAGAGTATAAAATATCTGATGGGGCTTTTACTTTAAAAAAATATTTATTAGGTGTTTTTTTATAAGATACGATCTTTTTTATTTTTGTCCAGACTATTTAAATGGTCTTTTTTTTTTAATTTTCTGCCCTTTTATTTTTTAAAAAATAAAAATTCAATAAAAATTAGTATAATAAATAATTTTTTAGAAATTAAATGTATTTTAATTAAAAAATAAAAATAAAAATAGAGTATAAAATCCACTCTTCCTTCTTCTCGGGTGGCTATAATAAAACGATCAATGGCGTTCGCCGCCTTCTCTCTCTCTTCCCTCCGTCCTCGACCTATCGCCGCCGCCGGAGCTCGACCAAATGCCAGAAACTCTAGGAGAACTTCTCGCCCCAACCCTAACCTCAAGTACCGGAAGCCCACCGGCACGCCTCCCTCCTACCGCTCCGCTGGCGGCGCTGGGGAAGCTACCACTTACACTCGCCTCCCTCCCAAGGACGATTTCTCCGGGGGCCCTTCCGTCTCTGGGATCCCCTCGGTCGGGGAGATCAGGTTGCGCGAATCTCCGGTTCCAGCCTTGGACTCCGCTAAGAAGCAGCATTCTGACCGCAATCGCCGTGGAAGGCAAGAGAAGGACAGAGGTTCCAGCTTTGTGGAAGACATCGACGACGAAGAAGAAGAAAAAGAAGGGCAAGAGCTTGAGGAGTTTGGGGGGTTCGATTCCAATCCCGATTCCTTCTTCGATCCATCCCTCGGTCCGCCCCAATTAGTTTCGGGAGAGTTGAAGGGTCAACGGGAAAAGAATCGCGCGTGGAATTCGACTTCCAATTCAAACAGGAACGTCTATGGTCCGGGTATTACGGAAGAGGCTGAAGATGAAGATTTTTTGGATTTTGAGTCGCCGGATGATGAGGTGATTTTGGCATATGAATCCAGTCCTCCCGAAATTGAGGCATCGGGTTTGGAGTTGGACTCGCAAGCCGATGGAGAAATGCATGGTTTTTTTGAGGGGGAAGAGGAGTTTGGAGAGGAGGAAGCGAAGGAGAAGGGGATTCCTGCGATTATGAGGTGCTTTGATCGGGCAAAAATATATGTTAAGGCCGGTGATGGAGGGAATGGAGTTGTGGCATTCCGGCGTGAGAAATTCGTCCCTCTTGGTGGTCCATCTGGAGGAGACGGGGGGAAGGGAGGAGACGTGTATGTGGAGGTTGATGGCTCAATGAATTCCTTGTTGCCATTTCGTAAAAATGTGCACTTCAGGGCTGGGAGAGGTGGGCATGGGAAGGGAAGCAAGCAGGCTGGAGCAAAGGGGGAGGATGTTGCCGTGAAGGTGGCACCTGGAACGGTGATCAGAGAAGCCTTCAAAGGCGGCATGCAAGGTGAGGTTTTGCTCGAGCTAATGCGTCCTGGGCAGCGGGCACTTCTGTTGCCTGGGGGTAGGGGTGGGAGAGGTAATGCATCATTCAAATCAGGGACTAATAAAGTACCCAAGATTGCTGAAAATGGAGAAGAGGGTGCTGAAATGTAAGTGCCTACTTTTCCTCTCATGTTTTATAAAGTTTTTTGTTGGACTTCAATAAACTATGTTGCTCCATCTCTGAATAAGAAACAAATTTCAGTGATAGACTCTCAAATAAGTCGATCTAGCATTTTTCAGCTGTGGGTTGGATAAAATCTTGAATAGACTGCAAGTTAAATTCTGTGCAGCTTCTAGTTCTTTTGTTTGGAAAAATACAACTTACTTAAGTCAGTTCCAACATATCTTGGCCTATTCATGAGATGGCTAATTAGGTATTGCAAGTGTTATTCATAGTATTCAGTATTCCTTTGTTATGGTCAAATACTTATAGATGTGATATTTGTCTTTATTTGTGAAAAAATTTGGAAGGGTCTTAATTTTTGGTAGGAATTAGATCGTCATGATGATGCTTAGGAATTAGGGTGTACTTTCTTTCACTATGATTGATCGTCTTGAAGTAACATGGTTAAATAAAGAGACAGCATTCTGTTTTGACGATTAGATTTAGATGTGAGGTAAATATCAACGTGAATGGTTCTATTATAATATCATTACTTGTATTAAATAAAAGATGATCTATCTACTATAGCTGCACTCCATCATAGAATATTGTATAAATCAATTCTGACTTACAATCTAATTGTTTTCGGATGTGCTTAAACAAATCACTCGGTGTCATTGACTTATACCAGGAATCACAGTCATGTGGGTATTAGATGAGACTTACCGCTCCACTAAGATCACTAAAATTACTTGGACAAAACTGTGATGGACTCAAATAACTGATAAATACCACTGATCTAATTGTCAAATTAGGTTTTCATCTAGTCTGTTTTATGGCCATCAAGACTTGTGATATAACATATATTATTGAGAAAGAAAAGTCTTTCCATTTCATGTATTAGATGAATGACTTGACTTGGCAAATCAAATGAATAGTTCTGATGAAGCTAAGAAAAATTGAACAATGATAATACATGATCTCCATTATAAAGTTATGTTCTAAAATAAATAGGTTGATATAACTGTCTGAACCAGATGAAAAAACTTAAAAACTGATTGTGTCAAACTACTTGTATCACAACTCCTTGCTTGGTTATGGGCTATCTATCATGTGAATAAGCTTCCACTCTTGAAGAATCTATGTGAGGCAATAAACTGCTAGAGCAGATTAGATTTTCTTTTTTAAAAACGTAGGTTAGGCATCTTCCTTTAGAAACCAGTTTAATCAAGTTAGTTTCCTCCTTTGTGTGATTTTTTTTGTTCCACTGAGATTCTTAAATTGGTTAGGTAACAAAATATCCTTCAGGTGGTTGGATCTGGAACTAAAGCTGGTAGCTGATGTTGGAATTGTGGGTGCTCCAAATGCTGGAAAAAGCACACTTTTAAGTGCTATAAGTGCTGCTCAGCCAACAATTGCTAATTATCCCTTCACAACTTTGCTTCCAAATTTGGGAGTGGTTTCATTAGATTTTGATGCCACCATGATTGTCGCTGATCTACCTGGTTTGCTTGAAGGTGCTCACAGGGGCTTTGGCTTAGGCCATGAATTCCTAAGACACACTGAAAGGTGTTCTGTCCTGGTAAGAATTCAAAGTTTAGCCACCCAGTTACTGTCACATGAACTTGGAGATGAATTCTATTTAGGGGGTTTTGTAACTTGCATATTGTTTGGTCATTCATTCTTTTTTGCTTTCTGCAAGATAAGTTAAGCATTCAATATCCTTCACTGCATGATCTACAATTTTATCACATTGAAGCATCAGTGAATATGTGAAATTTCCATGTAATGCAATATTGACATGTATAATGTGTTTTACTCTACCCTTTAATCCATTTCTAGAAAAGTGATGGCCATATATTTATATTCTCAATATTTCATTTTTTGCTGGGAAAAGTTTGTTATGCTGTCAGACAGTTTTTCTGACTCCCCTTTGTGCATAACTACTGAAGATTGAATAGATCTCTTTTAGTCTTTTCAATCTTGTGTCTCTTATGATTCCTTTCCCTTAAGTCAGTCCCTTAAGTTTCAGTTATGCAGTATGATTCAGTATGGTGCACTGAACCTTTTCATTTTCAGTAAACAAAGGGTGTCCAAATGTGTTAATAGGGTGATTCCTTGTAAGGTTTTGACTTTTTGGATATGTCTCAGTAGTTAATTCTTAGATGCTCTTTGTGATAGTTGAGTTGGTAGCTGGTTAGTTATTTGTACTTCAATTAAGATTCCTTTTGTTAATCATCCCATAGTCCTCCATTATGCTCTTTGTGATAGTTGAGTTTCTGATTGTTTCTTTTTTTCTCCATTGTTGTAAAAGTTTGTACGAATTTAATTTGTAGTTTCACTGACCAATTTAACATATCAACTGTTGCTTCTAGAAGTATATGTATAATCTACTTTTATGAGTACCTAAGAAAGTTCTTTGTTTTCTGGATCCTCAGGTGCATGTTGTTGATGGTTCAGGGCAGCAGCCTGTGTATGAATTTGAGGCAGTTAGATTGGAACTGGAATTATTTAGCCCAGAACTTGCTGATAAGCCATACATTGTCGTGTATAATAAAATGGATCTTCCAGAAGCATATGAGAGATGGAGCACATTCAAGGAACACCTACAAGCTCATGGAATCCAACCTTTATCTATGAGTGCAATGAATAGGCAAGGGACACAAGATGTTGTCAATGATGCCTATGGTCTCCTACAGAAAGAAAGGAAACGAAAGGAGGAACTTGAAGGTAATTATTTTACCACAGTTTTTCTTTCTAGTTCATACTTTGGCATTGTGTGGTGCTGTGCATTTTTTAAGTTGTATGTTAATTAGACATGCATCATTTAGAAAGTTCACACCTGCATTGCCTTGTTTCTTCAATAATAAGCCTTTCCCTAACTTACATGTTTCTATGTGCATATTGATTTTTCATTTCCAATGCGAGACTTTTCTTCATCACAAAATTACTTGCACTGAGTGATGCAATAATGATTTAGGTAGTCATTAGGATAATGCATAGTTTCTTGTAGTAATGCTAATAATGTATAACTACATAATGTGTAATGGTCCTATTATGTCCAGAGCAGATGAGTTCATCGGCCAAGTGTTTCTATTTCATGTTGTTGTTTTTGTCCTTCAGCCACCTGATGCTGTTATTAAGCCTTCAGTTTTGTAGATTTTTATTTGCAACGTGAAGCTCACTTTTATATTGTCTACCTTTTTGTTGCAACTTGATGCTGCAGAATGGACTGGTCCGTTGAATCTAAATCATGTTGCGGATACAATACAAAAGGAAAGAAGCTCTTCCATGAACGACTTCCAAATTCTTCATGATAGCAGCTCCAATACATGGCATGTTGAAGGAGCTGGATTAAGACGTTTTGTTCAAATGACAAATTGGCAGTATGTCTTCTTCTTGGACTCATTATTATCTTATGGTATATCAAAATTATCTTCTGGTTGTATGAAGTATTCGTACTTAACATTACAGTAGCTCTAGGTTGTTTTCAGCCTCCTCCCTATGAATAGAGGGGCTCTGTTTGACCAAAGAAACATTCAAAAATTTCCTGAACTGGTAAGTTTCATATAAAAATCTTGTTAACTAGGCAGGATTGCAGATTGCAAGAAAATTCAAACAGCATCAACAAGTTTCATAATTCATTGTGCATGATAAGCAAAAGTCCACTTTCCTATGTTTGGGCATAAATATTTATATCCTTTTGAAACAACAGAAAATTAGACAAATGATGAACGGTCTTTAGATGCAAATTAGCAAAATGCTAAACGAGATGAGATAAAAGCACACTTCAAGAATTTTTTAAGAGGACACAATAAATAATGCAAACACGTCTCAAAAAGAAAATCAGCCATTGCATTGCATTGTCGAAACTGTCGAAACTGACTATGAATTCCTTAGTAAGGTTTATGATACTGCTTATTTGTATAGACATTCTTAGTGGGCCATGGGGCATCATCAAGGTTTTCATATCAGCCTGGGGAATATAGTGTCATGTATTTGATGCCACCTTACGTTCTGTGGAAGAATGCTTCGCATTGAGATTTTTTATTTTTTATTTATTTTTGGATGGGGAGGTTAAATGAATTATATAAATAATAGATCACACTGTTGGATATCTGACAAGTTTCAACATGATGGGGGCAGATATTCTGAATCTTTGAGAAGATTCCGGCACGTTTTGGAGGCATGTGGTGTTTACAAATCTTTACTCAAACAAGGTGTCAAAGAAGGCGACACCGTTATTGTGTCTGAGGTATGGTTTTAAATCCTTCCAGTCATTTTACTTTTACTTTGGTAATGGTGATGCGTCCAAAACTCATCAAGTAGTAAAATCTCAACAACAAAAAAAATCCTTTCAATTTGAACTTGATTACATGCTTCATGGAGTTGTGTAATTTCATTAATTGATTTAACCTAATATTTCTTCAATTTTTGTTGGTGATCTGTTTTTTGCTACAAATTTGCCCCTTTCAAAGATGGAGATGGTATGGCATAATGAGGCCGAGAAGAATAATCTGCCAGGCACGAGAAAACATGCGACTGGTTCTGTAAAATGGCCACTTTGTTAGGGGAGTATGCAATATGGTATGCTGAAGATTCAATTTCTAATTAAATCACCAAATTGTTCTTTATTACAAAACTTATTCATTGTTTGAATCTTTGATTGATAGGCTTTCTATAAATTCAGTTTGGTTTCTAAGAAATGCTTGATTGGTTACACATACTTTATAATTGGACTTCTTCGATGGAATCTAAATCTAAGGAACCCAAATTTTGTTGTTTATTTTCTGTTTCCTCATGACTTATCTTTGTAGAATCCATACAGTTTGTATTAAGTATTCTAGATAAATAATATCTCCCAATTTCATTATCAGTTTGCATTTCGCTCACTTTGAGAGATGTAATCTGGTCATGTTCTAGATATTATTCTTGGGTAATCGCCTGAATATGGCTCCTGTAGTTCCCAAATGCCCAGTTAAGGTCCCCAAGTTTGCAAATGCCATGACAGTATTTTAAGACAAATTTATCTGTCAGCAGAAATCCTTCCACCACAGCCCTAAACCCTAAAACCCTAAATCACGGCCGAGATGCCATTTCCACCTCAGTCCTTGTAAGTAAGATGACATTGTGAAAGCCAAGAAAGCCTTAATGACAAACTAGAGCTTGTATTAGCAATCTGAGGGGGAATTGCCAGTGTAAAATGGTCTTGATTATCACTAATGGAGATTGTACATAGTACATAACTACGAAGTGGAGGGAGGTGCTGCACTGTGAATAAAAATGAATGTCTTGGCTTGCCAAGATTTTTGATGGGGTCTGGGTCTGAGCGGTTATTGATTCTATGCTCAAGGGAGGACATGCACTATGCGCATGTCTGACCCAATTCAGATCTTGAGAATCTGACTTGAAGTGTGATCAAGACCCAATACAGGATGATTAATTATGGAGAAATTTATGACAAAGATTAATGCATGATAAAGTGTAAACTAGAAATGTTTCGCAAGCAACAAGAAGAACAATATAATGAAAATATGATATTGATAGCGATTACAACCCGGTTGTCTATTTTACTTTTTAATTAGTTTACTAAATTTTCTTTGCCAAATTTAGGATATAATGCAAGATATGTTCCTTCTCCAAAGGACCACATTCGTAGTACGAAAGAAGGATTGTATATTCGAACCTTGGCTTTAGTTGAAGTGGGTGTTTCCTATTAAGGAAAATAAATAAATAAAGTGCAAGAAAGATTTCTCCAGCTACACTTTTCCTTTGATTTCTTTGGAGGAAATAAGAGGAAGGAAAAAATTAGAGAAATCTTTCTTCAGTTTTTTTTCCTATTTTGTGTCTATCTGATTTAAGTGTAAACACTCATTTTCACATGCAATGGAGCTCAAATTCAACATTAAACTAGTTAAAATTATTTTTTTCTTTGTAAATCTATTTTTGATTAATATTTTTAATAAATAAAGTTTAAAAATTTAAGTTGTTTTTTTTTAAAAAATTCCTAGCTATTTCCTTCCTTTATTTCTGAGGCTAAGAGATCTTTATACTCTTAACAAAGGAATACTTGAGAAAAAAAAGGAAAAATGAGTCTGCTGCTTTTCATGCTTAAAAAAAGATGCAGCCTAATGCTTCATCATCATTCACAAAAAACAAAAGAGAATACAATTGCAAGAGGAAAAAATATTAGATTTTATACAAAGATCATAACTATGCAAACCTTGATTTGGCCAAATTGATTAGAAGTTTATCTGGACCTAAATTCTTGGTGCATATTTCTCACATAAATCTTCCCCTTTCATTTAAACTTTTAGACATGGTTAAAGGAAGATTTTATATGTGGTATGACAAAACATACTTATGATTGAAGGATCGAAGTTAATATAGGATCGTTTAGAAACAATATGATGGATGTATAGAGGTCTATATGAGCCAGCTCAGAATGAATTAGTTTGATCTTGCTGGCTACAGTGTGCCAACTTACGAATAAGCAAAAATTGGTGAAATTAGCTACATTCATCCTCAATGTATGGCAGTAAATTTCTGCATCTCATCATCTATTTCATGAATAATGTCACAGAGTTGCTCTTGCTATTGGAATGGACTGCAGATTTAGTTTGAATGCAATTTGCTTGAATGTTGAAATCAAACTACCATGGAAGAAGCTGACCAAAGAGCAACATCACATTTGGTGTATGACAACACCAAAATGTTATCTGAATAATGTTTGTGTAAATAGAAAGAAAACTCGTGTATACCAACCATTTGCTCCCATCTAAGCTTATCTTCCTTTCGTTTTTGTCTTCTTAGGGTTCTTTCTGATTTAATACTGTCACCTTATATGTTCAGTTAATGTGTATGCCTAGTGTGACCCCATACTAGCTTTAGTTTAGGTACCGGATATGCACACTAAGATTCACATCCATCCAATGTCTACGATCCATTTGCAACAAACACAATAGCTGGAAAACTTGTCTCTTTATCTTACATCTTATAAATACTTGGATTTATACAATTCTCAACTGTTTCAGTGAAGGTGTATGTATCAGAAGAACATTGGCAGATTCAAAAAAGATAGTCGATCACCATCATCTAATTTTCTAACTACTTTCTTTTTGTTTTTGGACTAAAGTATATGTAGATGAGCCTTATCTCATGAACACTACTGAGGTTAACCTGGCAATCATGAGTAGGCTGGAGCAAAGTTCAAATCATAGTTTTCTCGTGTGCTTCTATTAGGTCTACCTCTTATGATTAGACTAGAATAACATGGATAAAAGGTAGACAATGTATATTTCTAATTTAGAATTGGTTCATCTTCGCAGCCCACTTCTTATTTCTTTTTTGGCTTTGTGTTGTATGTTATAGTGTCACCTGAAAGATAAGTGCTCGAAGCTATTTGTTTAAGAGTTCTTGTCCTTTGAGAATACTCCTTGTGGCAGCTGAAGATAAGCCCCCTCAGCTGAGCTCGTCACTTGGGGTTCTTAGTGTGACAGGTAACATTTCATCAAGCACAATCCCTAACTAGTGCTTCTTACACTTCGATATCGACATGATAAGCCACATATCTGTATTTTTATACGCCGTAGATAGATTTTGGCTATACGGCAGGATCGCCACTACGTGGAAACTGATATACGGGCTCAAGGTGTCGCCTTTGATGGCTGCAAAATTTCGTCGGAGAAGAAGGGAAAGAAATCTTACGACTACGATATCGGTTAATTATGAGAATAGTTGGTATAATGTTCATAGCAAATTTTAATTTAAGCTGAAACAAACTATTCTTCTATTGTATTTTTGAGAAATTGATCGAACTTAATTAGCATGGAGATTGATCCTTCCATCAAATATAAATCAAAGTTAATTGCTTTTAGACTTTGAGTTCTTTAGTGTTGTTGATGTTTGAGGTGGATCTATTGAAACTGTTCCTTTGTTGAAGCTTTTTGACTACTTCAATTGCAAAAGTAATACTGCTTCTGCACAATCTTATAAAATCAAAAGAAAAAGTAGTACTAATAATAATATTAATCTTTATTATTATTTTTATTTATTTATTGCTTTATCTTGACAAGTGGCAAGGCTCTGTTCCTTCTTTCACAACTAGTGCACTTCTTATGAATAGCATTCATTGTGTCATTATTCAAACAATGATTCTTGGACCCATTAAGAATGAACCACTTCATGGTTTGAGCCCGAAATTAGACATCTAACTCGATCGATAAACCATCGTATGTGTCGTAAACAACTCGATCCCCCCACTAGTCATTGTATGTCGATCCCTATAAATAGGGACCCCAAGAAGCTAAGTAGATGCATCCCAAACTAAGTCGACTCTTTGAAGAAGAGAGAAGCTCTTAGTGGATCAAAGATGTGGGTCATCACCATCGAAAATCCTCTTCTTACATCGGCAGGCCTTCTAGGTGATGCACCTCCTCCTTCTTCTTCTTCCTCGATCGATCATAGAACTAGATTGGATAATGTCATTTTGAATCTCTTCATGTAGGCAATTTCCTCTCCGCAATGGTGGTGTTGGCCCCTATGCCAACCTTCTATAGGATCATAAAGAAGAAGTCGACCGAATCTTTCCAATCGATGCCGTATGTGGTCGGGTTATTCAGCGCGACGATGTGGGTCTACTATGGCCTCCTCACTTCAGATGTGCTGCTCCTCACCATCAACATTGCTGTTTGCTTCATCCAAGTCATCTACCTCTTCATCTTCCTTCTTTATGCTCCAACAAAGCCAAGGGTAACTAGACTGAACAATTGTTGCTCATGGCTCATGAACAGCTCGGTTTCGTTCGGCTAACGGTTTCTCGTTTCGTATTCAATTCAGATATATACGACGAAGCTGATAGTATTGATCAATGTGGGGGTCTTCGGTTGCCTAATTCTCATAAGCAACCTCTTCATCAAGGAGAGCAAAAGAGCTCGTATCACCGGAGGAATATGTGCTTCGTTCGCAGTCAGTGTCTTCGGGGCCCCTCTCAGTATCATCGTAAGCAACTGATCAATCCTTTTGTATAATTTAAATGTTCAAGTTCCACCCGATTAATCTTAATCTTAGAGGTAGACGATCTTCTACCACATGAATACCCATCTCATTCATTGAAACTCAACACTATTGTTATTCCTTAACTTGGTCTCACCCTTTGTTCAGAGGCATGTAATAAGAACCAAAAGTGTGGAGTTCATGCCATTCTCGCTGTCATTCTTCCTCACACTCTCCGCGATCGCATGGCTAAGCTACGGGGTCCTTCTCGGGGACCCATTCGTCGCGGTATGTATCGACCGAGCTGGCCTAAACCGATGAAAATTCTGAATACTAACTCTCCTCGTGTCGCGGCAGGTGCCAAATGTGTTTGGGTTCCTGTTGGGGATCACCCAAATCATCGTATACTTGATCTACATGAACCACAAGCAGGATGATAGCAATGCAAAGATAGGGAGCCAAGAGCTCCCCGAGAAGAAGAGCAACTCGGAAGGCGAGGCCTGTGAGCGTGCACAAATGGCCGAAGTGTAGGACCGAGAAAAGAAGAAGGTTCAAATGTCACTCAACGACGATGATCATGAACTCTCAATAATTTAACTTTAATTTATGAATCGAGTAGCTACGTGTTGTTCTAATAACAGGCAATCTGTTGTTGCCTGATAGATAGATTGGGGGGAGTATATAGGATGAATGCTATTTTATTTTATGTGTTGTGGTGTTATTGTATCCATGTGGTTATCGATCGATCGAGTTTAACTTTGATCATGGTGCAATTGGTTCGTACTAATGGTTATTGACATAAAAATAAGAGCTCCTTTTCTTATCGTCTCTTTTAAAAATTATCAAAATTAACAGTTCGTCTAAAATTTCCATACTTAAAGTACCTTTCTCAAAGCTGTTCTGTCTTCTAAATATTTAAGTGTCAATTTGGATGGATCGAATAAATTTAAATAAGGTAAAAGTTAGAGCTGTCGATATGAGTTGAGTATGTCGAATTGATCCATTCCATCAAATAATTTAGATGAATTAGATTAAAATTTTATCAACTGATTTTAAAGTAAATTTAGGTGGACCAACCTGCCTAGGCCTGTGATCTGTGAGGATCGGCTTGTGGCGGATTTTGGATTGACCCGCGAGATGAGAAAATTTTTTTAGAATTTAAAATGACCTGCAAAAATTTAAAATTAAAATAGAAAATTCAATTAACTGGTGAAGTTGACCCATATAAACCGCAATCCAAACTAAAAATTTTCATCTTTAACTCGTTTAAACTATAATTCAAATTTAAAATTTTTAATATTTTTATAATTTTTATTTTTTGATAGGTCCATGAGTTGACCCACCTAATTTGTAATGCATTTTGGATTGAGTTGGAGATTTCTCAACCCATCAAGTTGGTGAGCTAATCCGCCTTCACTTGTCATATGATGGATTGATTTACCCTGCCATGAGTTTGCCCGTTTAACAATTATAGTCGAAGTAAACATATTACAAAAAAAATAATGAATTTAAATCCGAACTCAATCTAAAAATTCTAAATCCGAATTTGGATAACCCAATTAACACGAATAACTCGACTAACCTGATTTAAAAAAACTTTTTTTTATTATTTTTTCAAATAATTCTTCATTTTTATCTTAATACTTTATCATTGTCATACTAACCTTCTATGTATATTATACGTAGAATATTTTAATTTTAAAATTTTAATTTAATTAAAAATATCTAAATCTTAAATTTAAATCAATCCAAGTAATTCGAACCCAATCTAATCCAATAACTCTCAATCCAAACTTAACTCGTATCCAAAAACTCTTAATTCTAATTCAATATTTTTCACATTAACTCAAATCGGATGGACAGATTAATTCATTTTTGACACCCTACTCTACTCTAGTTGATATATACAAAATATCTTTAAGATTATACCATTTTGATCCAAACTTGGTCAAAACAACTTCAAAGTGAAGCTAATATGGATGAATAAAAATTGAACAAAAATTTAATTAAATTAATTAAATTGATCAAATTTAAAAATTCAATTTAATTATTTCAGAATTTTAATTTTTTTTATAAAAAAATTAATTAATTCGGTTCAAGTTTTAAAATTTATTTATTAAACAGAATAAATTAAATTAATCAAAATAAAAAATAATTTATAAATTCTTAAATAAATAATTTATAAATCCTTAACTAATTGATAAATTTTTTATAATATTTAAAAAATTTAATTATTTCAGTTAATTTGATCGAAAATTAAATTAATTGATATTTTATCGATTCGGTTTTTATTTTTATTTAAAAATTTAATCGATTGTATTAGTTAAAAAAATTCAATTTAATTTAATTTTAATTAATTAAAATTTAATCAAATATTTAATCCTATCTCACAGCAATCATAGAAAATTATAGACGAGACAATATATTTTTTTAAAGCGATGTGTTATTTTGATGATAATAATAATAATATGAAGCATCTTTTTTATTTTCTGACATAGTTATTCGATGAGTTTTATAAAAATAAAATTTGGAATTATAAAGTATTGGTGCAATACATTGAGAAGCTAAAAAAAATTATAACAAAAATGAAGGGTGCCTTTAAAATTTTGACCCAAGCAATTTAACAACGAAATTAATTTTTAATTCGATAAAAATTAAATAAATCGAAAAATGGAAATAAATTTTATACAATATGCGGTCGAATCACCGTCCGCATAATTTATTAGCAAGACCACGACCGTCCATCCCTTTTCCGGGCGCGGGAGACACGAATTTTAAAATCCCTCCTCTTTTTTCCGTCCGGTCTTTTTCTCGCACCGACTAATCGACCCTATTTCCTACCCGTCCTAATAAATATGTCTACTCCTCTAGAATCGATCGAGGAGATGAGTAGATGGGCGGGTAAGCGATAGGTTGGTGGCGAAACTTATTTCAGGAAAACGAAAGGAAGCCCGCTAATCCGACCCGCCTCGCCCACTCCTGGTGGATTCGCTGCAAGCGTGCTTTCAGCTAAATCCGGTATCTATATGATCTCTACCGTTTATTATTAGTCGGGCGGTTTAGATTAATTCTGTAACATCCGTTTGGCGAAAATATCTGGAGGAGATCCTTCTAATTAATCGCGCGCGAGGGACAATGTCGTGGGCGCATAATAATAATCCCTTTAAATTTCCATTTATGGTCGCAAATTGCAATAAATGAAAAAAAAAATAGCCCTCGTGTTAGCCCTCCTCTATCTCTCTCTCTCGTTCTCTTTGTCTCGCCTTCTTCCTCTCAGTTGCTGCGGCTCTTCGTTCGATCTCGTTGAGTTCGATTCGATCTGATGGAGGCGGAGCAGCAGCGGCAGCGGAGGAAGGGGCAGAAGCGGAAGCTGGAGGAGGAGGGCAGCAGCGGCGCCGTCGCGGCCGACGCGTCTCCGTCCTCGATGGAGGTGGAGCCGGAGGAGATGGGCGAGGAGATCTGCTGCCATCGCTCGCATCAATCGCTCGCCTGCGAGGTCCAGACCCAGATTGAGGTCCTGGAGCGCGCCTTTTCGTGGCGCGTTGTAGATCGAGCCGATGCCAAGCGCGCTACCCACGTCCTCGCCGAGCTCGCTAAAAACGGTCTGCCCTAAGCTCTTATTCCCTCACAACTTAGGTGTTTCGCGTGTAGGGTTTGTATTTGTTGTCGGTGAGTTTATTTTGAGTGGCGGGCTGATGGATCTGGGTGTTGATTGGTTGTGCAGAGGATGTTGTGAACGCGATCGTTGAAGGAGGGGCCGTGCCGGCGCTCGTGAAGCATCTGCAAGAGCCTCCGCCTCTGCTGACGAGTTCGGGCGGAGGAGATCGCTTTTTTGAGCACGAGGTCGAGAAGGGGAGCGCGTTTGCTCTCGGTCTGCTCGCCGTCAAGGTATTGTAGTAGCTGCTTTTTAACTGATCCCCGAAATGTTTGTGATTTTCCTTACTCTAGTTACATAGAGACGGAATAAAGATTGATGTTTTTTTCTCTGTGCCTCTGGGTAAATTTGTTAATGTATTTCATATAAAAGAGAAGCAAGGAAGCTGCAGGAATAATGGAATTTTAACGAAGAGCGATTTCAAATGTTCCAGCATTCTTAATAATCGTTGAATACTATTTTTTTTTTTTTTTGTGGAGATTGGATTCCAAGTATTTTAGCAGTCTACTTAGTGTTATTCTATTTTATGATATTAGGTTTATTGGTTTCTTAGGAAGATCTTATGTAGATCTCCTGTGGTAAATTTATGCATTCCCTCCAGAGCTTGCCAATTAAGGACCTCAAGGTTGTTTGTGGATAAAGAGTCAAGCTCTGGCATCGACTCCATTACAAGAGAAATATGAGTTAGAAAATATTGAGCTAGAGAAATAGCAAGTTCTAGCATTTTTTTAAATAGAGAGTAAGGAAATAGGCACTGTAAAAAGAGAGATTTAGTAGCTGAGAGAAAAAATTCAACTAGACTCTTTAATTATTCAATTAGTAAATAAAATTTTGGATGTAAATGCTAAAGATACAACAAATTTGTGTCCCCATGTTTGTTGCATAAAGCCACAAAATTTAGTACAAATTCTCTTTCCCAATTCGTCCAAAATCATCTTTAAAGGAATGTTGCCTACCAGATGTTTCTTTGTGTCATTTTATACAGGGAGAAGTGCTATATATTACTTGGCTTGATTACAGTGATGATGTGTATATGTTGTGTTTGAACATTATTTATATTTAGTTGTGTTAATTTTGACTCTTTACATGATCTTCCTTAAGGTGTTCTTTATTATTTAACAGCCTGAACATCAGCAACTTATAGTTGATGCTGGTGCCTTGCCTCTGCTTGTAAATCTCTTAAAAAGGCATAAGAAAGGTTCCAACTGCCGAGCAGTTAATGGTGTTGTTAGGCGAGCAGCTGATGCAATTACTAATCTTGCTCATGAAAATAGCAATATCAAAACATACGTCAGGTTATTGCAAACAAAACTGGCCGTCAATTTTCAACATTTACCCTATAGGACTTTCTATTTATATTTGTCTTTGATGGCTTCCAGGTATGAAGGTGGGATTCCACCCCTTGTGCAACTGTTGGAATCTACAGATCTGAAGGTACAGAGAGCTGCTGCAGGTGCTTTGCGGACTTTGGCATTTAAGAATGACAGTAACAAAAATCAGGTAATTTATATATATATATATATTTTTGATGTTGAAATATCTTTTAAGTTATATAAACCTTTGTTTTGCTCTAAATCATTGTTGCAGATTGTGGAATGTAAGGCTCTTCCCACATTGATTCTCATGCTTCGCTCAGATGATCCTGCCATCCATTATGAAGCGGTAAGCTAATGCAGGGAAACATATATTGCTTATTAACTTCAACATATTGGCAAAGATTTGAATTCATTTCATGGAGTGCTTGTTTGAATTACTGAGTGGAGTGTCAGGTCATATGACATGTATTGGTCCTTGAGATAATATGCCATTTTGATACTTTAGATGTGTCTAGATGGACCTTGATGCTTCCTTATGCTGTCTCTTGAGGTTGTTGTGCCAATCTGCAGTGGAGAAGAAGTCTGTTATAGGAGTGACAAGGGAGTGAATGATAGGCTTCTTTTACCTGTCTCAGCTCATGGTAGATGGATGTGGATAATGCTAATTATAATTTAATTTTTAAGAGTTTTAGGTTTCTAGTTTGTTTTGGTAGATTTGTTTATTTAGTAGAATAAGAAAATTAGATAGTTTTTGATTTGGTGATTATCTAATTTAAAGTATAGAATGTTTATCCCAAGTTTGCTATAGTTCTGTAGGGTAGGATCTAATTTTTATTGTAATTTTTTTTTTCCATTTTTGTTTGAGTTGGAGTCTTTCACCCTCACTCCTTCATATAATCATATTCTTTATTATAAAATATTATTTTGAGAGTTTGATTTTGGTGTTGTATTAGTTGGTATTAGAGCTAGATTTTGATACAGTATTTAACACACTACTTTTCCATGTGCTCTGTTTCTGTTGTCAAGCCATCCCTTTCTTTTCTTGCTCATTGCATTTTGTGCGGGTCCTTGCATTCCATGATGGTCTTGTGCCAACCATCATTAGGAGCTTTGCTCCCATCTCCTTCAGGTACTGCCACTTGAGGATTTCATTGCTCCCTAAAGGCCGTTTTCTTTGCTAAGGCATTGTCTTGCCAGAAACTATCTGACAACATGCAACATCACCTTCTACACCTTTCACCACTTTCCCAGAGGTAGCTTTTGTTGCCTGCTACCAAGCTTGTTGCCAAGAACTTCTTTTTGTGGGTCTGATTTGACTGGGGACCATCTCTTGCCAACTGGAAGGGTTGCCTTCTGTAATTCCATCTCCACCAAGGCCTCAATCCTTCTTATGAACAATGAATAGAACAATATACAACCAGTGAATTCTGGCCCCTTGATAATTATCTGAGGGCTGCAGATAATTTTTATACTATCGCAGTTCCTTCTGAAGCTGTAATTTGTGTTGTTATCATCATATCTGTTGAGGCTTTCTAACAAGATATATGTGAAATCTCATATAAGGTGTGGGTATAAATTTTGGAGTTGAATGCAAAATGGTACTGTTGTAGGCTGTTGAGAATATTCCTTTTTTTGTATGAAACATATGAACCAGTATTATTTTTATCTTGTATTTTTCAGTAAATATGCACAATAAGTTGAAGATACTAGTGGTCACTATACTTGTTAAGATTATTACTATTTGATTCCTTTTGCTCACCTGACCAGATGATTTTTATGATATTTAGGTTGGCGTTATTGGAAATCTTGTTCATTCATCCCCTAACATAAAGAAAGAAGTCCTCACTGAAGGAGCATTGCAACCAGTGATTGGCTTATTAAGGTATTCTCATCATCACATAATTTGTTTTATCATGTATTAATGTTTTGTCTAAACCTCAATTTCTCATTCAAGTTTGCCTAAATTTCAAATTTCTTATCTTTTCACCCTTTTTTATTTGCTCCTCTTTAAACTGAAGTTTACTTTTAAAAGTAATTTCACTGGTCTCAAATTGGACATGATTAAATCTATCTGATTGTGCTGCTCAAAACTATAGAATATTGGCTTTCATTAATTTCAGGTAACTTGGTGCTTACTGGGCATCTTTGAGGCTTTGACCTGTTTGAATGTTGACCAATTTCTTAATTGATTTAAAATAATTTTTCATTTGTGCATTGACTTATTTTTTCTGCTAAGTTTTGAACCAGATCTCAGTCTTATTCTACACATGAAATGCTGAATTTCACTTAGGCAAGTTTTGAGGTTATTAGTCATTTGTCGCACACTACCTAAATCAAGCATTATTGCTTGCAGTTCATGCTGCACCGAGAGCCAAAGGGAAGCAGCATTGCTGTTGGGGCAGTTTGCTTCAGCTGATTCAGATTGCAAGGTACCTTCTCGCTCGCAATTTTTTCTTTGGTTTTCTATCCCAGTGGACAATGTTGTGATGCATTGGGTCAAGAATTCAATCCTTGTGAATGTTCTGCAACCTTTACTTTCTTGCAGGTGCACATTGTGCAAAGGGGTGCACTACGACCTCTAATTGAGATGCTGCAGTCATTAGATTTTCAGCTAAAGGAGATGTCTGCATTTGCTCTTGGAAGATTGGCACAGGTTTGTGAGATACTTCACCATTTAATCTCTTTACTTTTATTTGATAAGCACAACTCTTAGATTTGTATATTTTTTATATTCTTTGCTTTAATTATGTGCTTTGATTATCATTGATTTTCCATTAACTTGCTATCTTTATGTACATCAGTCTAAATTGCATTTAAATATCCCAGAATGTTACTTGATACTTAAGAGTGTTGTGCCACTTCTTCCATTGAAATTCTGATAGAGTATTTCCAAAGGGCCAATTAACAATTGTCTAGCATTCATGTTTTCATGATACTTTGGTATGGAGTTTTGAAGTTAAATTTTTGTTATTTATGTCATGCTCATTTTGTACTTTGATATAATCAACATTTTTGCATCTACTAAATGGAATATTGGAACTGATATTAAATTGTAATGATTAATTATCTTAAGGTGATGTCAATATTGTATCTTCTTACAGATATATGCCTTATGTTGTTTAATAATTAAACTTGGTCCATTTGTGTTATTTTTTCTTTCTATTTATATATCATGACTGAATTTGTTTCATGCCAATAAATAAACAGTCATGTTTGCTTAATCTGAAAGACCTTTGTTGAATGTAGGACTCGCACAACCAAGCTGGTATTGTTTTCAATGGTGGTTTGGTGCCTCTGCTAAAACTTCTCGACTCAAAAAATGGATCTCTGCAGCATAATGCTGCATTTGCTCTTTATGGAATTGCAGAGAATGAGGTGAATCAACATCTAATTTTTGTTCTGTGATTTGTCTGTTTTATTGTATTCATGCACTTATAGTCAAATTGAGCAGAATCTGATGGACTGACTTGCTGTCTCTTTTTCAGGATAATGTTGTTGATTTTGTCAAAGTAGGAGGCGTTCAGAGACTACAAGATGGTGAATTCATTGTCCAGGTGCGTTTGCTTTCCATTGTGCACAAGTTTTCTACTTTGTTTTGTTCAAAGTGGTCATAAGAGATGTAAACTGAGTTGCAGGCAACAAAAGATTGCATAGCAAAAACGTTGAAAAGATTGGAAGAGAAAATCAATGGCCGAGTGAGTGTCTATTTTGTTTATTTATTCGATCCTTTTATGTATTGGTGGACAATAATATCCACATTCCAAGTAATAGATTTAATCTATATTTGTTACCAACAGGAGTTGCTGTGTTTTTGTTCTTGCAGGTATTGAGGCATTTGCTATATTTGATGCGAGTTGGAGAGAAGGCTGTCCAAAGACGTGTAGCACTGGCTCTTGCTCACCTATGCCCACCTGAAGAACAAAGAAGAATTTTCATTGATAACAATGGTATTGGTTTTGTTCAAATATGAGTATATTCCTTTGATCAATACTGTTTTATTCTGTTTGTTCCCTTGTATTAACTTTTCCATGCATCAAAATTGTATTTTCTTACCAGGGATGGATATTCTTCTTGAGTTAGTAGGGTCTACTATTTTAAAACAGCAGCAGGATGGTTCACATGCTCTTTACAAAATGGCCAACAAAGCTAAGATGCTTTCTTCTGTGGATGCTGCTCCTCCTTCCCCTACCCCACAGGTTTGCTACAATGATCTATAATTTTTTTTTCTAACAGTTGTAGTGTAAATTTGTTTTTCCAAAATAGGGTAAAAAACAAACATAAATGATCTCCCTTGTGGCTTGCAAGGACATGGGGTGTGTCTATTCTCATTAATAATCACTTATGTTCATGAATCACCGAGCCACATTCCGTAGGTTCAAATCTTGTGTTGTATCAATTGATACATGTGAGATATATTGTTTACACACTGTTGAGAGAAGTGTAAGGTTAGGATGGGCTAGTTTTTCCAGTGGTGTCTAATATGGGACTATATGAATGATAGTGAGCTTGATATTGGTGACAAAGCTTGACAGTGGAGCAGATGTGATACAAAATTCAAACTAAAGATTATGCTAATTTTATGAAGTACATGTGATAATTTTTGCAACCTAATTTGAAACTTGTCAGTTATGATGCCTTTTATATTCTTGTAACTTTGGGGCATTTCCATTTATTATTACCTTATGTTTGTTGTATAATGCATTTTTTACCAACTAATCCTTTGTGTAGGTATATCTCGGCGAGCAATATGTGAACAATTCCACACTGTCAGATGTTACTTTTCTTGTTGAAGGTTGTGCAATACTCTTACTCATCTGATTTCTTTTACACTAACAAATTAAATGAATTTGAGTAAGCAATTAATTATTTTCTGTTCTTCTAGGCAAATGCTTCTTTGCACACCGGATCGCTTTGCTTGCTTCGTCAGATGCATTTCGAGCAATGTTTGATGGCGGATATAGGGTAATGATTAAGGAAGCTAGTGTATGGATTTTCATTTTCCTTCACAATTCAATGCTATTCTATTGGACACGGCATGAGTGAATTCTGAAAGTGTCTGAATTTCTAACAAATGTCTTGTAAATGTTTTTGTAGGAGAAGGATGCAAGAGACATCGAGATTCCCAACATAAGATGGGAGATTTTTGAACTAATGATGAGGTGAATCTTGTTCTTTCTGTTCTTTCTCTAAGTTTTGAGTTTTCTAATATTTTGCCCCTCGCTGTCTGCAGGTTCATATACACCGGAGCAGTCGAGGTCACAAACATGGTGGCACAAGACCTCCTAAGAGCTGCGGATCAGTATCTCCTGGAGGGCCTTAAACGCTCGTGCGAATATAGCATTGCACAGGTGAACAAAATTATTTTCCATCCTAAACTTGCTATCGCGTTCTTCCCGTGCTGAATGTTTCGAACCCATCATGCAGGATATTAACATCGACAACATCTCTAGCATGTACGAATTGTCGGAGGCATTCAACGCGATGTCGTTGAGGCAAACTTGCATCTTGTTTATTTTGGAGCATTTCGATAAGATAAGCATCATACCTGGGTACGTTCTATGAAGCATCTTGTGCATTTCTTGATCAATTTCGATAGCCTTAACAATTCTCGACCGGAAAACTGCAGGTATTGTCATCTCATCCAGCGAATCATCCCGGACATACGCAGCTACTTCGACAAAGCTTTGAAGCCGAATCCGAGCATCACTGAATCCTAACTATTCTTTCTGGAGGCTGTGTAGTAGGGTAACTTGTGCTGATAGGGACTGTACAGTTTGAGCCTATTTGCACCATTGTTTTTGTTCTTAGAGTGAGTGGGTTCGAGGGAAGAACATGCTCTCTGCTTCCTCTGTTTTTTGTTTAGTAGAAACGATTAAGATCGGGATCCCAGCTAATCATCTAATCTAATCTAAAGATGTGTTAACTTGCCTCTTATGAAATTCTTCTTTTATTCCTTTTTTTATTAGCAAAAAAGATGATGAAATCGATTCAACTCTTTTTAAGTTGCTTGTTTTACTTAATGATCTTTAAGTTAGTTATTGTGTTCATGTAGACCTATCAACTGGGGGTGCTTATGGATCGCGATCGAGCTTAATTATAAATAGAGCTTGGATTGGTCTGGTTAGTCTCAGGATATTCTAGTCTGGACCCTGGTTGAGCTCTAGCTAGACCATTTGGATGAAAAATTAATTTATAAAATTATCAAAAAATTTTAATGTTATTTGTATGAAAATTGTGGAAAGTAAAATAGTGTAAAATGATGAATATTTCAGAAATCCTTATAAAGCAAAGATAAAAAATAAAAAGAAGCGCTCATTGACGTCTTATTTTAATTTTTTTAATTGCAAGAGTATTAAAATTATCCAATTACCTTCGTTATACTATATTCATTATTGTTTTTCTTATATTTTCTATTTAAATCTTAAATTGAGATGCATGTAGTAGTCATATAATTATAATAATTACGGTTTAAATTGAGATGCATGTAATAGTCATATAATTATAATAATTACGGTTTGATAGTTACTATTAAATGTTAAGTAATTTTATGGGATCATAATTTTTTTTTTATTTCCTAACGAGTTTTCGGATTGTAAACTCGTTAACCATTATATATATATATATATATATTTATTTATTTTTATTCGGATTCTACACTCAGAGTTCTAGCTCTATTGTAAATAAGGTTGTGCCTAAATTAGATTTTAAAAAATAACTAATTTAGACATTTGTTGCTTGAAATATTCAGATTTGATACACTTCAAGCTGACTAGTATTGCAAATATTTGAACAAAAATGATACAAAATGGTCAAGCTAATTAATTTGCTGATACGTGTGCTTTGAAAATCACAAATTTGCACTCTAATCAAATTTGCTGATAAGTTAGAACGATTTCAAGAATAATAATAATAATAAAAGATTTTATCATCTATAAAAATAAACAAAAATAACTAATTAAAAACATGAATAAAAAATTTTGAAAAAGTTTTATAAATTTAATTTTTTTGTCCAAAGTTTAATTCTCACAAGACAAATTTTGTAACTAATTTAAATGTGGAAGTATTTAAAAAGACAAAATAAAAATAAAATTTTCATTGTAATAAATAAAATGTTATAAACGTTGTCTTACGTCTGATCACAATATTTTATAAAATCCATAATTTTGATCCAATAAAATTCTAATCATATAAAAAAACATATTTAAAGATTTCGAATTTAAACTCTCATAACCATATCGATTAATTTTTTTTCACAACTTGATTTCAAACAATTACGGCATCAACATTTTAATGTCTAATCATTCTTTTTCCAAATCTGAATTGTCTTGACACTAAAAACTAAGATCTATATATACATGTTTACAAAAATTCACTTAAAAATTAAATATATATTGGAATTTAAAAATTAGTATAAGATTAATAGGAACAAGAAAGGAGTGCCACTGAATAAGTTATAACACTAGTGTTAAATATGGATGATGAAATATGTCTGCTCCAACTAGTTTTTTTGACTGTGTAATGCCAAAAATATACAATTGGTTCACTTAATAATTTATTGTTAAGCGAGGCCCCAATGAAAGTCTAATACAAGCAAGCATGTGTACAGAATGCTCAAAAAAAAACCAGAAAATTAAAGAGAACGTTAGAGCAAAAAAACATGCTTAAGCTAATCACTAAATCACTACAAGATTATGGAACTTTGGTAGGTAGCTATAGAAGCATGGAAGAGGTGCGGTTGTCATATTTGAACAGCAAAACAGAAGAAATAAGAAGCTGAGGAATTCAGTAGAAGATGGATCTTGGCCAAAAAGAATAATCCTGCTAATGAGAGTGCATCACCAAATTAACACTAGTCTGAAATGAATAGCATGATCATGTATAATTAATTGCATTTAAAACAGTTAACAACAATCTGTACCTACCTTCTACCGTTTGACCCATTGAAAGCTCTTCCTTGCTTTAGCTTTGCCAGGCTTCTTTCGTTCAACTACGCGTGGATCGCGTGTTAAATAACCCGCTGCATAAACCGCACAAGCAACGTGATCAGTCAGAAAGAAAGAAAGTATATACAGAGCCTCAATCTACAACAAATGATTCATAAGCAGTTTAGAATACAATGCTGAAAACTACAAATTGGATCTGTGTATTAGTTATGGCAAGATGTTGTTGGGGCATTTACCAGCTTTTAGGTAAGGTCGAAGGCCTGGTTCCCAACATTGCAACGCTCTGCTGATTCCCAAGCGGATGGCTCCAACTTGACCTGAGAATATGACAAGCTGCTGAATCAAATCCTATGCATTATAAATGCATACAAATATCATGTCTCACAAAATTAATCAAATCCAACATGGTGATTTTTCTAGTTTTAACTAAAATTTTCAAACCAGAATGGTGAATTTAGGATATAACCACGCAATAATGTTAGATCGCATATTCTCAGAGTTACTTACCAGAAACCCCACCCCCTTTAACAGTGCAATTTACATCCCAGAGACCAAGAGTTTTTGTGACAGTGAAAGGTCTGAGAAGTTCTGCTCGGTGATCAAGAATGGGAAAATAAACATCAAACTGCTTGTCATTTACAATGAACGTGCCATCACCAGGTTTAATCCATACACGAGCTACGCTGCATTTCCTTCTCCCTGTTCCATATGCTCTACCCTTTTCATCCACCTGACGAACTCTAGATTTTGCAATCTCCTCTTGTTTCTTACGCTCAATTTCAGTTCTTGTTGATGTTGCATTCATCTTTGCAATTGCTTCCTCTTCTATTTCCTTAAGAGGAGGTAATCCTGGAACACCCGTTACATCCTTCAATATAATCAAACTATCAATCATATCATCTGTGATCCCTGATGCTTCAGTTAGATCTCCAAATGCATGTTTTGGACCTGCCATTTTGAATGTCGAAGCAAAGTAAGCAAAATGAGTCAATAGAAATTTAAACAAGTCTTTCTAATACACATTGTGTACTGTAGGAATATAGTTGAAGAACAAGAAATGACAATGTAGAAATTCATATTAAAAGATTTGCAACAAAAATCTAAACCCAGAAAATTATTCATGCTTAGAAGTAATCCAGATTGATGCTAGATGAACAAAAAAAAAAATGCTTTGGGCTACCTTCCAGAATATCTAATAGCTCCTTCTCTCGCTTCTCAAGTTGCCGCTGCTTCTGCTCATCGCTCGACTTCTCTAAATCCTCTACGCTATCGTTGAACAGGCTCGATCTTTCATCATCGCCACCCAAAGACCATGGCTTGTATCCCTCGGCCGTCTCCCACTCCTCCACCCCTAATCCTGCAAGCCCGTTCTCGTTCGCCAGAGTCTCTCCATCGAGGCCATTAAAAATATCCCCTTTATCAACTTTCCTGGAGCCCTTTCCCCATTGATCCGTGATTCCGGCTCCAGCGTTGACCGCCTCGGTTCCAGAGGGTCCCGCTCCCGCGGCGTCATCAGAAATCCCCGCAAGGTCGCCCTCGTCCGGGAAAAAGAAACCACCCTCGTCCTCCTCGGGGGTTAATTTCCAGTCGCCGCCATCGTCGCGACGCCCGCTAGAGAATGCCTTAGCGTATTGAAAGAAAGCGGAATTGGACGGAGGGAACCTAGGAGAGGGAAGACGAGGAACAGACAGAGGCGGAGGCGGAGGCGGAGGCGGAGAGGGGATGCAGCGAGGGCGGAAGGAAGCTACAACAGTAAGGAAGCGAAGAGGCCGGCGAAGAGAGGCACAGCGGGAGAGCATTTTTAGCTGCGTCTGCGCGATGTTCCTGGCGCACGGTGAAATGTTAGGGTTTAGTGGTCGAGGCGTATACTATTTTGAGAAAATCCCCTTATTGTTTTCAAAATGCCCACATGTGTTTGTTGTTAGCAATTTAATCCCTATCCTTTATTAGAATGGACAAAAATCAAATAGATATTTTTTTGCTATAACTATAACAATTGTAGCTAGACCCGACCACAGGCCGAGTCCAGCCCGGACTCGGCCGGACTCGGCCCGGCAGGATGTCGGGCCGGTTCCGGTTCAATAGGTGTGAAATTGGTGGCCCGCTGGTTAATCGACGGGTTGAACCGCCTTAAAATTTTAACTCCAGTCGACTGTATTTTGAATTCGGACAAAAATCAAGTATAATTTCAGCAATTCAGTAGTCATTTTCTTGATTTGACTAAATCAGTCGACTGGGATGGTAAATTCCCTTAAGTGCATTTTTTTAAATAAATTTTAAAATTTAAAATTTTTTAATATAATAATATCGAACCGTCGCGAACCGTGAACCGGTGATTCCGAATCATGAACCGTAACCGTCTTGGGCGGTTAAGGTTAAGGGTCGACCTGCCATGAACCGTCGAACAAGCGAAAAATAATGATAAATAAAGAGAATTAAAATTTAATTTGAGTCACTACGAAATAATTCCAAAAAATCCAAAAAACCTTTAAAAAATATTTTAGACTTAAAACTGAATTATTATGGGCTCCATCCATTAACAATTGTATATCACTAAATTAAATAAATCTTCGATATATTATGTATTTCATAATTCAACTTGAAATAAAAGTTATGATCCCTCAAAATTATTTAATATTTAATAGTAACTATGAAATCATAATTATTATAATTATATGACTACTACATGCATCTCAATTTAAGATTTAAATAGAAAATATAAGAAAAATAATAATGAATATAATATAACGAAGGTAATTGGATAATTTTAATACTCTTGCAATTAAAAAAATTAAAATATTTTTTTATCTTTGCGAATAGCATACGCCTCGGCCTCCCGACCAGTAGGTGAGCTCGTGATCCCTAAAAGCATCGACCTCCAACCCCCAGCAGAGAGAGCACCCATGCCCTGAAGAGAGAGAGAGAGAGAGAGAGAGAGAGGATCGATCGATCGATCGATCGCGAACATGTGGTGTGCGTCTTGTGTTGCCTCGTGCTGCGCCAGCTGCACCTGCGGCCTCTGCACCTCCGTCGCCGGTGGCATCTCCCGCCGCTCCGCCCGCCTCGCCTATTGCGGCCTCTTCGCCCTCTCCCTCATCCTATCCTGGATCCTCCGCGAGGTTGCGGCCCCTCTTCTCGAGAAGATTCCATGTATGTCTCCAAAAAAAAAAAACCTCTTTCCTTTTCCTTCATGCGATGCAACCATGCCTTTCCGCCATAATTTCATTTTGATCGCGATTTTTGTGATTGCTCGGACGATAAAACTGGCTAGTTCGTGTCAATTTTTTCTTAGATGCAAATCTGATAGGAGTGAATCATTAATGCAACATTATTTCTCAATCTTTTGCGAGGCGTGAATCCGCGGTTTGTAGGGCGATGGTGGTGTTACTCCATATGGAATTGGATGGCTTGTGGGCATATTGACTTGATGATATTTACCTTTACCTTCGATACCATACGCACAGTAAATGACTCTAACAGCATGAAGGATGCTCCTCAAAAATTGCAAAATGCGAATAGAGAGATCAGAGACACTGCTAGTGGTAGCTGTTGAAATATTAGTTATGTCGTAGTGTTTTTTTTTTTTTTTTACCTTCCTCCAAGAAGGTTATAAGGATAATTCAGTAGTGCTGTCCTGAGATATGTCCAGAATTGTGGGAGATTCAGATTCTCAGTGCTGTCAATAGATTATACTTATCCTTTTCTAAATAAAAAACAATAAAGAGCCATATATATCTTTCTATTTAATCATGTCAAAGCCAATATACCAAAATGAAGTTTATCCTTTTCTAAATAAAAAACACTTTCTAGTTAATCACAAAATGAAGTTTGCACTTTTTCTAGTGTTTATTTAGTTATGTTGGAGCAGTGTGAACTTTTGCCTCAAAGCCAATGTACCTAATTTAGTGAGAAAGTTGCCTGATGTGAATGAAGTTAAAGGTCTATTTATTTTCTTTAGTTATTTGGTTAAACCCATTGATTTGAAAGTATCTAGAGAAAACTACAAGCTTGTTCATTGTAGCAATAGATCAAGAGCAAATTAATGGTAATGGGTAATAGTTATTCTGTGTATTTCTTTGTTGTTTGTTTCTTTGCCTGATGAATTACTGCACTGTTAATTTGTTTCAGGTATGAGAGTCTTTATGATTTCCTTAGTCCTTTTCTAGTAAATTTACAAGGCTGGAAGATTAGGAGGCTATAAGTTGAAGATGCCATAAATAAATCCAGGAACACCATTAGCTGATCAAATACTACTATCTATAATGCAAATCTTATCCCTATGACTGAATTATTGAGATCTGACAAGCTTGTTGTTCTAGCTGCTATGTTTTGCTAGAAATAAAGTTCCTAGCAATAGGCTGTTTAAATCTGCAGGAATGTTGCAGCCATTTTATCTCAAATGCTACCGTAAGAGCGAGATGAAGAGCAAGATAGATAAATTGGATAACTACATTTTCATTAGTTACCCTGCCAACTGAGTTGTATGTCTGGAGAGCTGAGTTAATTGTTTTCTAATTTATTTTTCCCTACTAGTTATTGATATGATTCTTATCATTTAAGAACATTTCTATCTTTTCTGTATTTTTTAGTTGTCTAGTTTATCTTAGCAGACCATGTCCAATAATATGTTAAAAACTAGATGCCTTTAACTGTTTCTTTTTGTCCAGGGATAAATACTTTCACCGATGCCCCATCGAAAGAATGGTTTCAGACCAATGCTGTCCTTCGTGTCAGTCTTGGGAATTTCTTGTTTTTCACAGTATTTGCTCTCTTGATGATTGGTGTCAAGGACCAGAATGATAGACGGGATTCATGGCACCATGGTGGATGGATAGCAAAAATCATTGTTTGGATAGTGCTCATTGTTCTTATGTTTTTCCTTCCAAACATAGTCATCACAATCTACGGTAAGCTGATTTGGTCGCTAAAACTTTTTTTTCCCCTTGGAATTTCCTGTCACTTGCAGAAAGAAAAAACTGGTACCTGCTTGATGATCATGCTCTGTTTATGATATTGTGAGTTGTAACATGATGCCATCAACCATTTTGTTTGAAGTCAAGTCTACCAGTTGTATTAGCCAGTTACACATACTAATTTATTCTTTGATAATTTGATGTTTTGTTTTGGAAGAAAATTTGGTCCAGACAGAAACTCCCCTTTCATTCCTTTTTTTTTTTTTTTTTATTTCTGCTACAGAAACATTATCCAAGTTTGGTTCTGGATTTTTCCTTCTGGTTCAAGTGGTTATACTTCTTGATTTCACACACTCATGGAATGACTCCTGGGTTGAAAAAGATGAGCAGAGATGGTAAGTTTGTAGCATCTACTACTATCAAACTTTCAGAATTAAAAATCCAACATCGTCGTGTTGATTTCTCATCGTTCTAAATCGACTCTCCAGGTACGTGGCTTTACTGTCTGTAACAGCAGTATGCTACCTTGCAGCTTATGCACTCTCAGGATTGCTTTTCTTCTGGTTCAACCCCTCTGGTCATGATTGCGGCCTCAATATTTTCTTTATCGTCATGACAATGATACTTGGTTTCGTCTTCGCCATTGTTGCTCTTCATCCTCAGGTATGTTGTATCGTTAACAGCCTAATTAGTTGAAATCCAGGGAACCATGGGTTTGAGGAATCTTTTCATTCTATCATGTATATATATTAGAATTCCATGATATTATTTTTGATTTGAACTTAAACTCCACATTCTTAGGTGAACGGGAGCCTGTTGCCGGCGGCTGTAATCTCGGTTTATTGTGCATATGTATGCTTCACTGGCCTCTCAAGCGAGCCAAGGAATTACGCATGCAATGGTCTCCATAATCATGTCAAACAAGTTTCGACCGGTACACTCATACTTGGAATGCTCACCACAGTTCTCTCTGTTGTCTACTCCGCGGTTAGGGCTGGATCATCTACTACATTTCTGTCTCCTCCATCCTCCCCCAAATCAGGTATATCGCGATTAATAGCCATGTACATGTACTATAATGTCTTCTGAGCTAAATGAGTGATGGTTTCTCTTGTTCAAAATTTAGTGTTATCGAGCATAACCAACCCTTTAAACCAATATTACTACGCATAGCACATCATCGTAACACATTGTCTGTCGTCGTCTTCGTGTGTCTTATCTATTTGGGATCTGCTTTTGCTTTATTAGATAACTCTTCTCTATACTATCTTTTAGGTTCGAGAATTCCACTGCTCGGTGATGCCGATGCAGAAACAGGAAAACAAGACAAGAAAGACACCGAAGCGCGACCAGTTAGCTACTCGTACACATTCTTCCACCTTATCTTCGCCCTGGCCAGTATGTACTCAGCCATGCTTCTCACTGGATGGTCCAGCTCAACTTCGGACAGCTCAGAGCTGATCGACATAGGTTGGACATCAGTGTGGGTTAGGATCTGCACCGAGTGGGCCACAGCTGCTCTATATATCTGGACTTTAGTTGCTCCATTGGTCATGCCTGACCGCGAATTCTAGTAGTCAACTTGCTCTGAACAAAGCAGATCATGTATCTATACATGATTTTAGTAATATTGTGCTACTATTCGGAGAAGTCGATACTATCTGTACTTTGTAGTTGTCTGTAAATAGCAATATGGTTGATGAACACAGCAGCAGAAGTTGAATACATTAGACCATTTTCGGCTGTCATTGTGAAACTAATTGCAATGTTGTGGTTGTCTAGACTTGTAAGTTTGCCAATTTAAGTTGATTTCTAAGTTACGATAATGTATTTTCGATGTCTTACAGATGAAAAACCAACAAAATCTTAGCTCTTTCTTGCAGGCAAGTTGGTCTAAATCACCAAAAGTCTGTACATGAACACAATCCTTGTCGAAAGTGGTGAAATCGTTGTCGGTCTCGTACGATGATTTCACGCTGAAAAGCTCGAGATATGATCTTCGCGGCAGCATGGCAATCGTTGCAAATCCTCAAGTTCTTCATTATTCTTATTGGCATTGGTGGAAGTGTGTTGATGAGACCAAAGGCAATGGCAAGCTTCTCGCTGTGCCTATAAACTGAAGTTTCCTTTTCTTCTTCTTCTATGTCGTAGATAACATCAGCGGTGTCGGGTCGATAACCCTCGATTTTCAACTTGATACCATCTCGTCCAGCATTTTGTCGATTTTTTCAATCTGAGGATGGTTTCTGTCCCCTGCTAAGAATTCATGAACCACACCATTGGATTCTATCATGCTGCAACCAGGGATCTTCATGACCCCCCGTTCTCTCATCGTACCTCTAAGCTTCATGACATCGTCCCATCTCCCTTTCGACGCGTATATGTTCGCCAACAACACGTGGAACCCGTCATGCTGAGGTTCAAGCTCGATTAGTTTTTTCCCAATCCGTTCTCCTACTTGGGTGGCACCATGCTTCTTGCAAGCTCCTAGAAGTGCACCCCAAGTAGCTACATCAGGGGCCATGGGCATGCTTTCCACAAGTTCTTCGGCCTCTTTAAGCAAACCTGCACGGCCGAAAAGATCGACCATACAACCATAGTGTTTAGCATTCGGTACGATCCCGTACGTCGTCTGCATAGAGCCGAAATGTCTGCGGCCATCATCCACTAGGCCAGCATGTCGACAAGCACTGAGAACTCCCACAAAAGTTATTTCATTTGGTATCACCCTGCACTTCTCCATCTCTGAAAACTTCTCGAGTGATTCCTTGATGAGCCCATTCATTGCCAATCCTGATATTACAGCATTCCAGGTAGTAATGCCCCTATCTTCCAACGCATCGAATACCTCGAGTGCGGTCCCTACGGAGCCGCATTTCATGTACATGTCGATCAAAGTTGTCCCGAGGAAAATGTTTATGTGAAAGCCATTCTTCTTGATGTATGCATGAACCCATTTGCCTTGTTCTAGAGCAGAAAGGTGTGCACAAGCTGAAATAACACTCACTAAGGTAGTCTCGTTCGGCATAATAGATCCAAGCAGCATCTGACCGAACAGCTCTAGTGCCTCCGTGAACCGATCGTGTTGAGCATAACCCGTGATCATAGTACCCCATGTAACTACATCCTTCACAGGTGCTGCATCAAATAACATTCTTGCCTCACCCAAGAGAACACATTTCGAGTAGCCAAGTATCATAGAATTCCAAGATATTTGGTCTAGTAAACTACAACAATCGAACAATTTCCGAGCTGCAACTATATCACCATGATTCGAGTACAAGTGAATCAATGCATTTTGTGGATTAACATACGATTCAAGCCCAATTTCAATTACCATTGCATGAATGGCCTCCCCCATTTTTGTTGCCTCTAATTTGTTGCAAGCAGAAATAGAACTCACCATAACAACCTCATCCAATGGAACTGCCTCTCTTTTCATCCTACAAAACATCTCCAATGCCTCGGCGAACAATTCATTCTGCTCGTAACAAGAAATCATAGCGGTCCATGAAACGACATCCCTAGCAACCATTCCATCAAACAGCTTGCGGGCATCACTAACACAATTACTCCTACCAAACAAGACAATCACAGAGTTTGTAGCAATGGTGTTCTGCTCTGGCATCTGCTCATATATTTGTACTGCTTCCGCGACATTCCCAGCCTGAACATGTGCTGCAAGAATTGAATTCCAAGTGACCGAATCCAGAACAGGACTTGTATCGAACACAAGCTGTGCATCATCCAAATTCCCGCATACAGAATACATGTTTATCAGATTGTTCAAGGCATAGACATCAGCCTCAAAACCGAATTTTACGACATGGGCATGGATCTGCATCCCTTCGAGTTCTGAAGACCTAAAACGGGCGGCACCAATGAGAATTGGGTGGGTGAAATTGTCTGGCAGCATATTCCTTCCGAGCATCAAACTATACAAAGGCAGGCAAAACTGCGGGGAGTGCCGCTGGATGTATCCGCGCATGAGGGTGTTCCAAGTGAACGCATTGGGGGTGTCAATTTGCAGCAAGAGCTGGTAGGAGTAGTCGAGATTGAAGAACTGAGAGGCAACGGCAAAGGAAAGGAGGCGGCTGGCGGCAAAAGCGTCCTTTGTGAAGCCAGTGGTGACCATTTGGGCATGGATTTGAAGGAATTCCTTTGGTTTTCGGCATCTTTGAAGTGAAGATTCAAGGATGGAGAGGGTAATGGTAGGCCATGTAGATTGCGTTGCATCTCTAGAAAAAATTTCGAGAGATCGGAAGAGAGATTTTCTCACCGTGTTCATAGACCAGAGTGAATGTCAATGGTTGTTGGAGCAAAAAATCATCTTCATTATAGCAGATCTCAAAATGGCGATGCTTGATGCTGGAGAATTCGGCACCGCAAATCAAATTTGAAAGAAACAAATCTTCTTCTAAACAGGTGGATAACTGCAAACCGAACAAATAAGTTGAGTTCGTGGTCGATCTTAATACCTGGTCGTGTCGAGCAGAATATTCCGATAGAAGAGGTGAGTGCCCTAGCCAGTGGGCGGCTCCTTCCGTCGTCTCGTCCTAGAGATGGGAGCGCGCAAGTCCGGACGTAGCTCGCCTCCGACAGCAACACGACAAAGTGATTAGGGCGTCGATAGGAACGAGCGTGCGTTGGAGCGCCGACCGCGATCGCCGCCGGCGACGAGAGCGGGGCTGCAACTGTGAAAAAGTGGATGGATGCGGAAAGAGGGAAAGGGTAGCGTAAGAACTAGGGATTAAGTTCAAAAGGACAAATATACCCTTCCATATAAACATATGCTAAATTAACAAAATAGGTTTAATATTTTTTAAAAAATATCCTTTTAAAATTTTGTTACTCTTATTTATGGATTCCAACGAATCAAATTCGAATCTATATTATTTTATTTGTTTATTAATTATTTTCATATAATTTTAATTTACTAATAAATTTAATAGTTTCTAAATCATTTCACCAACAAAAGTGAAATATTAAAATTTGACTCTTATCCACTTTAATAATTTTATTAACCAATCAACTATGTCCAAGAGACAATAATTTCTAAATCATATTTGATATGCAAGAGTATTTAGCTACTTTAATCAAAATTAGAGATAAATATTCGATTAAAATGGAATCAAATTAAATTAATTAAAATCAAATTGAATCAAAATTTTTTAATTAATAAACTGATTGAATATTCAAATAAAAATTTTCAATTAAAATATCAATTAATTTAATTTTTGAAAAAATTTACTGAAATAAATAAAATTTTAAAATATTATAAAAAATTTCAATTAATTCGAAATTTATAATTTTTTTATTTTATTTTGATTAATTCAATTTAATCTAAATAAAAAATTTAAAAAATCAAACATTAATTGAATTAATCAAATTTTTATTATAAAAAAATTTAAAATTTTAAAATAATCAACCTGAATTTTTAAATTTAATCAAGTCGATCGATTTTTTGGATTTAATTAAACTTTTACCCACTCCTAATCAAGATCCAATCATTTTTTGCCAAAAAAAAACAACAACAAAATGTTCAAGCTCAAGAACACAGGCATGATAAAGGCCAAAAGATTTTCATACACCAAGTCATTGATTCTAACTCGATTATCACAATCTTATAGATAAAAATGAACAAAATAGAGTTCAAAATCAAAACTGAAAATTACGATCGTGGGGATAAGACAAACAGCCCATGGACTTGGCATAACAGATGGAAAATAAAACTTCATCCAGGACCTGAACATCTATCATTTAAGAATGCTCCTTGCAACAAGTACAACATAAACAATTACACTATACAAAGTGGGGAAGCAGAATCAAATGGTTAGGTTGGTCAGACTCATGCTGTGTCACCGAACAAACATCTTCGAATCGAAATTGCAAAGTCCCCGGCTTTCCGCGGGTGGAAGAGGATGGCACAAGCTACTAAACACAAAATAACACTTGCGGCTATAAACAAAGGAAAGCGAGACCTTGTGATTTTGTTTGAGAATACATCCACAAAAGAGTTTTGGTAACAAGTATGCCTGTGGATGATATCCTTGGTCACGAGTGGCACCTCGACATCATGCTCCATGGATGGCAGCAGTGGGTCTGGGAATGAACTGTCTCTAATCGCCTCATTGTCCTGCGATAAGTTTAGAACAACTTCTTTGATTAGCAAGAGCACACATAAAACTTAGGAGCAGATATTCGTACCAATATCCATCAATCCAAGTAAACAAGTCATACAGATCTGTTTAGTTGCACAGAGATGAGATGTAAAAGTCAACTAGGCAAGATTATTCAGATCACCCGCTTCTTGTTCCAAAGAACTTACCATTTCTGAAGGAGCTAGAGCTACATTCCTGCTGTACTGTCAAAGAAATATAACTAACTTTTGCAACCTCCCTAATTTCCTTCTCATCTCACCTCTCACTTCTCAAGTAAGTCAGACACTACTGTTAATATCCATGAATTTGAATGATTAATCAATATTCTTAAATGCAACATCCATATTGAGATCTAATTTACATTTAGAATATCAAGGCAAAATGGAACTTGAACCAATGAATTTATATCATATTAACATCTAGGAAGATAAGCATATAACTATAAGTAGTTCTATTGCCATATAAAAAAGAATTATTTTCTGAAATATTAACATTTTAACTTCACTGTTAATAAGGCCCCAAAAGCAGTTACTCTAGTTAGACCAAACATAAATGCTACCTCAAGCAAATTTAATATGATGAATTAATCTCAGAGTGAAGGCCAAATCCATGACTATCAATATATCAATATCACTGTAAGAGATAAACCAATTATAATTTCATTTGTCATCTGTGACACTATTTGTTATCAAAACATTGTAAGAATTATAATTAACTCAACTTGAAGAAACAATCGAAATACCTGATTTGCACAGTAGTTGTCGCCCATATTACTATTTTCATATTGTAGCATGAGGGATCTGGAAACTGAGTTTCTTGATTCTACTTCTGATCTAAAATGATAAAGCTTTTCCTGGAAGAGAATTTCTTTTGCATGGTTAAGGTACTCGTGAAATTGCTTCAGGTCAGCATTAGAAGTCCAGCTATCTGGTTTGTCAACTCCTTTAATCAGAATATGATCATCAAGGTGGCACACTATTACTCGGAGGATGCTACAAAACTTGTTAGGGAGTAGAAATTTCAACAAAGAAGTTACTCTCTGGACATTTGTCAAACTCCATAAGTGTTCTATCTCTTCTGGATGAGGTGCCTTCAGTAACCATGCAATGTCCAAGAGCAACGTCGACATAGCATATTGCCTGGACATAAGAATTTTACATGATCTTGAGGCATCAGCATGGAACACCAAGCTGCTGTCATCACGGGTGCCAGCGAAAAGCTCTTCAATCCTTTCTAGTTCAGAACAGACATCTTTGCTACCAACAAGAACAGGGATAAAGTTGGATATTCCAGACACATTTTCGACCTAAAAAAAAAATGAAATCTTAAAGTTCCAAAAAAATCAATGGTTTGCCAAATGAACTGATTTATAGATATTAGTAGTCAGAACAAAAAATGAAATATTTCTTCCCTTCCTTTTTTTCCTGTGTAATACATGAGCACCAAGCTATCCAAGCAACAAATCACTTGTATAGAGGGTATTTATCCAAGGTGTAGCAGACGAGATAGATACCATGTTACACGGGAGGGATGCAAAACTAGAGATCTTATTATTGTGTGGCCTTGCAACTGATGATGGAGCAAACGGAGGTGAATCAAAGGATTCCAAGTGGATGTAGAAGAAACCCATGTATACCTCTATCTCAAAGAGGCAACAACACCTAGCAGCTAGTAGAAAAGTAGTAAGATAGCATTGGTTGTGTCTTGATTGTTTTTTATTTTGAGTTTAGAGCATTTTATTTGATTTTTATTAACTTTGAAGTAACTTAAACAAGATGGATAAACTTATGTTTGACTTTGTTACAACTACAACACAATTTGAAAGCATTAATGTTTGGAAAACTGAACTGGATCGGCTATTTCAACTGAGTTAAATTGAACCAGAAGCAAAAAAAGTCCAGTCCAATTAATGGATAAAATTTTATTGAACCAGATTTTGGCCCAGTTCATTTGCAAAAACAGTGAACCGACAGGACAAATTGTGCGCTCTCATGTCCAATTTTCATAAACTAAAGCAATGACTATAACATTACATCCTACTATGACCATACTAGTACGTGGGCCGAATAACAACATAGTCCATACTCGACTACCATTTCTTGAAACCAACTACATAATTCATTCAGATAACTACTACTGCCACATTTAACTCACTATTTAACACCTGACAAGCGTCTAGACAATCATTGGTGTCATCAATAGCCTTTGTTCCTGCAAAGCAGACTTGATTGAGTGCCACGTAGGCAAACAGACTCAAAACACTAGACTAGATGTTTGGTCATAAGCATTGGGTGATTTAACTGACCGCCACCGCCACCAGGCTAGATACTGATTATATGGTCACAGTAACCTGTAGGAGAAAGTTTTAATAGAGAGGTGTATGAAAATAATTTTCCATAATTTCATGAGGAAAAGAATGGAAAGGAACGTGAGACCAGAGGTGAGAGGTCACATTAATTGGAATACATTTAGCAAGTATTTTTTTGGAAAATGGAAATAATTTTGTTAATTTATTTGAAGAGTAATGAGCATTAAATTTATCAGTTTTTGAAATTCATTAAAGCAAGCTTACCTCAACAAAAGCAGGGCCAAACACTTCTGGATCAGTGTGTTTCACTTTTATCCTGAACAGCTCATGTTCAGAGCTGGTGGTGATTTGCTCCACTTCATGCTTTAAATATTTCCCACAAAACGATAACAGAAACCTGCCACATGAAATATTTTTTATTACAACAGGTAGCTTCTTGTGTAAGGAACTATCTGTTAAAACATTTAAATTTCTAGTACAATGAACATACTTTAGAAACATCACAATGCAGTGAGTGCATAAGAAGTAGTCCTCCCAATTGGGAAAAACTCACAAGTGAAAAGTAGCACTCTCTTTTTTTTTTCCATATGCGGTTTGTAAATTAGGGACAATCCAAATGGAAACTCAAATTTTCACAAACATGCAATGCACAATTGATGTCAAATGGATACATACTGAATTTGAAATTATTTGAGATGCATATGGGGTGGCATGCACCTTTCCAACAAAGCATATAACAAATCTAGCAGAAATGATGCTGAGAATGTAAAGCAATCACTGAGAAAATTCACCATGTGGTAAAGTTATTATAACCATAACTATCTAGTACTGCATAGCCAAAATTGTTAGGCAAGTAGACTACCGAAGTTTAGGATGCCCAAGATTACTGCCACATGCAATGAACTCCAGTGACTTCCCAGCTTCAAAATAAGACGGATAAACATAATGAAGCCTCGGTGCCTGCACCTCCATCTTGATATTTGTCAGTGTTGTGCCGTCTGAACAATATGCATCAATTTTAAGAAATTTTGTGGATGTGGTTGCTGTTCATAAAATGACCTAAACGAGCATGAATATAAGACGAGGTGGTGTTAACTAAAAGAAACTTGTGAAATGTTCTCAACTGTGTGCAAACAATTATTTACATTGTGATGCCTCAAAATGGTCCTTATGTATTTGAAAAATTAACTGATTCCAAATCCAGGTCTACAATTTTGATCCATCAATAACTAGAATTGCATCACTAAAGAATTATAACCATTACAAATCAAACATAGAATAAAACTGAAGAAGAATACAAGTATATTACACCACTCATTCTTTCACCATTATCGTTCTAAAGAATAAAAGAGGTATAGGTTAAGCGGTTCCCTAATAGTTGGAACAAGAGGTTCAAAATAAACATGCTAGTAGATCAATAGAACATGTTGTTGAATCTTGCAAATCAAAGAAAATATAAAACTAGTTGTGAATTAGATAAGATATGATACCACTAATTTTTAAGCTCCCATTAAAACTATGGTCAGAATAATACATTATTGCTGGTTCTGAGGCAATTAGGATGAACTTACCATTCCATCACCCTATCTCAACAGATCTCAAAGTTTGATGCACTAACATGAAGACTTCTAGGAAATTTTTCCTCTAGTTTTGATGATTTCCAGTTGCACTTTTTAGAAATGCCACTGTACAAACTCTTTCTAATGTTTCTTGGCTACTAAGTGGTGTGCTTTTATCATGCATTTGCAACCTCCTCATCTCCATTTAAAGTTGCTGCTCATATTGTTATACAAGGTTGTGGCAGTTATGGCAATGACAAGGGTATTAAATGTGGATAGATTTCTTAACCACTATGTGTTCATTCTGGTTGCACCAAACACCCATTACAGCATTGTTGGATAAGTTTAGGTGAACCTCTACTACATGAGCTGTAATCGGTCCATTGTCCTGGGGCTGCTCTGCTCTTCCGAGCATGAACAGGTTGATGTCTTGGTTTACAATGACTCTAGTTCTTCCAGATTTGTTCTCCCTAACTCTTCTATAACGCTTCCATGTTAAACTCCAAAGCCTCCATGGTTGCTTGATTCTAGCACATCTTCTCATATGAAATGTAACTGCAAGTTATTTTTCACCTTTCATCTTTCAATCCATCACTCATGTTAGCTGATGGTTAACATGACAACAATATTCTTTGCATACTTTATCATTATTCTAAAAAAATTTATATTCCACAATTGTCTGTGAACATATTCTTCATTAACACTTATAAGATCTGTCAACTAGTGTGCAACTTTTTTCCACTCACTGTGCATTTCAGGAACTATGAATGAAGGCAATATTGATCGTGGTCATGTCTCATGTAGTCTAATACCTTGAGGATCCATTCACTCTACCAACCACCAAGCCATACATACAAGTGGCATTGTCATCTTCATCATCCATCAATGTCGGAGTTCTCAGTCTTCTGTGCTCCCTAATCAGATTTAATGTAAGACATGTGAGTTTGACAAATGCTATCATGTCTTTTCCATTTTGTACGCATAAAGGTAGCTCTTTCCTTTTGGATCTAATCATGGAGTCTATCTTATCTCAAATAATAATGGTTTTTGTTATTGTATTACCTTATTGATGATCGTCTACATATGAATCTGTTCTGAGATCTTACATGTGAATATCCCATACAAGTATGGAATCTCAGTCTGCAATGGCTCGTTTTGTGAATGCTTTTCCATGTGGTAAATGGGAGAGTAGATTACTGATTCACAGTTTCACATATTCAACATGGGTAGGGGATAGATGAAGATTCCAAGGATTAAGAGTATAAAATAATAGTTGGGACCTCCTAGTATGTTATGCTTTGAGAGAAACAATAACTCAATCTAATTACCAACTGCATTAGCTGATTCCAGCTCATAAATAGTTATGCTGTAGTACAGATTAAAAGAGAAAAGATAGTTAGCAAAGCTAGATGAAGGAATATTAATGAGAATGAATAGGGATTATGGAATCCTACCTTGTAGGACCTGAATGATTGTGTTGCTGAGATAAATAAGAAAAGTTCCTCTTCCTAGTAGCAAACTTCCAGGTTGATTAATCAAGTCTCTCAAAGAATGAGCCACATCTTGAGTTATCTGATAGGAGAAAATGAACCTAATTTTGTCAATAATTAAACCAACTGAATGTATCACAACAGGGAAACATCGTCTCACACAAAAGAAAATTGAGCAAATTAAATGATAGACGATAAAGAACTGACTATTATTGAGAGCCGAGTAAGTGAGAAATTTAAGATGAACAATTTTGTAATTTGTATCAAGTAGAGCATGAGCAAATTTGCAGAAGTTACTAAATGATTAAAACAAATTTTAAAATAGTTAGTATTGATGGATAAAACTTCAGTTAGTTAACAGTCCAAGAGAAAATTTCTTTAATTTTGACTTAATCTCCTATATTCTCGTCCATAAATTTTCCCATATGAAAGTACAAATTAGTTGGAAATATATGTGTGAGCATAAATGATATGATAGTCTTACTTGATATTGAGTACTGAGCCATATAGCAAACAAATAAAAAACAGTATCAAAGGTCATAATAAACCAACATTTTGTAGCAGTATCCAGTAACAAAGATTCCAAAGTAACCAATGATTTGCAGTATCATTTTTCTTATTCATTCATCAAAACATATCCGGCAAAATGAATACAGTATGTGAAGCTGTTCCAGATACAAACACAAAAATGCAGTATGTGAAGCAGTTCAAACTAAATGGAAAATCCACCATAATAGAATGAATATCATATTTCCAAGTTGGATAAGTTTCATCTCTTCAATGCATCTGTTATTCTCACCCTAGCTAAATGATGAATCATTGATTTAGTTTTTGTTTGATGGCAGTCAACTATCAGAATTGGACTCACTCAGATCCAATTCATATAAACATGCAGAGTAACCACAGAATTACTAACAAGGATATCGTATCACCAACAACCAATTAACTGTTTGCAGTAGTAGTTATAAAAACAGTCAGGTAAAAACTGAAATGTACCAACAAGAAGTTCTTGTGCAACTATCTCTCAATTTGCATATCATCTGAATAGGGTCAAGAATAACTAGATTTTCAAACGCGTAAAAGTAAAGCCAACAGCAAAGAAAAGCTTCATAGTTGACATAACAATAGTTTCCTGGACAATGTAGTCTTTGATAGCAGGATATGCAAAAAAACTGGTTTGGTTCCCCAAATATAGAAGCAGAATATTATTTTTAAAAGGCATTAAAAGCATCTGAAATGAAGAGAAAGCATTTGCAATAAACTTAAGCTACTAAGAAATACAGATTGTTAAACGATGGATCATACTTTCTCCCACATGGACTCTGGCATTGCAATGAATACAGTCAATATAGTGCATCCAGGTCGAATATAACCTTCCAGCTCAACAGGCATATTTTCCAACCATTGAAATATCTGCAAAAGAGACTTTGTCATTTTACCATTTATAGAAAAAATGAGCTTTTCAAAATTAACTATTGCATAAACTTGAAAAATTACTTGATGGCGCAACCGTCTAGGAAATTCAGCAGGGTTCCAATCATAGAGCTTGAATGATATTCGACCTGTAGGGCACTACAATCAAGTAATGCATCACAATCCAAATGCTTATAACAATCATTTCTCTGACTAGCGAAAAATAGCACTGTTAACTCTTTGTTAATAAAATTGACATTCAGTAGAAAAAGAGAACAGATAAGCAGATGAAAATTAAAGAGCTCACCCTAGATGAATAAGCACTCTTCTCCTCACAAAATGTACTTGAAGGGGAAGATTTTGAAAGTGAATTCCTTTCATCCTTATGAGCTTCAACAGAAGCTAAAAGCTCATCATTTTTAAGTCTAGGAAGTGAAGCAATGGGAGAACCCTGCCCATCTTCAGAGTCTACAGTCTCCCCATCCTGAGTTTTACTGCTCAAAACTGTCTCAGCTGTGTTGCACCCTAATACATGTGGTGTCTCTAGAAAAACCATCAAATCAGAATGAACCAATCAAATAAATGGCCCATTTATGCTGTGTTAAAGTAAGAAGAAACATAGCAAATAGGAACACAATAACACATAAAATAATAAAACTACAGTCCTATATTTCTGGTCATCATGCCAAAGAAAGAAAATGTAAAGCTCGCAAGTGTAAGTTACATAAATCAGTTTGCACAGCTGTAATTCAATGGAAAAATTCAAGAAAAATAGGTTGTCCAAATTTTAAGTTGATCCTTGAACAATACTAAACTATATCAGGATAGAAACACTTATGGATCAATTATTTGGCTGGACAAACTCTAGAGCATAGAAGAGGAAAAAAGGGAGGGAAAGATCCAAGTTTTGAACATGTAAAATACATGAAAAAAATGTGTTGGAACCATAAACTAACAAAAGGACATTAACTTGTATGATAGTAGAGATTAAAGACTATAAGCAATTGAGGAGAGTAGGGTTTGCAATAAGAGAAAGTATGAAACTGATTTAGCAGAATAAATAACTACACTTGTAGGAGAGTAAAGATCATGGTTGTCAAAATCAATTGAAATACGGATTACCTGAGTCAGATCAGTATTGGTAAAGGCTGATTTGATCTTTCCTAAGAAACCAATCATTCACAGATATCAATGCAGAAGTTTAAAAAAGTACAAAATCAAGGAATTATGTAGAAATGAGTTGAACTTCACTATAAAATATATTAAATTGACTGAGAGCTCATCCAATCATTAATGAAGAGGATGGAATAGATTGAAATTTTGTCAAACTAAATTGACCTGGAGAAAGGGAAAGAGTATGGTTAATTTCCTTGGGTAATCCATTCTACAAATATCTCTGATTATAGGACCTCTTATGGGCTTAGTTAGCAAATTCACTCATGGAACTAGACTAGGAGCTACACGCACAAAAACTTAATTGATTCTTGGGATTGAGAAACCTATAGATTTAAGGAACAATAGTAACCTAACTATAAAACCAACAAGAATTTTTTACAAAAAATTATAATATATATATATATACACACCCATTGGTGTCTTATGCACAAGTATGATGTCAAATGATTTCACATGAACATTTGTGATGCTTATTGGGTACCACAAGGACAAGTGCAATGGTCATTATATAAATATAAATTGGTCCATTTCATAAAAGTTCAAGCTTTTGGGTGGGTAAGTGGTTAGTCAATCAATTTTAACAAGGATGATTGGGATAAACAAGAGAGAACACAAGGCTCCTACAACAACATGACACTAGATAGCAGTATAATTTCCATAGTAAATTCTTATTCATCAAAGAAACAAATTGAAGGATTTCCTTACTGCAATGCGCCAAGAATCACACTTTGATCAAAAACTAACATACTTGCCAAACGTGTCTATATTGATTAGGATTTAGGGTCAACAAGATGAATTTGGATCAGGTAGAAGTTGACAGAATTGTGAGGTACTTCAAAGCATGAAAATTAAACCTTGGTGCATGGATCAATTAACACATATAGTTTTGTTGAGTGACAGTTCTGCAGCTCAAATCAATCAAACAAAGTGGTAATGAGCAGAATAGTTGCATTGTGTTAGCAGCACCCTGTATCTAAATATCACATAACTGCAAATGCTATCCTTTGGGGCTGGAAATTCTTTGAAAATGCATGCATCCAGTAGTTCTTTCGATTGAAATGGCTGAAAAACTAGAGCAAATGTTCTATAATCCTTGAATTTAACACATTGCCAGAGATTTGAACCCGTGACCTCTAGGTCACATTTACCGTTTTTATCTCAGAAACTAACCTTTTACTAGTTCACCATCACATGTAACACCTAGTAGTGGGTTTCCTTGAGCTTCTGTTTCTTTTTCTACTATATTGCTTGGATCATTGTTCTTTCTCCGCCTTCTTTTGTTGTGTCTTTCTAATTTTCTTCTACAACTACGTTTGCCTTCATCAAAGTTGGCCAAAACATGAAACCTGGAAAGCAAAAAAGGTTCAAAAAAAGGACAAAATTTCAGACCAAGAGCATGTATCCAAGGGTATAGAAAATTCAGAAAAATATCAGATAAGCTAAAAAACATCAATCTAACACCAGGAGCTGCTTAATTTATAGGTAAACTCTGAAGATGTGCCTAGAGACAAACATAAAATCTTTTTGAACAAAAAATTACAAGATGAATTGCCACAGAATACATATAATTTACACATACCATGATATAGAATGGCATAAAATTTGTCATGTTTAAAGAAGAAAAGAAAGTTAACCCTAGAGATTTTTTACCACAAATTTTAAAATTAATGTCTTAGAAGGATCTCAAACTCCTGAAAATAATTTGGTTGCAATAAGGTTCCAAAGCATTTCTGAACTTTAAAATTAGCTTAAGGTTTTGATGATCTGGATTTATCCGATAAATCATCCATCGAGTTGATTGTGGAAGAAAATGAAGAAAAAAGTATGATTGGGCAGAACCAAAATCAGCAGCACCAACAACGAAAACAAGCCTTGTGTCTAGAATATTTGGAATTGATCGCATGGATCCTATTTTGTCATTGAGCTCTAAGGTCATATAACTAGAAATACCTAGATGATCTAAAACATAATAGATTTTTTATAATAGTTTAGAATACGAACCCAGGCCAGTGAACACAAACGAAATATGTCATCCCACCCACAGATTGGCACAAGGATTAGGAGAAAAGCATTTTTCCAGGCATGATCTTCATCTGTGATCAGCAGAACTGCAAAGCAGGGAGGTTTCCTCTAGATTTTCTTCTAGAAATGAGACTTCTTCTCGAGCTTTTTTGCAGGCTCAAGTCTTCTTCTGCTCTGTCTTTTACCAATGAGGCATTCTATTGAGGTTTCAAGTAGGGTTTTCTCCAACCAAGAATCAACATCATTCTCCTACTCCTCAATGCTGCACACACAACGTGTTGCCACACTGGAACAGCCATTCTGGTAGGGGGAAAATATCCCAACTCGAAACAATACCACAAACCTTGCTTGTGATTTTGTTAAATGGATTTTCTTTGTTTTGATGGAAATAACAAAAATGATTATAAGATAATACAGCATAAGAAAACACCATCATTTATCTCTCTCTAGCTATATTTTAGAGCTAGGTACTTCATTCTAAGCCTTTCAAGATGTCAGATTAATGAATGTGAACTGAAATGGCCTTATCTGACAACACTCAGTCATAACAAACAGTACAATTAGAGAAATGAAAAAAAATGTTTGCTCATTGACTATGATACTTGTTTCAATACATGATCGAATTGGCATATATGATGGTATGCCAAGAAATACCAGCAACTATTATCCTATTGAATACATCACCTGTTGCTGCAGAATAGACGAGTTACCTAACCAAAATAAATGCTCACAGGGTACTAAAGTTTCCCTGGATGTATAGGTTGCTTTGTGGTTTCTAGAGGGTACTAAAGTTAATGTTTTTAGTTTTCAGAGTAATTACTTGGAAGAATAGTAATGCATGAAGTTCTAAAACTAAAGATAGGGTGTGCATGGGGAATGAACTCTGAGATTGCTCCTCTGAAACGTTAGTGACGATAATTTGACTCTCAAATTTGCCATCTTGTAGTTCCGCAGTTAGAGTAACACCCAGTAAACAGTATTGGTTTGATATTAGAAAACGTATAGATGTCAGATTATACTACACGAATGTCTGTGGTAATAATATGAAAGGATGTCTGAACTATAGAACAAATATACTGACTAGATAAGCCGATGGGGACAAATGATCATGAATAGGCCGAAAGATCTGTGCTTCTCGGTACATCATGAAGGGAGTGCACATGTATGCTTGAAAAAATTATAGATTAAAAGAAAACATACGATGTCGACTAGAAATCAATGAGAATTAGCCGTATAACAACTCACTTGCCACACTGCTGGCAATAGCGCTTTTGCTCCCCGTTAAGCTCCACCGATGAAGCATTGGCGCATTCGAGACAAACCCTGTGCCTCTTATGGTACCCCTTCAGTTCACTGATATCGGCCTCGCACCCAGGCACCTGACATCTCACAACGCTGGTAGAGGCACCGCCTGACCTCGCTCGCTTCCTCGCGCCGACCGCCACCTTCTCCGCCTCCATCACCTTCTCGTCCACCTCGGGACACGAGCACGGAACCACCCCGGCCAAATAATTCGGGCAAACGAGCCTGGGATCTCTCTTCCTGACCCGGCCCACCGAATCCGCGGCCGGCGAGGGCAGCGCCGCCGAGTGGGGGGAAGGCAGAGGAAAAGGAGGCGACTCCACCTGCGGCGGCGTCCCGGATTCTTCGGGGGTGCCCCAGGGGAGGATCAGCGGATCGTCGTTCGCGAAGGAGAAGTCGAGCAAGTTACCCCAGTCCCAGATCGCCGTCTCCGCCTCCGTCGGCGCGATGCCATCGTACGCCGGAGCCGGAGGGACCTCCATCGCGGCGAGAAGGAGAAGCGACGACGAGACGATGGAGCTCCGCCGCCGCCGCGAGGTTACAGATCAGAATCGACGGCGATGATTCAAGTCAGCCAAAGCAGGTTTGGAAAACACGAAGATATTCCCGAGAAAAACACAATTTCCAATATTTCCAAAAATATCGGAAAATAATATTATATATTAAATAATATTATTTTAAATACTATTTTAACTTGAAAATTAGAAATTGGGGAAATTTTTTTGAAGCAAGCAACCAACCTTGTCCGCGTTGGAGGGAGGATTTCCTGTGCAAACAAGTACCGAGAACAGGTACTTGTCTTCTCAGAAACAGTCGTGTCGCTCTCTGAATTGCTTATTTCCGTGGACCGTGTCTTAGCTAAAAGTGCGATCGATCCGAGTTCGTTGGAGAAGGTACATCTGTGAACCGTGGCTTGGGTGTGACATCGGCTGTTGCGTGAAGATCAGATCAGCCTGAAATTTTGACTTCAGACGAGGAAAAATAAAAGATAATGTTTTTTATATTCACTTCGTTGAATTAATAAATAAAAAAATAATTTGGAATAAGTCCAATTTAATTTCGATTTCGTGAGGTTTTGTTCGAGTCAAATTTCCCATAAACGACCGCAGACAGGCAACAGGATGCATATGACTTCATCATCAATTCATCAGGCAAGGACGAAGACATTGTATGGGGGCGATGTGCTGTCCCTGTCCCGGGCGAGACAGGCAAACTTCAAAATCCTCTTCATTTTTAATTAAAATCAAATAGTAGCCCCTTTTAACACGAACCGTGTAAAATACTTTAATCATTCGACTATATAAAAAATAATAATTAATTTTTTTATATTGATAATATTTTTTATTATAATCTAAATTAAAATAATATAGTAAACAAATAAATTATAAAGATTCCATAATCATCTATTATATTTTAAATGAATATTATTTGACATGATTAATTTTTAAAATTTTTTAACAGGTAGAAGTTAGTTCTAGCTTTTATATGATTTTATATTATTTATATTTTATTTTTATAAATAATAATTTTATTAAAATAATATTTCAATAAAAAAGTAAATGATAGAGATTTTATGATATTCATATATTTTAAATCAACATAATTTAATTTGATCGGATGCATATAAGCTAGCAGATAGCTGCTACAAAAGAATAAGAGCAAGTATAATTCAGATAATTATGTTAGACGGAGGCTCTTAAACTCGATTAAATTGATGGATAAGTTTGTTAGGAAATGATAATTTTAAAAATTATTTCTTCGTATTTAAAAATAATTTTAAGTAGTTGGGAAAATTGGTTGTGTAGTGGTTTAGAAGTGAGTGAGTGGGCGAAGTTGAACAAGAAAATGGCGTTGACTTGGAAAAGAAGAAGTAGGAGATATTAAGGAGCAACCTTAATGGTGGGCCCAAAAAAATCCACCAAATAAAAAAAAAAAATATTTATAAAAAATAAGGGGGTTTTTATAAAAATGTTGCCATCTTCGGGTATTATTCGTAATTACACTATTTAAGAGGACAAAATGCTAATATTCTTATCTTGAGAAAAAGACAATTTTGTATTATGCATTTAGGATGATTCCTTTGAGTGTATATCTAAAAGATAAATGACAAAAACTATTTTTAAATATCATTTTGTAATATTATTCATCGAAATAATAATGTAAAACCTTACTATTAGTTACTCGTGATGATTAATTAAATATATAGTTTGACCCTCACTAAGACTCTATTAAAATAATTAAACTGTAAGTTTAATGACACAAATGGGTCCATAGCTCAGTGGTAGAGCAATTGACTGCAGATCAATAGGTCACCGGTTCGAATCCGGTTGGGCCCTTTTCAATTTTATTTTTTGAAGTTAAATTCAGAGGTTAAATATGAATACGACATTAAATTAAATTCTTTGTTATATATATATATATATAAAAATTATTCAAATTCTTTGTTAGAATTTGAATATCCTCATATATCTTTTAACACCTTGGAATTTCAAAATATTCTAAAATTGACATCGTAACCGTAAGTCCCGTTCTCCCAATTCCCCTCCCGAAGAATCCACCGTAGCCGTTTACGAGATCCCCTGAACTGATCAGATCCGGAAAACACCATTCTGCTCCCTGACGGAGCTGCAACAGATAGAAGCGTGGGTCCCTTCTGCTTTCTGAACAGCAAATAGAGGCTAGGAACCGTGAATCCTGGCTTGAATCAAGCAGCCGCATCGCGATGCTTTCCTCCGTTTTCCATTATAGCGCGGCGCTCTGCGCTGTTCAAATCTCGGTCTTCTTCTTCTGTGGACGATCTCTCGAATCTCTCGTTCTCAGCGCGTGGAGATGCCTCGTCTCTCGACGCCGCAGCAGCCGCCGCCTCCGGCCGAGGCCGCCTCTTGTGGGTCTCTGCTTCGAGAGCTACAGGTCCGTCCTCTTTTTCCCGATCCTCTTTTCCCAGCGAAGCTTTTCCGCTTATTTTCCGTTGTTCGTCGGTTTTTGTATCGGCGCCGTTGCTTTCTCGGTGTCTTGTGCTGTAGACTCGGAGATCGAGGAGGAATTCGAAGTCTTTGAGTTGCTCGCTTCCGTATTTGCAAAGATTTTTTTTCCTTATTTGGGATTCTGGAGCGACTGTTCTCTCCATTTTCGGGTTTATGGTTTTTTCATAGTTGGGTTTATAGTCGACGGCATTGATGATTGCTATTTGATTTGAGAAGGTTTCCAGTTTTATGGTTTCCAGTTTGTTGGTAAGTAAGGTGGAGGATTTCCACCAAACATTAGGGGTTCAAATTTGTGTGACAACATTATTGGGTGGGGTTTACCCTTTCACTCTTGCTCCTAATGGGACTGTGTTTCACATTCAATATCATGTGGGGATATCACATGGTCAAACACCAAAAAAAAATATCCAAGCTTGATGCTATTGATTCAAATATGTAATTATTTATGAAGCATAATTTATTGCTCATATGTTCTATAGTTGTTTCTTACATTTGCAGTGGATGTTATATAGTACCTTATTTCTTATATGCGGTAGCTTATCCTCGTATATCTTAAAGTATCATCAGCATGTGGTTTTTTGGGTGAGGAATAGATCTTTATACTACTTTGCTTATGCAGTTTAGTGTGATTGCGCATTCGAGTTTGAAATTGTTGATGGCCTACCATTCTGCTAGAGGACTGTATATAGCTATGTGAAGTTGTATAAAAGTGTGAGCATTCTCACCATTATTGGTTTGGCTATCATTGAAAGCTGACAACTTGTGCCTTGGCTTAAGTCATGAATTGCAGTGCTGTTTATCTTCAGTTATAGTAGTAATATTTTTGTTTCTAGCAAGGACTATTCCACATATCACATTGGATTGTAAATCCGTAAAAGTAACAATTATTTTGAACCAGGATTTATGGAATGAAATAGGAGAGAAAGACATTGAAAGAGACAGGGCTATACTGCAGCTTGAACAAGAATGTCTTGATCTGTACAGGAGAGAAGTAGACAAAACCAGAAAACACATGGCAGAGCTACAGCAGATGTTGGTGAAGGGCAAAGCAGATGTATCTAGTCTTATATCCACACTCGGAGAACAAGGAGAATCATTTGTGCATGTTGGTTGTAGAATTGCTATTTGTCTTCATCGTGTTACTATGGTCCTTTTATGAACATTTTGATTTCTATTTTTTCCTCTTTTAGATAGAAAATGCAGCAGGCTCACTCAAGGAACAGTTGGCGATGATAAAACCATTGCTGGAGGATCTAAGAAAGATGAAAGAAGAAAGAATCAAGGAATTCCACGATGTTCAATCACAAATTGCATGGGTATGTTCTGAAATATCTGGTAACATCCATCATGGAAGTTCTATCTCTTCTCAGGTAGATGAACAAGATTTGACAATTAAAAGATTGGGAGATCTGAAGTCCCAACTTCTTGAGCTTCAAAAAGAAAAGGTTATTATTTTATAAACATGACCTAGTTTTAGGTACATAGAACAAAATTAGCTTACTTTATTCAAAACTTGCAGAATTTGCGATTCCAGAAGGTTAATATCTACACCAGGCAAATACTTGATTTATCAGTTGTATTATCTATTGACTTCAATAAGATGATACATGAAGTGCATCAAAATTTTGATGATTCTGCAATCAATGAGACTAGAAGCATAAGCAATGACATCCTTTCTAGACTAGCAGGAATTGTTCATTCACTAAATCAAGAAAAGAAACAAAGGTTGCAAAAGGTGCAGCTAACCACAATATTCTTTTCCATGCTATGCATTTCTTTCTCTTCTTATGAAAGTAATTTCTTTATATGTTTGTACCTGCCATTCTTAGATTTGGTAACTTCAAATGAGAATAAATTTCATAAGTAATGGCACCCATGCTAGACTTGCAGGAACTGTGTATTCAGTAAATCAAGAAAAAAAATACAAAGGCTGCAAGTGGCCTTGTTATTGAGGGTATACTCAGAATGCAGTAACTGAGTTTTGCAATCTGCATGACTTTTGTAACTTTTGATAATTCCTGAATGATTATTTTTTTGTGTAGCTTCAAAATTTGGGGAGTACACTCATAGAGTTGTGGAATCTCATGGACACACCCGTGAATGAGCAAGAAAGATTTGACCATGTAACCTGCATGATATCTGCTTCCGTTGATTCAGTACATGGCCAGGGATGCCTTGCACATGATGTAATTGAGAAGGTATATCCCTTGTTTTTTTTTTCTTTTTCAATGTTCGATGTATTACCATTTCTGTGTTTACCTGGAGAATAGGAATAGGGAGAAGAGGTATAGGAGAGTAAGGAAATAGTTTAAATGAGACGAAAAGAAAAGAAAGGAGTTATAGTTTCTCTCTTTCATCCACTTCCGCTCATATTATTTACTTGAATGAAGGCCACTGGAAGAAAGTAAATCATGTATTTATTAGAGACTCAAACTCCCACTTGGAGTAAATGAACAATTAGACATAGTTAAATTCCTTTCTCCTCTTTCCTTTTTCCCAAGAAAACAGGAGAAATTGGTAAATTCATTTCTTTAATTTTTTCCCCTTCTAATTTGCATCCAAGTAAAATACATCATTAATAATATAAGTCGAACAAGATTTCCATTTTTTTAGATTTAATATGACATTATCATTCCTTTTGCAATTTTTCCATCAATAGGTTGAGATTGAAGTTGAAAGATTGAACGCGTTAAGAGCAGTCAAGATGAAAGAAATTGTTTTAAGGAAGCAAAGTGAACTTGATGAAATATACGAAAGTGTTCACATGGATGTTGATATTGAAAGAACAAGGAAAATGCTTGTCAACCTCATTGATTCTGGTTCTTTCTCAACTCAAGTGTGATCAAGTTCTTCTGAAGCTTCCAGTTGTTTATTGAATTAATTAACTTATGTTTTTGTGTGCATGCTACAACATGAGGGGCACGCCTGTGCCTTGTATTTTTATACTGCACATTGTTCAGAGATATAACATTTTGCCTTGTTTGAATTCAGTACTTGAGCTTGATCCTAGATCTTATTCTCTAGGATGGACTCAATGTTGAAGGGGCAATAGCTAATGCATTTTCTTCTGGCATATTCACATATTAAATTACTGAAAAGTTTTTGATTAATGTGCTTGAAACCATTGTAAATAATATAACAGATTACTTATCTCATATGAACATAGACTGAGAATTACCATGTAAACTTCTAGATGAAGTGACATATAAACTTCTTTAACTGGTGTGGATAATCCTGAACTCTTTGAAATAAACTTAATGTGTATATCGACGGTTATGTGCTTGAAATTCTGCTTGCATTAAATATCGTCTTGGTCCACGGTGTTGTCTCACGTATATCTATATGGCCAACAGCATAAGAACTTGATTACTGCTGTGGTAAACTTTTCTTTGTTTTTACTGTGTGTGATTTTAGGGAAGGCAGATCTCTCTGAACTACTCTCAAGCATGGATAATCAGATACAGAAGGCTAAAGAGGAAGCTCTAAGTCGAAAAGACATTTTGGAAAAGGTGGATAAATGGAAATATGCATCTGAGGAGGAAAATTGGCTTGATGATTATGAGAAGGTAAGACCAGATTATTTAGTTAACTTTTGGCATGATCACTTCAATGAGCTGTCTCTTCTCCTTTTTTTTCTCACTAAAATTTACTTACTACTTGCCTGTGGAGACCTTGGCCGGTTATATAAGCTGCTGATGTACTTTGACACATCAAACAGGATGAAAATCGCTATTCTACTGGCCGAGGAGTTCATAAGAATCTTAAACGTGCAGAAAAGGCTCGGATACTGATGAACAAAATACCTGGTACATTTCTAGCTATTAGACTGAATAATAATGTGATATTTTAATGTTGGATGAAATGAGGAGGCCAGTTAGATTTTGAGATTTAATTGAATCAGATATGCTTACGAAGAATCTAGAGCTTGACATAAATAAAAATTTAAGTTACATTTTGATAGGGGAATTGCTACATTTCATGATGTGCATTCTTGCTAAATTGCATGTGTTAAATGCTGTTTCTTGTCATTGTACTCCCAAGGACTCCTACAGCTTCATCTCATCTTATAGGTTCCATGATGTGAATAGGATCATTTTTTACTTGCTTTGCAATATTTTTGTGAGGTTAAAACTATATTGTAAAAGAATAGTCCGATGCACATAGTTCCTATCAATATGGGATTTCGGAGAAAAGACAATCACATTGAAAGAAGTTATTTTCACGACTTAAATCCATGACTACAAAATCATATGATAACAATTTTACGGTTGTGTCGAAGATTAAACTAGCTAATTCTTAGTCGCTTAATTTCTTCAAATAGCTGCACTCGCTTGTTTTTTGTGCTTTTGCTTTAGTGATTGTCTCTCATCTTTGGTTCCAATTACGGTAAATTGGAGAAAACTCCCCAATTGCAAACTGGACTTTGCATGCACTCCCTATCCAACATTTTCTTTGCATGCACTCCCCAAACTTAGTTTAACTTTGCATGCACTCCCCAAATCCATAAATTTACAAATTTATCCCCCTCTCTCCACTCTCCTCTTCTCCCCCCTTTTCTTAATAAAAAAAAAGGCAGATAATCATTAATTAAACCAAGCTAGGTAGCGCAGGTGTTCGTTGCGGCCGCCTCGCCGGACCTCCTCCTCCTCTCCTTACTCCACCCGCTCCGCGTATTCCTCCGCTCGCAGAACATCACCCTCCCAGTCACTTACTGTTCCTCCTTCTGCGTGACGCTCCATGGCCCGCTTACGTACCTTCTCGCAGTTCGCCTCCGCCCCGGCATAGTTGGCGTGGCGACAGCCATGGTGTGGACCAACTTCAATCTCCTTGTCTGCCTCCTCCTCTTCGTCCTTCTCTCTAGATCCTGCCGTGATACGTTACCTGGCGGTGGAGTTGGCTTCCTCTCCGGCGAGTGGTTCCGCGGGTGGCCAGCGCTGCTCCGCCTTGCGGCGCCGTCTTGTGTCTCCGTCTGCCTCGAGTGGTGGTGGTACGAGCTGATGATCCTCCTCAGCGGCCTGCTCGCGCACCCCCGCGATGTCGTGGCCTCCATGGGCATCCTCATCCAGACCACCTCCCTCGTCTACATCTTCCCCAACGCGCTCAGCTTCGGCGTCTCCACCCGCGTCGGCAACGTCCTAGGCGCCAACCGCCCTGCTAAGGCCCGCGCCGCCGCTGCTGCCGCCCTCGCCGCAGCCCTCGGCCTCGGCCTCGCCGCCACCGCCTTCACCGCCTCCATGCGCCACCAGTGGGGACACCTCTTCACCCGCGACCCCGAAATCCTCCACCTCACCACTCTCGCGCTCCCCATCGCCGGTCTCTGTGAGCTCGGCAACTGCCCACAGACGGCCGGTTGCGGCGTCCTCCGCGACAGTGCCCGCCCGGCCACCGGCGCCGACATCAACCTTGGCTCCTTCTACTTGGTCGGCATACCGGTGGCAATCCTCCTCAGCTTCGTCGGAAAAATGGACTTGCAGGGGCTGTGGCTGGGGCTCCTTTCGGCGCAGGCCACGTGCACCGCCCTCATGACCGGCGCCGTCGCTAGAACAAATTGGGCATCGGAGGCAGAGCACGCCAGACGCTTAACCGACTCTTCTTCTCTCCTCCTTCAATCATTCCAATTGCTAATTGCAATGACATAATTCCAATTACCCCAATAACTACTCTGTCTCCCATCTCCGTGGAAGCCGAGAAGACGAAGACCACCCCAACACTAGAAGACATTCGAGATCCTTCATTAATGGTGATCCAGAAACAGCTCCAGTCGACTGGAATATAATCCCAGTCGAGTCAGTTTCGTCACTGTTCGAGATCAGTCGACTATAGTTAAAACTCAGTCGACTGAAGGTGGGTCTACGGTGAAGAATGGCCAAGATAGTCGACTGGAATGAGCTTCCAGTCGAGTCCAATTTGGTTCTGTGCGGGGTTAGTCGACTGGACACAAATTATAGTCGACTAGGATCATGTTCAGTCGACTGAATATCTGAATCAGTCGACTGATATCAGTTCAGTCAGCTGATTAAAAGTATCAGTTGAGTGCAATGCTGAAGGATTTAACCTAAGTTGACAACATACGCTCAAACATGATTAAGGGATCGATATAGTTGGTATGGAATGTCCAACCATGATCTTCGAACCAAATACACATGAATTATATATTGGTCTATAAAAATTCAGTCTCTTAGCCCAAAGTAATGCATCATAACAAGCATTATGAACTAAGAGAATGATCCTAACATCTCTTCCCATCTAAGTTGTACAAAAACACAAGCAAGGTATTGTCTATGTGTGTAAGAGATGCAATCTAGTTAAAGTGTGAAGATGATCATGGAGTGATTTCTTAACCGACCGAGCACATTCCTAATTCTCATCTTAGATAGCTAAATTCGTCTTCGGAAAGTGGTTTAGTGAAGATATCGGCTAGATTTGATTTTGATTCAACATAGTTAAACACAATATCTCCTCACATATGTATGGTCTAATAACCATGGTGGAAACCATGTCAAGAGTATACTAACTATTTATTTTTCACTAATTTGGAGAATGCCAAGAGCAAGTGAAAATTTAGTACTAAATCAGGAAAATTCAGTACTATTTGTGTAAAATTCAGTATAAAACGAGTGAGATCCAGTACTATTTTTATAAATTTGAGTATTGTTGAGATGACACCCCCACCATGCTGACCATGAGGCAACCTCACATCTACATGGTATGGTAACCATGTAGAAAAATATGTCAAGAGTGAGCTTACTAATATTATTTCACCAAGAAGGGATTGTCTAGACTAAGTGAAAATTTAGTACTAATTCAGGAAAATTCAGTACGATTTGTGTGAAATTCAGTATAAATCGAGTGAGATCCAGTACTATTTTTATAAAGTTGAGTATTGTTGAGATGACACCCCCACCATGCTGACCATGAGGCAACCTCACATCTACATGGTATGGTAACCATGTAGAAAAATATGTCAAGAGTGAGCTTACTAATATTATTTCACCAAGAAGGGATTGTCTAGACTAAGTGAAAATTTAGTACTAATTCAGGAAAATTCAGTACGATTTGTGTGAAATTCAGTATAAATCGAGTGAGATCCAGTACTATTTTTATAAAGTTGAGTATTGTTGAGATGACACCCCCACCATGCTGACCATGAGGCAACCTCACATCTACATGGTTTGGTAACAATGTATAAAAACATGTCAAGAGTGAGTAAACTCATACTTTTACACTACTTTGTGTAATATTATTCTTGATGCGACCTCAAATATGTATGGTCTAGTAACCATGGTGGAAACCATGTCAAGAGTATACTAACCATTTATTTTTCACTAATTTGGGGAATGCCAAGAGCAAGTGAAAATTTAGTACTAAATCAGGAAAATTCAGTACTATTTGTGTAAAATTCAGTATAAAACGAGTGAGATCCAGTACTATTTTTATAAATTTGAGTATTGTTGAGATGACACCCCCACCATGCTGACCATGAGGCAACCTCACATCTACATGGTATGGTAACCATGTAGAAAAATATGTCAAGAGTGAGCTTACTAATATTATTTCACCAAGAAGGGATTGTCTAGACTAAGTGAAAATTTAGTACTAATTCAGGAAAATTCAGTACGATTTGTGTGAAATTCAGTATAAATCGAGTGAGATCCAGTACTATTTTTATAAAGTTGAGTATTGTTGAGATGACACCCCCACCATGCTGACCATGAGGCAACCTCACATCTACATGGTTTGGTAACAATGTATAAAAACATGTCAAGAGTGAGTAAACTCATACTTTTACACTACTTTGTGTAATATTATTCTTGATGCGACCTCAAATATGTATGGTCTAGTAACCATGGTGGAAACCATGTCAAGAGTATACTAACCATTTATTTTTCACTAATTTGGGGAATGCCAAGAGCAAGTGAAAATTTAGTACTAAATCAGGAAAATTCAGTACTATTTGTGTAAAATTCAGTATAAAACGAGTGAGATCCAGTACTATTTTTATAAATTTGAGTATTGTTGAGATGACACCCCCACCATGCTGACCATGAGGCAACCTCACATCTACATGGTATGGTAACCATGTAGAAAAATATGTCAAGAGTGAGCTTACTAATATTATTTCACCAAGAAGGGATTGTCTAGACTAAGTGAAAATTTAGTACTAATTCAGGAAAATTCAGTACGATTTGTGTAAAATTCAGTATAAATCGATTGATATCCAGTACTATTTTCCTAAATTTGAGTATTATTTCACCATGCTGACCATTCGCGATAACCTTCCATCAGTCGACTGATATTTATTACCAGTCGACTGATAACGAACAGAGACATTTTGGACTCGACTGGAGACCTTACTCAGTCGACTAAAATCATTGTATCGGTTGCATTCGCGATAAACTCATTTTACTCGACTGTTATTTACTTACAGTCGACTATCCACGAACAGAGGCAATTTGGACTCGACTGGAGACTCTACTCAGTCGACTAAGGTGATTTGTCGGTGCATTCGCGATAAACTCATGTTAGTCGACTGTTATTTACTTACAGTCGACTATCCACGAACAGAGGCAATTTGGACTCAGTCGACTAAAATGTCAAGAGCAAACAGTTTATTTCCTGAAAACATATGCAAAATTTGAGTATATATTATGGAAATTAAAGTATAATTTTGTTTATATTGAGTATAATTTGACGAAATTTGAGTATAAAATTCTGGCAGCATCTCCTTCATATATCCCACAAATTTGATAGAAATAAACATCATGTATTGAACGAAACATATCATTCAATGATATAAGGTAGAGAAAATACATAATAAGATCTTCAAGTCACTAACCAAAATGATTGTCTATAGATATCACACAAGTTTTAAACATCACATCAACTAGTATCAAGCTCATATTACATAAAATCTACATTAAAGTCAATGACTTAACAGAAAATTTTTTTAAAGCAACAACAAGCCATGAATGTTGCCGCTGGATCGAGTACACCTTCTTGTAGTTGTATCCATGTTTTTTCTTTGTTCTATCCTCCTCCTTTTCCTGTATATTGAGAAATATGTTAATATGGTGGATGCTCCAACACTTCTTTTATCACGCTCTGGTAGTGGAGAAAGGCATTCTAGAGTTCTTTTCTTGTGCTGATGACAGCTGGAAGATATTGTCTCCAATAATTGTCTTTCTTTGTTCCTTCTCGATGGGCATGATGTTGAAAGTCATATTCCTTGAACTGGAAGATCTGTTCCAGTTCTCTGATATTAATGTGGAAGACTTGCTCCACTGCTTCTGTTTCAATTTGGGTCATTCTTTTTCTGATGTTGTGGTCTTCAAGGTGTAAGATGGTCCTTCCGCTGGATTCTTGGCCCAGTTCCTCGTATTCACTAAGGAGTTCATAAGGCCTGCCAACCGGGTAGTTGCCTGAAGGTTGGACTTTTCCTTGATCTGCTTCATCGCTTGCTCCACAACCTCCATGACTTGGTCCTCCGGGTTCCATGCTTCCTGCACCAATATAACTCTATCTTATAGTATTAGTCACAAAAATCATATAATGCTTAAGACATTGACTCTATTGCTGCACTACAATACAAATTATTAACAATTGTACTCTACAAATGACGTATCAAGCAAACAAAAAAACTAAATTAAGAAACTAAGAGGAGAACAATGCTGCAGTTTCATAAGCAAAATAAACGAGGAATAACTTGGGAAAAAAGATGTTGCATTTCTATTATAAAATTTGAAATATTTTGAAGTTCAATTGTGAGATTCTCAGATGCAAATCGAAAAAATTCAGATCTACGTTCCTGGGTGAAGCAACTAGATCGACCTCGATTTCCATGATGTGAATAAGTGTGAGGTTAAAACTATACTGTAACAGAATAGTCCCGATGCACAGAGTTCCTATCAATATGGATGGCCGAGAAAAGACAGATCACATTGTAAGAAGTTATTTTCACGACTCAAATCCGTGACTACAAAATCATATGATAGCAATTTTACGGTTGTGTCGAGGGGCTCCCCTTTGCTAAAATTATACCGTACATGAAATTATTAAACTAGCTAATTCTTAGTCGCTTAATTTCGCTTGTTTTTTGTGCTTTTGCTTTAGTGATTGTCTTTCATCTTTGGTTCCAATATTTATGTTTCTACAGCTCTGTTAGAAAATTTGATTGCAAAAATAAAAGCCTGGGAGAGAGAGAACGAAATTCCATTCATGTATTACAAGGTGCAATTCTTGTTCCCGACAGAATCACTACCTCAATGACATATGCTGTTTAGAGTTTGATTCAGGTTTCTATCTATCTTATTCTCTGGACTTAGGCACGCTTGATCGACAGCTTGGAAGAGTACACCAGATTGAGGCAGCAAAGGGAAGAGGAGAAACGACGATCTCGGGTCTGTTGTTCCATTTCCTTAATTTCCTTTATCCTCTAGATCTCTTCATGCAATATTTTTCTAAAAATCAAATTATTGTGCTCCATGAACTCATCATCGAATTGTGTACCAGGACAAGAGTTAGATAATTAAATTGCTTTCATTGATACTAATGTTATATTTTTGCTTTTATGTGGTTCTTTCTCGTCCTTGTACAGGAACAGAAGAGGCAATCAGCTGCGGCGCCGGAAGCTCCTCCGTCGGGAAGTAAGCCAAGTCCAACAATGAGGCAATTTCCGGCGAAAAAACCACTGGGCCAGAGTTCCATCGCTAACATGGCTTGTGGAACTCCTGTTCCCGGCGGCCGCCGTATCGCTACTCCGTATGGACGCCATGGACTCGCATCATCTGCCGAGGAGAAGAAAGGTTCATGGCCTTGTTCAGAAGGATGAGTCTTCGGCTAGCTCGCTCGTTCGTTGCATCGCTGTGAATCTGTTGCTCGAGGTTCATGGCCTTGTTCTTTGTTTGGATATCTAGATCTTTTGAACAGTTTAGATTGAGTTTGAAGGTTGCTTAAAGTGGTGAACATGTTTGATTATCTGTTTGCCAGCATGTTTGTTAAATTAGATTTTTTTTTCTAGATTGTTATTTTCATATAATAGATTTTATTTATTTAGTGGGATAAACATTAATCGTTCTATCTTCACAGTGAATGTGACTGTATAATTATTAGCTTTAATTTGATTTCTAAAGCTACATTTAAATTTTTATGGGATACAAATTAAAAAGGCGTTTTTTTATTTTTAAATCATTAAAATGATGTCTCACTTTATTATAAAGTTCTGCTATATATATTTATTTAAATATTTATTATTATTATTTTTTATCTAAATTTTTTATTTAATTTTTAAATTGAACGGATGTGTATATATATTATAGTAGTTATGATTTTATAGTTGTTACAATGAAAATATTAGATAAGGATGTTAAATTTATATTGTAGTAATTATGATTTTATTTATTTAATGTTTATATTAGTAGCAGTTATGATTTCATACTTGTTACAATGTGAATGATAGGTGAATAATATTGAATTCATATTTTAATTGTTATAACATATTTGATCGTTTCAAAAATTAAGATTTAGATGGAAGATAATAATACAAAATAGCACTAGAGAAAATTTAGATAATTATACATGATTGAATAATAAGAAAAAATATTTTTTTTTGTTCTCCTGGGGCATAATTAAATTAGTTATGACGGAATAGATTTGTTGAAGTGGACAAGAGTCGAATCTTAATGAAGCCGAGATAATACCTTCTCATATATTATAATCGTAATTTATCTTCTTACATATGATCATGACACCGAACGTGAAACCACTAGGTTGTGGATTTCATCTTTTATTGAAGATAAAATATTTTTTTATAAAAAATTAAAATTAGATTCATGATTTAGAAATGAAGAAGAGATCCTTTGACTTTTGCTCAATTTATGTAGAAAATCAACAACAAATTAGTAAGTTGATAAAATTTAGCTTTTCGAGTTAGTTTGATTTTTTTATTATTGTGGATCGACCAAAGTCAAAAGTGGTTTGCCAAGGCAAGTGCTGGATCAAGATTTGACCAGTGAACAACCTGAACCACAAAAGTCAACTCGCATTATCTTTTTGTCAACCAATAAAAATTCTCCACGGAAGCCGTCAAATCTATCAAATCCAGCCCACTGGATTGCGTCCGCCGATTTCACCGGCTCGGTATCAAATGTATCCCCGGTTTAATAGCCGGTTCAAACTTCGAATCCGAACCGGTTTTTACTATAAAACAAATCATTTTGGACAAAAATTAAAATCACACCATCAGTTTTAAAGATTATCTTTACTTTTGAAATTTTTTATTGATAAAATTAAGTAGAAATTTATTTTAAAATTTTATTTTCGCTAATTGTTTTCGAAGTAGATTTTAAAATTTGCAAAAATAAAAATATTCGTCATTATATATAGCTACTACTATTGCATAATGAAATTCTCTATGTATTTTTTTTTTCAAAAAAAAAATCATGAAAATTGTTTCCTATACTACTGGATACAACGAAGAACACAATGCTGCAAAGAGATCTAAACTGAAGCTGAATAAACCAACTAGTTTGCCAATATCAACAACAAAATGAGATTGTTTTTCCATTTTGATATTAGAAAAATCATCAACTGATTGGCAATTTGTTTATGCCCTTACACACAGTTGTAATCTTCCAAGAAACAATGATTTGAAGCATTTGAAGCCATGTATACTTTTAAAGTCTTCAGTTTCTTAGCAATGACTTTATGAACCACTGGATTCACCTTCTCATCTCAGTGTATTAGAGACTCCACTCCATCATAACAAAAATATAAATAGAAGGAAAACAAATGTTTGTTTTTGTTTTTGTGTCTGTGGTTGAGCTCGAGCATTGGAGTCGGTTGATCGATCGTCTGCAGATAATGTTGCTGTGACGAAAACAGAAGAGTCATGGCTGTAATTGCTGCGCCAATTAGGAGATAACAGTGACTAGCGCCGACCGTTTGCCCAGCTCCTGACTTGGTTTCTGGATTTCGCGAATGGTGGCTTACTGACTACCTTCTTGGGTAGATCGTGCAGCTCCATTACTTGTATCGTTCGTTGTTTTTTCGCTGCAATAGGTGAATGAATGTATGTCAATTGTCCATCAGTTTGATAATCATATGTAGGGTTAACCGAGAGATTGTTAGTATTGAAACAGACCATTTTGTGCTTGCTGGTAGCCTTCATGAAGCTTCCTCTTCGCGGCTTCTAGCTTTGCTTGAATCTGGGCATCCTCAGAGTTCTTTGTTTTCTGCCATCGAGATGAATTGCTTACTAGTTTGGCACACTCCCAACAAGATGCTATCTGAATGCATCAAAAAACCAGCAAAACTAAACTTACATCTTGCGGAGCAACACGAAGTGTGGAATTGTCTTCAATCTGTTTAAGTTTCGAATCAGTGACTAGCTTTGACAGTCTGCCAGGGCCAGAAACAGAAATTCTTTGCTTGCTCACAGCAGCTTCCTGCTTTGCCTGGCTAGTAAATGTTTCTCGAACTTGTTTGATGACCGATTGTTGCTGCTTCACTGCTCTTTTAGCTTCAGGAATCGATAAACGTCGTGGTGGTTCTTGCCTGCTCGAATCTTCCTTTAACTCTGTTGTAATTGCTGGTGCTTGCCGCCTTGTCTCTCCCTTATCTTTAACGATGGTTGCTTGCTTTGGAGGCTGTTGTTTCTGCTCCGGATCTTTGATTTGCATGTTTCGATCATGATCATTTCCCCTCTTCCCTTTGAAACCATCGTTATTTCTGAAATCTGCAGAATTTTCCAGTTGATCGATCGCTCATCAACATATGAAAAATAGAGAGTAATAATCAAAAACAAAAGAGCAGAGAAAAGTGAAGTTACACACTTCCATCCTCATCCATTTCATCGAAAAACTTCAAATCCAACAGCGCATCAGGACAGGAAATAGAAACTAGTTAGTTCGTTTCCACGACCTATGGATCGAACAATTTCCATATCCAAAATATTTATCGGTTGTACCTCAGACAGCTGCATAGGAGCTGTTTGGGTTGCTAATAGAGCTCCCTCATCTAATGGAGGGAAAGGGAGACCTTCCTCATCTTCCATAGGAAGATTTATGGAATCCGGAGAATTATCTGCAAATAATTGCTTTGTAACGACAAATAAGGAAATCATTATAAACAAGAAAGTAAAAAAAAGCGATTATTTACCTGGAATGGCAGACGTAGCACTTACCCATTCATCGGCCAAAAGCTTCCAACCGCTACGGCAACAAAAGTATGGTTAGACAAGCTTCCGAATTGAATGGATAATGCATATTAATGTACTCTAAGGAGACAAAGTTGATAGAAAAATTAGGCAACCCCGAGGAAATACCCCATCATACATAAATGAAGTAATGAATCCGATCTGTATATTAGAATATAAGCACCTTCAGATAACAATATTGGATGAAATAAAACGAGAATAACGTAAATCCTCCCGCCACTAGGAATTAAAAGTTGATTAAGCGATCTACCAAAAACCAAATATGCTCTTACTCAGATACGAGCAAACGACAAGAATGTGGATTTTATTGTCAGATTCTACTATTTCCAAAAAGTCCTACACATGATCAATAGAGGTAAGTGTCTATGTAAGAGTATTCTGGCACGGAGAGGTGATGAATCATAAGATCAAACAGCCTAGTGCATCTTTGACCCACTATTTCTTTCTAGCTTCAAAATAAACTTGATACATAAGGAGAAACTCACTCAATGAGTGTCCGTGCAAGATGGCGAATTTGCTTCGAGTTGTGTTTTCGAACGCCACTTACTGCCCTTCCGATCGCTGTTGCCTAGGACCAAAATAGATCAATTCAGGATTGAGAACACCATGCATCACTAAAGCAACAATCAAGAAACTCTAAGAATAACAGTTCTATTCCTCACCATAAGTACATCTACAGAAAGCTCCATCAGCTGCAGCCTCCTCAAGGATTCGAACAACACATTATCAGACTGCACAAAAGAGAAAAACAAATCCAGGAAAATGATAAGTTACTTCATTCAGCAGCAAAGATTATCGATAAGCGGCGATTGCAATTCTGAAAACTAGCTAGACAATGTATCGAACATTATACGTGCATCATCAAAGGGATCCAGGAAATGGAGGTTATGAGGGAAGAGACAGGCACAGACCTCATCTTGATAGTTGACAAGGATCTCCTTCATCCTCAAAACCTCTGTGACTATCTCGTTGGCCTCTTCGATCTCCTCCGTGAGCGCCTCTGCCTCGTCGTAGCTGTAGTTGCTCACGATCCTGTTCAGGTCCTCGGGCCCGTCGTCGTTGCTTTGTTTTCCCACATCATCCCTCTTTACGCTGCCGTCGCCTTCCTCCCCGTCGGCGGCGTCTCCGCAACCGAAGCACCGGGGCAGCAGGGCGGTGAAGAGCTTCTCCGCCAACTGATCCCTTCGGCTCCGGAACTCGTCGGGGTAATCCGACGCCGCCACCATGACGGCGTGCTCCACCACCTCGAAGATATCGCCCCCGGCGCTGCGGAAGAACTTGCGCCAGTAATCGAGCGATGCCGGCGCGCCCGACATGGACACACAGCGAGAAATCACGATCGACGAATGCAATCAGGATCCAAACCAGAGCAAAGATCAAATCGCGATCGACGATTTTAACCCTGATACCCGAAGCAATGCTCTGCCGACCGGAGCGATTTCTGCAACAAATTCAACCAATTTCATCCCAAGAGCAGAAGCAAGTAAATCTTTTGGCGAAAACAGACGACTGAAAAACCTGCAAAATTCCAACTTTTTGCCCCCAAAACAAAACGCCGTCTCCTCTACGCTCACACAAGCATCCAAAATAACTTTTTTCCTCTCCCCAGACGAATAAAACCACCAAAACCAAAAAGAACAAAAAAAAAAGAAGAAAAAGAAGAAGAATCACCAGCAAATAAGTACGAAAAATTGTTGGAAGAGATGCCTTTGGGTTCAATGTTCTTCCTCGCCTTAAATCGCAATAATGATTTCCCTTTTCTCGCCCGCAAACAGGAGGAAAGCGATGGGGGATTGGAGGAAGGGAAGGACCTAATCCTTGCTTGCCTTCCTCCTTTAAAAAAATGCCGATTAAAATAACGAAAACCGAGTTTTTGATCGATCTAAATACGCAAAACGGTTACGAATACTCGCATCGACCAGGATCGCGATCGTCGATTTCCATCGGAGTCGTCGATGGATTCGTGAGGGATTGATCATTTCCAGTAAAATAACAAGCGGAGAAGGGAAGACGAAGTGACGAGGCAACGGCGAAGGGTCGCCATCGTTGACTAGCTGGAACGGACGGCCGAGATGTGGTGTCTGGTGGAATATCAGAAACGCATTATTAAAATATTTTTAGAATTTTAAAATTCTTATCATTTTACTCTTTCGAATTTTCAGTTACTGATATTTTTATTTTTTATATTATCAAATAATTAAATAGAAAACAAACAAAAATGTTTAATATTACACAACAATGAACTTCCAAACAGGGGAAACAGTGAAAACTTGCCACATATTAACATCCAATTACATAAACTAATAAATGTCTTTATTCGTTGGGCAATTAAATGATAGCAAATCGACAATTTTTGGAATATAATTTATGTGTTTTTTTTAAATAATATCATATATTATTAATTTTTTTAATATCTACCTATCAAAATAATAATAATAGGTAACATTGAAAAATAAATTAAAATTTTTTCAATGTTGACGAAATTTAATATGTTTTAAAAATATGTTATCAATAAAAAACAACCTCTAAGTTTCCCTTCCACTATCAAACAATATATATATTTTCGATATATTTTTCTATCGAGACTATCAAACAATAAATACTTTATATGATACTTTAAAAAGATAAAATTGATACTTTAATTTAAGGGAAAAAATATTTTGATAAGAAAATAAATATAAAATTGTCAATAAAAAACACTCAACCCAAACTCAAATTTGAAAATTATAAATCCATGCTTGAATAACCCAATCCACCAAAATAACTTGATCAACCCAATTAATTTTTTTTTACTATTTATCTGATAATTCACTTCTATATTAATATTTTAACATTGTAATACTAACCTTCTATCATTAATATACATAAATATTTTAATTTTTAAAATAAAATAAAATTTAATCTTAAAATAACTTCTCCAATCTAAATTCAACTCAAACCGTATCAAATCAAAAAAAAAAAAAGTCAGATTTCAAATCCAATCTAATTTAACCCAAACTTTAAAACCTCCAACTTGATATTTTTCAAATCAACTGGATTAGATTCATTTTTGACACCCCTAAATAAAAATATTAAAAAAAATATTTGACATATCACTTCAAATCGGGCAAGCTCGACCGCGACACTGTACCTAACCCAATCATAACCTTCATTTTAGTCATTATATTATAAGTTTGGTCAAACCGTGTTAAGTCTGATAGGTAGAATGATAATACGTTGCCAAAAAAACCAAAAAAAAAAATTGTGAGACAAAGTTTAGATGAAATAACATCTTAAAAATAATTACGAATCAATTACTTATTTAGTGTAACAAAATGAAAATATATGGAATAATTCGATCCAGTAAATTACAGGGGAAGCAAACAATAGATAAATCACATTTTAAATAGAAAAATAAAATAAAGAATGCATAAAATATCAATAAACTTCTAGAGGCACAACATATAAATCTATTCTTACAGAAATTTTTGTCAACTTTTTTTTTTTTAAACTAGTTTACTATTTAGCAAGTCAACTATTGAATTTATCACAAATGCTAGTGGTTAGGAAAACTCACCAATAAACAAAAGTAGTTTACTATTTAGCAAGTCAACTATTAATCTCTAAACATCACTGCAATATCCAGACGATTTCAAATGCTTCAATTAATATCTTCTTAATTGAATGATTGATTCATTGAATCAAAGCACTGAAGCCAATCACGGCTATAAATAAACAAACATCATACTAAATTTTCTAGACAATTTAATATTAATCAAGCATCAAAAACTAAATAAAAATGAAAGACGTTGACTTCTGTGGTGAATTAAAATGAAGAAGCAAAGCATTGATCTGATTATTTCTTTGCCTCAACTTGACTCAAATTAGCCAATTAATTTCATCACGCCTTCCTAATTAGACTGATAATAAATAAAGAGCTATTCATGTCTTCGTCTACCAAATAGAAAAGTAAAGAAAATAATAAATACATCAAAAAATAAAGCACTTGCATCTTGAGAGTCAACATGAAAGACCTGGAGAAAACCACCATGTAAGAGAGATTTGAACAGTCGATTGATCGCCGAAGAGGAAAGGAGAGACAAACAATGGAGGGATTTTGAAAGAAAAAGGCCAGAACAGTAGAATATAATTGTTGATTACCAAGAAGAAAAAAAATGAGATTGTAGCAAGCAAAGGAGTTTTAGCATGATCGAGTTTGTTTGAGCAAGGTGTATAATAAGTTAAAAGGCAGGTAATCTGGGGTGCAATTTATCTGGGAGTTCCAGAAAATAGATGCAACAACAGGAATATTATTCCATTCAGGATAAATTTTTAGCAAATAATTGTTCATGAGTTTGGTCTGAAAACGAGCAAGAAGTAACAATTTTTACATAATTACTAGTCTGCTCATTTTCTTAAAATAACTATTCTATTCCGTGAAACACATCGAGGGTACTTAATAAATACTATCCAAAATTTTATCACTAATACCATCTATATTTCTGGCTCCAGCCCATATAAATCCTTAAAGGAAACAGCTGAAAGAAAACCTACAATTTTGATGATTCACACCTTAATGGTCACGTTATATATCATTTTCATACCGATTCAAGGAAAGATAGCAAAATTTCATGTGGACGCTAAGAGTTTTACCTTCTCAAAAGTAGCCGTCTGAAATGATGAGATGTTCGCTTAGATGTGCATCATAATGCGTAAATCTTCAATGCGCATTCGCTGTTGATCGTTTGTTGATTTCTTCCCAAAAGCACCACTCGCTAATGTCTTCTTCTTTTCCTGCAACATCAGAATCCTCTCCTCGATGCTGTCCTTCACTATCATCCTCACGACCTTCACTTCTTCACGTTGCCCAATTCTATGCACTCTGTCCATCGCTTGCTCCTCGACTGCAGGATTCCACCATGGCTCGAAAAGGTAGACTCGGGATGCTGCTGCGAGGTTTATTCCAGCGCCTGCAGCCTTTAGACTGGCGAGTAGAATCATTGGTGTTCCAGGACCAGATGCTGTGAATTTCTTTATCACCTCAGTCCTCTTTTTTGTGCTCATCGAACCATCCAATTGCAAAACCACAAAACCAGCTTCCTCAAGTGGCTCTTGAAGCAAAATAAGCATCTTCCTGAACTGTGAGAAGATGACAGATTTTGTTGAGGGATTCTGCTCCTTGTCTGCTAACAGAAGTTTCAACAAGGTAGTGATTTTTGAAGATAATGGCTTATTTCTTGAGTGAGCTTTTGACACATCGTCATTGAAGGATTTTGTTTGTGGCACCACAAAAAGGTCAGTTTTCGATAAGGAATGACGACAGATGGGACAACGGGCATTGACCTGTTTTAGAGTTTTCAGTATGCAGGTTTGACAAAATATGTGAGCACAGCAAGTAATGACCGTCCTCTGAGGTGGAGAAAGGCAAACTGGACAATCAAAATCATCTCCTTCATCAACCAAGGATGCTAATTTCTTAAGCAACTCTGGGTTCTGAGAAACGTCTGCAGGAGAATTAACACCTCTTGAGTTAGATATGATAAAAAAATGGAGAAATGGTCACATGGCAAAACTGAAAGAGAAGATATTGAAGCCAGTAGAATAAGGAAACTAGTTTATTATCAATTGTCTAAGTTCACATATACAGATAGCTTTTTTGCTCTGTTGATATTTCAATCTATGATGTTCACTAATGAGCCTGTGATAGGTCAATTTGTCCAAACTTGAATAAAATAAGACCAATGTATAATTTTAGAACAAATAGATGAATGGATACTTCACAAGTAAAAGAAAATAAGGAATACAGCAAGGTAAGACAACTTTGTTTGCTTTCAACCAGTGAAATTCACAAACAATGGGAAACAAATATTAAATTACAATTTCTCTCAAATTTTAAAGCGTCCTTGTTCTCAAGTTTGTGGCTTCAATCAGTAAAACATTAAAAAAAACAATAAATAGGCAGTAAATCTAATTGCATAGCTAAGAATGAAACTTTCTTGCTAATTTCTGGAAACTGTTAATACAATGACTCACTATAAAATCTTTAAGTGCCAAAGTTAATTGATGTGCTATGTTTGTTTGTTATCGTAGTTAAACAAACATGGTCATTGCTCATCAAAGAGTTATGACATAATACAGTTAACAAATTTTATTGTCCGCTGATTTATTTTAAGAACACAATTTTCGACATAACTTGGGAAACCCATATATAATTTTAGACAAAGGCCTAGCAAGCAACTAGGTCTTGGCCATAAAAGACTTTGCAGCCTCAAAACACTTCAAATTTTAGAGCGAATTCTACCACTGTTCCAACAATCCTTGCATTTTTTTTCACCTAATTTCAGGTCATTGAAAATAATGTCAAGAGTCATTGAAATTTCATCCAATTTTAAGCAGAAATTCGAAGACAAAGGAAGGTAAAGTCCAATCCCTAGTTTAGAATCAGTTCTTAATTCTTGTAACTCCACAACCACCCATAACATGTACCATCTACTAAAAGTTTTCCTGGTAACCTCATGCCAAATTCATGTATAGCAGTCCATCATATCTCACGTCGATCTCCTTCCTAGCAAAATAGGCAACCAATGTTTTTACAAGTGCATGCAAATGACATGGTACAATGATATAGTCTTGCAAACAATGATATAGTCTTGCAAAGAGTTTAATGGAAATTCATGTAGTTGATCCTAAATAGGTGAGACAAACACCATTTACATACAAAGAGCAACAAATATATTAAAGATAAATTAGTCTATTATAACTTAGTTTGCAACCAAAGTTAAATAATTTTCAAAAAGTTAAATCAATGAACACAATCTAATAATGTAGTTTACATCTACCACTTAATAAATAATAAAATACTAATAAGAAAAAACATGTGTCCATAGAAAGAGCTCAGAAATCTGTGTTTAATATTTTATTAAAGGACTCATCAATTATCACATACAGTATTATGATGATCACGAGAATAATTTTTTAGTCCTTTAATCTTAACACTCAATCTCTTCATCTGAGTCAAGTTGTGGTTCTCTATCTTTTTTATTATTTCTGAGGCTCTCCTTAAACACTTAGAATCAATCCCAAGCCAGGATGAATGAAGTGTTGAATTAGGCCCTGAGAATAAATGTAAATTATTTCAAAACACTCATGAGCATAGATACCAAATCATTGATAAATATTCCTTAATTCAAATAGCTCATTAGTTATCAAAGCTTATACAACTAATACTCATATCAGTTATACTCTATATTTAGCTTATTCTGAATGACTAACCCTTTACAGTTGTGATCTTTGCAGCTATGGATGTCACATCCCATTTTGTTGATTCTTTGTATTTCTATTAACTAAATATAGATATAGATCATCTAAAATGAACAGAAACCTATATCTGATTCCTGCAATATAAGTTTGCTCAAAATGAATAAAACTGATCTGGCTATGGAAGGGAATTAAAAAGCAATACGGACAGCTCATAGGCACAATCGATGTGAATTAGGAATGATGGAGAAAAGATAAAGGCCAGGTAGATAAAATAGTGGAAGGAGAGCATGAAGATGAGTCATTGATGAATTGACACATGGCAGTCTAAAATTCTAAAAACAAAAATAAAACCAAACAGAGAAGCTTGATATATTAGTTGCATGGCTTTATATATATATATATATGAAATTTATCAGCAACATTGCTGTTATAGTTGCTATAGTCATAGTTGTATAGTGTCAATTTCCATTTGCATGACTCTTATTTTGTTTGTTTGAATAACTTAAATTATAGTCTGATTGTTCGGCGAATAGATTCAATAAATAATTCATCCATTTTAGCAGGAACTAAATGAAACTGATTTTCAGTCATGTTTTCTCTTAATGCAATTTTCAAATATGAAAGCAATATCAAACTTGCAAATAAAGATGACATGTTACCTTCAAGGGCACTGGGTGGAAGGAAAGATTGGATGCCTGAAGGGCACAACTCCACGTCGTTGCAAATCTGCCTTAGTCTTAGTAATATATGAAGCACAGTCGAATAATTACGCAGTATAGTGTCCGTATCAAGGTACTCTCTGAGAGTGTTTTGAGCTTCAGATTCAACATGGTCATAATATTCTCGTTCCTCAGCAGATAGGTTTACACAACAGGTTACGATAGTTTTGCGTGGAAGCCCAACCACACCTTCACTTCCATCTTCTGCATATTTTGTCCTCCGCAAGGATATTGTTCCTATCAAGGCCTGGCAGACTCAGAGAGAAAAAGCTTGATAACTGAAACAGCAACTTAGTTAATCCAGTCTAATCTTCTGAGATACAATTATCATATGGTTTTAAAAATGGTAAAAAAAAAGGTAGGTAAACTGTCCTAAATTAATTTAAGGTTACTTTGCAAGCAGCTATGAGATACAAAAACCATGTATGATAGTCATACAATTTTCGTCAATTTCCTATTAAAGAATGCAACTATTTTGTGCAGGAATTTTCTCCCATATCCTACAAGAAAAATCAATCTCAAGTCATGCTTCTTTTTTCATCAGTGTATATGGTTGTCGCTTTATGATGAACTGAGGTTCCAATGGTTTGGCTAGTCACGTTTTGGAAGTCAGTTAGAATGAACTAAGGTTCTTCTCTGTGCTAGTTGATCGTGAACAGAGAAAAACACGCATACAGAATTTGTTAAAATCAGAAATCAGTTACCTGTAGGCGAGCTATCCCGCTCTTTTCCCTTTGATAAAGTGGGCGCTCAATCAAGTTCTGCCAGTAGCTCTTGATTGCAAATGGTTGAAATTTCAAGAAAGCCATAAGCGAAAACAAATCAAAAGAACTATTCTGAATAGGCGTCCCTGTCACTGCCCACCTTCTCTCAGATTTCAGAGCAATGACGGCCTTTGTTTGCTTAGCTGCAGAATTTTTTATCAAGTGAGCTTCGTCAAGAATAACTCTGTACCACTCTATTTCCTTCATAGGACAGTTAGACTCATTGAACTCAGCAGACAAAGTGGCATAGGTTGTCATGACAATGTCATGTTTCAAAAGCACCTCGGGGTCCTGTGTGCGATCTCCATGATACAAATACACTTTCAAGCTCCCAGGCTTGGTGTGTTCTTCCAATTGAGTTATCCATGATGTGAAAACAGAAGGAGGACAAACAACCAATGTCGTTTTAGGTCCCAAGGCATCTTCAGTCTGCGTGACTCTTCCACCATCAAGTTTGCGTCTTTTTCGTGGAGCAGCAGTTTTCTTACCAGACTTTGACTTTCTATTAGAAGATCTTAGCCTTTCATGTTCTTCCTGAAGATTTGACGAAGAGGAACTAGGAAAGCCACCAGACTTGTCAGTGGCAATCAAAGAAAGTAGAGTAAGAGTCTTTCCTAAACCCATGTCGTCGGCGAAGATCCCACCTTTCAGCGTCTCTGGCCTCTCTGAGGTCTCATGATTCGTCAACACATTCACAAAAGTTCCATTCCTCGCCTCCCAAAACGGAGGCAGGTCAGACGAATTCTCCCTCCCAACCAACCACCCCAACCCTTCTTTCTGGTGCTCGAACAGCTCTGACAAAATAATGTCTTTCGGGGGCTCCAAAGGCGCAAATTTCCCCTCATCAACCTTTCCAACAAGGGCGAAGATCTCGTCAACGCTCTTGCTGCCCTTCCCTGACTTGGACTTCTTAGAACATTCTTCCTGTATGATGACCGCCTCCGAAAGACCGAACTCATGGTCGCCGTACTCGATGAGCTCAAGCCCTCCCTCGGAGACGGCGGCGCGGACAATCGGAATCGCGTCGGGGCGGGCAAAGAGGTGGATTTGGCAGGGGAGGCGGTAGGGGTTCCGATTCTTGGAAGGCGGTTTAGGCACGATGGCCTCCACGGTGACGAGGTGCGAGTCGATGAGGGGCGCGAGGGCGGCGGCGGCGCCGCGCTGGATGTGGCCAACCTGGACAGTGCGAGTGTTGAGTACCTTGATGGCATTGGGATCGTAAGGGTTGAGGGGCTCGCGGACGAGGCCGACCATCTCCCGGCCTCTGATGACGCCGGAGTAGTGGCGCAGGCCGACGATGTCAGCGAGGACGAAGCCGACGAGAACCGCATCAGAGGGAAGCTCCTGCGACTCGTCCATGGAGGCCATCGGCCGGAAGGGTTCAGCGGCGGGTTTCGGGAGAGTTTTAAAAGCCACACAAAGCCGTGCAAAGCACGTGCGAGCGCGACAGCGGTGCGCTCTATCATATCTACTTCACTAAGAAAATACATTACAACAATTATTTAAAAAAATAAAATAAAATAATTATCCTCATAAATTATTTACATGTAATAACAAATAAATGGCATGATTAAGAACAGACTACATATTAACAACAATATAATAAATCGCAATAATACTGAATAAAGTTGTAATGATGATCCATATTAGAAACACACTTGCAACAATGGTTCCTGAATGAATAAGAGAACTGAGAAATGTAACAAAATTTACAAAACTAAGTTAAGTTAATGGTCACTACACAAGTAGTTAATCTTTTTTTCCTCTTGGAAGAACATCTCGTCGTCGTCGTCGTCGTCGTCGTTACTATTATGTTATAGGCATGTAGTTGCTCCAAGGATCCATTGCAATACCGCAAAGATAGCAGTGTTGCAGGGTTTCAAACTTCAGATTTAAGAGCAAGATGAAACCTGTACTGCACAGTGCCATCAAAGATAGTCACAACGATATAGAGTAGAGAGTTGATGAAATCAAAAGAACTTGTTAGGTGATGCACATGCTGATGATGCATTCTCTATAGCTAAAATTATCCTGAAATGAAAAAGGATCCGATCTTGATAATTTGAGGTACAGGGAATACTAAAGGCATAAATTCAAGACTAGATAGACCAAAAAGTGCATACCGTTCCTCCAGGAAATATCAACACTGCTCATCACAATACAATGCAGTCACCTATTGAGTCATTGTCTAAGAAATAAGCAGGAGTGGTATATTAAATGCAGATCAAACCATTTTGTGGTTAAAGGGATGCGCATTTGAAAAATGGTTTGAACCGGATTCTAAACCTCAGCTCACTAGTTTTCTGATTTGCATACATATTATTAATGAAGCACCATCTGCTACCATTGTACATGGAAGTTCCATAAGGGTATTAACCTTATAACCAGATTTAAACAAGACTAAGAAAGCAAGACACTGCAACAATGAAGAAAAAAACAGCAGCACTGTATCACCTATAAGCAAGAACATATGTTTCATGGATAGTGTTCACCATTGCTTGTTGTCCAATTCCTTCCACCTCCTCTGAATCATTGTCTAAGAAATAACCAGGAGCGATATATTAATTCCAGATCAAACCATTTCATGGTTAGAGGAAGGGGTGGGTGCATTTGAAAAACAGTTTAAACAAGATTCTAAACCTCAACTCACTAGTTCTCTGATGGGCAACCATATTACTAATGAAGCACCACCAGTTACCATTGTACTTGGAAATTCCATAAGAATATATTATTAGCCTATAATTGGACTCAAACAAGACTAAGAAAGCAAGAAACTATAACAGTGAACAATAATTCTATCAACTTATCTACTATTTTAAACAAAAACAGCAGCACTGTATCACCTATAAGCAAGAACATATATTTCATGGACAGTGCTCAACGTTGCTTCCTGTCCAATTCCTTCCACCTCCTTTGAGTCATTGTCTAAGAAATAAGTAGGAGTGATATATTAAATCCAGATCAAACCCTTTCATAGTTAGAGGAAGGATGTGCATTTGAAAAATAGTTTAAACAAGATTCTAAACCTCGGCTCACTAATTCTCTGATGTGCAAACATATTACTAATGAAGCACCACTAGTTACCATTGAACTTGGAAGTTCCATAAGTATTAACCTATAATTGGACTTAAACAATACTAAGAAAGCAAGACATTACAACAGTAAGAAAAAACTCTACCAACGTATCTACTATTTTAAACAAAAAACAGCAGCATTGTATCACCTATAAGCAAGAACATATATTTCATGGATAGTGCTCACCGTTGCTTCCTGTCCAATTCCTTCCACCTCCTCTGAATCATTGTCTAAGAAATAAGTAGGAGTGATATATTAAATCCAGACCAAACCATTTCATAGTTAGAGGAAGCGGTGTGAATTTGAAAAATAGTTTAAGCAAGATTCTAAACCTCAGCTCATTAGTTCTCTGATGTGCAAACATATTATTAATGAAGCACCATTAGTTACGATTGTATATGGAAGTTCCATAAGAGAATTAACCTATAATTGAACTTAAACATGACAAAGAAAGCAAGACACTACAACAGTGGGAAAAAAAAACCCCTACCAATGTATCTACTATTTCAAACAAAAACAGCAGCACTGTATCACCTATAAGCAAGAACATATGTTTCATGGATAGTGCTCCTGATACCATTGCTTCCCAGTTCAATTCCTTCCACCTCCTCTGAATCATTGACTAAGAAATAAGTAGGAGTGGTATATTAAATCCAGATCAAACCATTTCATGGTTAGAGGAAGGGAATGTGCATTTGAAAATAGTTTAAACAAAGATTCTTAACCTCAGCTCACTAGTTCTCTGATGTGCAAACATAATATTAATGAAGCACCATTAGTTACCATTGTACTTGGAAGTTCCATAAGAGTATTAGCCTATAATTGGACTTAAACAAGACTAACGTATCTACTATATTAAACTCAACCAACGTATCTACTATATTAAAATTGTACTTGGAAGTTCCATAAGAAAGCAAGACACAACAACAGTGAAAAAAAAACTCAACCAACGTATCTACTATTTCAAACAAAAACAGTAGCACTGTATCACCTATAAGCAAGAACATATGTTTCATGGATAGTGCTCCTGATACCGTTCCTTCCCTGTCCAATTCCTTCCACCCCCTCTGCAGTTTCCCCAAGGATCATTGTTCGATTGGTAATGGCTGGTTTGGTACTTGGGTCTGATGTGTCTTGGCCCCCAGCGACCCCCTCCATCCCTTTTTCTTCCATTTCTTCTACCATGATCAGAAATCCTGTTCTTGTTTTCCCAGGTTCCCCATTGAGCATTTCTCCTGTTGTCTTCAGCAACAAAATCGGACCTTCCGCCACCACTACTCCAGGGATCACCCTGATTCCACGCATCAGCAGATCCATCACGGTTCAAGCGATTTGGCTCGGGCACTTCGTTCCATCCGGTCGAGTGATCCCATGCGTCGACAACTCCGCCGCAGTTCAAGGGATTAGGCTCGAGCACCTCGTCCCACCCGGTCGGCCGGATGTCTTCAAGAAGAACCCTATCGCCTGTAGTCAATGCAGCGGCGGCGTCATCCGGTTCGCTGTACTGCGGCGGCGGCTTCTCCAGGTCGGCGATCAGCTCCGGATCGACGACGGCGTCGTAGTCGACCTCGTCGATGTACATGTCCGGGTCGGGGAGGGGGATGCCGCAGGGGCGTCCATGGTAGCGGGCGCAGTACCTGGCCTTGGAGTCACGGAGGGCCTCCGCCGCGGCAGAGTCGTCCCACCGCAGCACGCGCTCCTGCGTGTCGCCGGTCATCCACCGCTGGATCGCGCACAGCCGCTCCCACGGGATGCCGCACGCCTCGCTGCAGAACCGCCTCTCCCAGAGCGGGACCGGGTGCCCGTCGGCCGACCGCCGGTGGGGGCGCGGGGGCCGCGACGCCTCGGCGGACCATCCTTCGGCGCTGCTCCGATCGCCCATCCACCGATCGACGGAATTACGAAGCCCTAAGTGGACGGAAGCGTCTCCGACAAGGCTTCTCGGCGGAGTATTTATAGGGCGGAGGACGGCGAAAGTAGGACGCTTCACGGAGGATTACGAATCCAGGAAGGAACGAGGGTTCGAATGCGGCGACTTCGTTTTATTAACTAAACCTTTTTTTAGATAAAAAAAATATAATATAAATAAATCAATTAGAATACAATTATTAGTAATAAAATAGAAAACAAGATATAAAAAGATAGAATAAAATTATTTTATGTGATCTAGAAATCACGAATTTAAATAAGATAAAATTACATATAATAAATTCTTCTTTAAGATTCCTTATTGACCAGAGTTTCGTCTACTGTTCCTGTTTGAAGTCGTCACGAGATGAGTCACCAAATAACTAACTTCTGTGAAATAGTCATTGAAAACTCAAGGATAATTAAACCGACTGAAAAACTTATGAAACTTAAAAGACAAGAAGAGAATGAGATGTTTTTAGAAGGGAGATCAGAAGATGTTTTGACTCAGCCATTCTGACACTTAAGTTAGGTCTCCAGTGGAGGAGATAGAGAAGAAGAACAGTAGATGAGCATATACATAGGGTACGTGTGCTTATGCCTTTGTCTGTGAGGGCGGACTCCTTTTAAATAGTGCAATAGAAATAGGATGTCACATTCACGTCCCATATTATAAAAGGTTATACTCTCGTGCCAGCCCGTACTGCTCATGCTGTTATTTGGTGTCAAAGGATTTGATCTGTTGAGATGATGTAGTGGGCATTGAGTCGAGGGAGTCAAATCATCTAGGACTCGGGCTTCAAGGAGAACTAGCGAATCAGATCAATCGACCTTCATGAGGAAAACCCGATGAGTCGAGATGTTATGTCCATCTCTTTAATTTGACATGTCCCTTTCTAGTGAGGACAAGGTTTGACTTTAGGTAAGGAAATCAAAAGGGACTGGTTAAAATCAAAAGGTTGCTTCCCTGAATTCATGGCTCATTCCTTAAGAGGATCAAACAATACCATGAATAGAGGATGACTACTGACAAATAGCTTCTATTGTGATCAAATTGCAACCATCATCGAAATGAATGTATGACGACAATCAAGGGAGATGAAATAGTACAAGCAGTTGTAGTAGATACAAAATCGATATCGAAACCCAAACAGAGTCACAGATAAACTGTGGGAGTCTTAAAAATCAAGACAAGTTTGATTTTAGCTACACCAGAATTAAGCTTCCCAATCGAATCTAGATCTGAAATTCCAGTCTCTAAACCTCAACCAAAGAGAAGGTCCTACTAGTTCAGAATCTGAACCATCACCGATCACCGGTCTTCCGATCGAGAACTTGAAATGCACATGCTGTGTGTGTGTATGCACCATGAGCTGAGCTTCATAGCATTTGCGGACGGGAGCAGGATGAAGTGATTTGCTGGCAGTGCAGTGTGAGGGTGTCTTTTCCCTGGCCGGCTGGGGCTTGGCATTGCTGATTGCTAGTCGGAGTCTTCGTACACCTCTCCATCATCAGACAACTCGTCGAGGGACCTCATGTCGAGCTGATAGCGCAGGATGCCACCGATGCCACCGAAGCCCCTGCAGAACTGTGAACCCTCTTGAGATTTGTTGGTGACAAACTCCAATGTGCAACCGAAACGCTTGTATTCGTTGGCGAACCACTCTAGAAGTGACATTTTCTCCTGGACCTCTAGTTCTGCATTGCTAGCAGGGTCCCGGAAGTTGCTTTGGTCAGCTTCTTGATCCTTGTTCAAGTGCTTTATTATAATTTCCGCGGTAGCACTGTTCTTGAGCACGTATCGATTGATATCCAAATTTTCCCACACAATCAAGGTCTCCACAGCTCCCATTTCAAGAGCCTTTAGAGTGTCGTCCACACCGAAAACATATTTTCCGGTGTCCTGACTTATTTCTTCGAAATACTTCCCTATCAACTTCTTTTCCTGTATGAATTTCACATTTGACAGAATCTCTGCTGACAACTCGATGGCCTGGTTGAAACCGTTCTCTCCTCCGTAAGAAACATCAACCACATTGAGGATTTTAACTTGAAGACGTTGATCGAACATGTCTGATTGGCTTAACTCTGTTTTAAAGTCAGCTGAACCAGCCAAGATCAGTCCGGCCACATTTGGCTGACTTGTAGCTGGGTTTATGAAGAACTGGGTGGCGAGTTCAGCTGTTTTTCGCACATAGTTGTGACGCTTTTCCATACGGAGCCGAGCAAACCGTAGTGCTGATTGCCCTCCGCGGCCATGCTTTTTCGGAAGATCAACTGTGAATTTGTGAAGCACCTCTCGTGTATTTCCACTCAATGTACCGAACAGAGTTCCATTACCATCCATAACTATGAAACCAAATTTGTCATCTGATTCCAGAAGTTCATTCAAAGCTTCGGTATGGAACTTGTTATCACAAAGGTAGAGCGAGACGTTAATGGGTTTAAAAGGCTCGAAATCAATCGTCACCTTCTTTTCCTTTCCGTCGTCAGTGACAATGGTACCAGTGTACAAAACCAGACCATTGGGAGGAACCTTGCTGTACAATTTCAGCCTCTGCTGAGCCGATGTAATGGCCGCCAGCACCGACTGTCGATTGACTCTACTTTTAATATTCGAAGCAGTTCCATATTCATCAGCCAGCATCTTGGTGACTCGAGCAATTTGATCGCGCGGTGGCATTATCAGAGAGATCATGCTTGTGCCATTACCTCTGGCAGATTCCAATGCCTTGATTAGTTTCTTGATCTTCCAGATCTGAATGTTCTTATCGGTTTCCTGACCATCTGCCATGTCTAGGAAATTCCTAGAATCTACACACTGATCACCTGTATAAGAGGCAAAATGCGAAGAGAAAAATCTAGTACGTGTAGATCGAACCAATAAAGAACTTCAAAAAAGATTCATCTCCACCATCAAGCGATGTACATCCTAAGTACACCTATGGTACTAATTCAGAGTTCAATATAAAGCTGCTTTGGTTCGAAATCGGAGTAGCAAACATGACAGCAAGTTGTGTGGTACTACTAAATATGAAGTCAAATATGATAAACCTAGGACGGAGACACAATCTCGTTATGTCAATACCATGTGGAACTTGATCTAAAGATTCATATTTTGAGGAATTTCATTCAAATCAGCTAGTGAGCAAGAAAGGCAAAGAGAAATTACTGCTCGGAAAAAAAAACATAGTACCAAAACTGTTTCACAAGGCAGCATCTCTATAATTCATCTCATTTTCGAGTTTTCCAACATTATGCTTCAACCAAAAACACGCAGCACAACTTATGCAAGCAATAACTAATATAAAGACGCCTGCCAACGACTTTAAAGCTAAGACCTTCCTAATGTTTCGACAACTTCATCATTGCAGATCAATTTCAGGCATTCGACAGCTCCAAAAAATTTAAATGGAAACGATCATGGTAAAATCTTATCAGCCAAAAAATTAAATTAAAATTCCAACCAAGTCAGTCATGTGTAAAAATATCATTCATAGAATATAAAATGGATAGTAAAACTGGAGAAAAACACTTAGAATCTTGTATGATTGTTGTGTCTCTTACGCTAAAAGCAAGTTTTATAAGATTGCATTATGTTTTGAATTAGAATTTTGGGCAATTACGAACACGGCCAAAGAAAAATTACTGCGATAAGGATGAGAATGCTAAGATGCATATGAGGAATTGAAAAAACACTACTATTTGTAGCTATGGAAGATAACAAAGGGTGCAAACATGTTCAGCAAAGATCAGTTGATTATATAGTTAGACAAGTTGAATCGACTAGAATTGAAGATTTGGTGTGATAGGAGGACATCAAACAAAACATCAGTTGGTACAAACACCACTTGATGATGATCAATTGATTCTATAGTTAGACAAGTTGAATGACTAGAATTGAAGATTTGGTGTGGTAGGAGGACATCAAACAAAACATCAGTTGGTACAAACATGGCTTGATGATGATCTCCAGAAAGATCCACAGAAGGTTGCAATAAGTCATTTTCTTCCATTATACTCAACAGAAACTGTATTCTTTACTTGTTATTGAAGTGAATCGAAGGATATTATAACAACAATTAGCCATATTCGAACTGTTAAAGGGGAAGCTACATGGATCTTATCCTGAAGTTGAAGAACATATAGCAAAAGAAGGAGCTAAAGGGGCAAAACTGTGGCGGATGAGATCTCAATCGAATTTGTTTAGGATTAGAATCCAGCTTCAAAGATTGAACCATGTATTCAACAAATAACTTCAAAGCGTAACAGATCTGACACACAGCACTCCGGGAGATAAGAACAATCCATTTTACGATAAAAAACACATGAGTTTCACAGCGAAATTAATCGACAACGACAAATCGTCGCATGAGGAGAAGGAATCATCAAAGTCTATGCCGAATAAAGAGAAATCTTAAACGGAAGAACGAGTGGCGGAGCAGGAATCACCTTTGGGCGGCGCTGCGGCGGCACAAGGAACGTTATCAAAAAGGGTTTCCCTTTGGATCGAAAGCGAGAAAAAGGTCCGACTTTTACACTTATACCCTCATCGTTCATCGAATTGGACTTTTCATACCGACAATAAAATATAGGAACATTTTCGAAAAGGTAATTCCATTCCTCGATCCTCTCCTCCGCCTGAACCAGCTCAAGCATGTCGCCGCCGACGTCAACTCGACAGCTCCTGCCGTTGCATCTATCGTAGGCTGGAAGAGTTTCTGACAAAGGATCGACTCCCGGTGAAGGACCATGAAAAGGTGGTTGCTTCAAGTGTTTCTTCTTGTTTTCTCTGCTGTATCCTTAATTCTACGAAAAAATGTCATCTTTTCCATTCATGTCGGTGAGTTCTTCAGGTCTGGAGCTTGACATTCACAATCTACGGTAATTTCTTCTCTGCATTACTTGATCTGGTTTCAATCAGAGATCTTTCGATCTCAATGCAGGTCTCTAGAAGTAGAAATTCAAACTGCAGAAGCTTCGATTTTCGATCAAATTTGTGCTACCGAGTTCAAGATCAGAAGGTTGTCCGAGTCTTCGGAGGCGGATCATGAACTACCATTTGCAGTCAGAAAAAGTATTGGCAGGTGGAGATTAGAATACTCACGTAGAATTCGGAGGTTCCACCTTAAATTAGTTAATCTTCTACCATCTTTGAATTCGAGATTGACCGCACCTTCTCTTCTTAAATTAAACCAAGCAAATTCCTCACAAGCAGACACATTGCATGGAAAATTCAACGCCCCTCCCATCGCTTCCTTCGCCAGCATTCAATCCCTCCATCTTTTTCCATGGCCGCGTCTCTTTTTCCGCGATCTGGAGCGGGGAAGAGGGAGCCAATGAGCAATGAAGCTCGAGAACATCTATAAAGAGATTCGATGGTAGAAAAGCTCGCGCCTTGCATGGAAATGGAGGAAGACAGGTGCGAGAGGCACCCAGAATGGAGGCGCTCCCTCGGCGTGTGCCCTCTCTGCCTCACTGAGAAGCTCTCCAACCTCTCTTCCGCTGATTCTTCTTCTTCTTCTTTGCCTTCGAATTCCAACAACTTATCTTCCTTCGTTCCTCCTCCTCTTCCTCCTCCTCCTCAGCATGGATTCGCCAGAACAAGGATTTCGGAGCTTCAACAAAAGCTTCTAAACCAGAGTCCAATGCTTTCGTCCGTGTTCGGGAGGCAGAAACAGAGAAAAGGGGAGGAGAAGAAGGCAAACAAATGGTGCTTCTGGTTCAAAATCAAACATTCAGAGAACATGACGGAGGTGCAGAGTTACTCCTTTAAGGGACGACGAGTTCTTGTTTGATGTTTGACAATCGAATTCTGTATTTAGCCTTGATTCATTTGAAGATCGAGTTCTCCAAATTAACATTTTTATTCCCTTTCATATCAAGTTCTTCACGTAGTTCATTGGAGAGGATCAAGTTCTTCATTCCTACAACAGTTTGTCAAAAAAAAAAAGTTTCTTATGATTTGTATATATTTCCCACTGATAGGGATCCTCCAAGTCATAATCCGGACCCGACCATTATCCCGATCAACAATTTGTCAAAGTTTCTTATGATTTGTATATATTCATGATCCTCCAACTCCAATAAAACCACTTTCCACCTCACAATTATTATTATTAGTAGTAGTAGGGTATAATCGAACCGAACTAGGAGGAACAGTAAGAGGTTCGAGCTCGATTCGTTTTTCCTAAGCTCGAGTTCGGTTCGAGTTCGATTCGAACTTGAATTTTTAAATTCGAATTCGGCTCATAATAAAATTAAATAGTTCGCGAACGACTCGAGCTCGGTTAAAAAATAACTCATTTTAAAATTATTTATATTTATTCGAAATGTTTAAATGAATATATTCGCAAGCTCATGAATCAAAACTATTAAACTCAAGTTCAGCTTGATAATATTTTTAAATTTAAAATTAGGTTCGAGTTCGGTTTATGGATTTGAATCAAACAAACTCAAATAAATATTTTTTCAAATCGAGATTCCAATAGTTCATGAGCAATTTGGCTTGTTTACCTCCCTAATTATTACTTGCATAGTAGAAAGTATTTATAAAGTTAGAAAATATATATTTTTTATATTAAATTATAAGAATAGAATATAATATTTTAAGAATAAAATAAAAATAAAAAAATTGGAAGAAAGGCTCTTTACCCTTCTTCGTCCGTACGGACAACGATGAGTATAAATCGGCCCACGGCTTGTAAGCCAGCCCAGCCCATATAAATGGACGGTTGAGATCGTTCTCAGGAAGCGGCGTCGATGGATCTTAAGAACTCTCTAGGTTTCCACCGAAGCTTCTCTTTCCCACGCCTTCTCTCTGTCTCAGTCTCGACGCTTTATTCATCGTTCGAATTTGCGCTTTACTCTTCGAAAAATTCCTCATCGATTCTCGCGGTCTCGTCCAACTTCCATATCGAAGATGAGGTAAGCCGTCGGCTCCTTATTTTTCTAATTTACGGTGGTTCTTTGCTCGATTGTTGTTGTTGTTTTGGGATTTTTGAGCATCGGGTTTGAGCTAGGGTTTTAGATTTTGAACACTGGTGGGCGTCGGAGAAACGGATGTGCTCCCTCTTCGATTCTATGTTTTTCTTTTTGCATGTTCAACTCCTGGATTTAAAAAATGTGTTTTTTTTTTCCTGTGGAATTTAGTCACGAGAGTCATTCACAACAACCGTATGAAGCACAGATTTGAGCGTCTGGAATCTTTTGGTATAGAATTTGCCAATTTCTTTGTACGTCTCTTGAAGTCTAGCTACTGGGAGAAAAAAAAGAAACTTGATTTAGATTCAGCAAATTACAATTTAATTCTCATGATTTCAGAGTATGTCTTGTTTTTTTAGGTCGCCATTTGCCTATACTTGTTTAAGTCCAGAGTTTGTTTCATAGCTAGCATAAACAAAATTTGTTTTTTAAATATAGGAAATGATTACCTTGTTGTTTCCATTTTGAATGATTGCCTTGTTGGTTTCCTGCATCTGTAGCCGACATCCATCTACAAAATGGGCACAAAGATCCGACACAATTTATCTTACAATTGAACTGCCGGATGCAAAGGATGTTAAGCTCACATTGCAGCCAGAAGGTCGTTTCTACTTCTCTGCAACTAGTGGAGCAGAGAACATTCCGTATGAGCTTGATTTCGAGTTGTTCGACAAGGTTAATGTTGATGTAAGTACCAAAAGAATCTGTTTGACTACAAATGTAATACCTTGAATTCACTATTCAAGCCCCTAGATTGGCATGAACATTGCAGGAGAGTAAAGAAGCTGTTGGCTTGAGGACCATAAACTACCTCATCAAGAAAGCTGAGAAGAAATGGTGGAGCAGGCTGTTAAAGCAGGGAGGGAAGCCTCCTGTCTATTTGAAAGTCGATTGGGACAAGTGGATTGATGAAGAAGATGAGAAGGAAAATAAATGTGATTACTTTCTCCTTTTGATATTTTGTTACTGTATACTGCAGGAGCAATTGAATTTTCATTCTTGAAACTCCTTCCATTTCTTGATTTGTTAATGTTTGTGTGTGCAGTCGAGGGCATGAATTTTGATGGCATGGACTTCTCGGTGGGTCATCTTGCCTAAATACGAAGGGAATGCTGTTGATCGATACTCATTGTAGATCCTCATCTTTGTTTTCATGTGCAGAACTTGAATATGGGTGGGGTTGACGACGAGCTTGATGGTGATGATGACGACGATGATGATGATGACGAGTTTGCACATCCTGCTGATAAGGATGGAGGTTGTTAGTTTTTCTATCGCTTGGCACGCAAAGAGCAACAATTTAGTTATCATCCTTGCTATTTTGTTTATATTCTCATTGAATGCCATTGAATAACACCCTTGTCTTGTTTATATTTTTGCTCACAATAAATCTTCTGATGCTTGTTTTTGAAATATTCATTCAATTGTGATGATTGTGATTGAGTTGTAGATTGCTGTTAATTTGATGTTGTTTCTTCAGATGATGATGATGATGATGCTGGGGAAGCCAAGCCAATTGGAGAAGAAACTACAGCTACCAGTGAATCTGAAAGCAAAGCCTGACTACATATCTAACACCCTTGTGGTTTTCTTTAGACCTCTTGGCTTCTCGTCTTCTTTTCGAAGTATGTCTTTCGCGAAACTCTTGCATTCTGAAGATGATCATGTCTTTTGCTTCGCGTCTTCTTTTCGAAGTATGTCTTCCGCGAAACTCTTGCATTCTGAAGATGATCATGTCTTTTGCTAAACGCATGTAATCTAGCAAATGTGGTATCTTGTTTTGAGCATGGCGTGTTTAAATTAACTAAATTCCAAATGCTAGTAGTTAGTTATATTTTCTTAAGCCAAAGGATCAAGGGAGTAAAAATGTGCAAGAGAAGAGTCCAAATGTTATGACACAGTCGAAGGCCATGCCATAGGATCAAGGGAGTCGATATTGTTATCGATAAGTTTTTGGAAATTTTCAGCTCTTATCTTCATTTTCTTGCATTTCTTATTTTTTTCTGGCTGTGATTACCCGTAGGTTGAGTATTCTGTGAAAATTAAATCGAACTGAATTAATCAATATTGAATCGAATTAATTTTCTTTCAATTAATCCAACGAATTGAATTTTTAAATAAAAATTAAATAAATTGAATTGATAAAATATTAATTAATTTAATTTAAAATTAAATTAATTGAAATGATTAAATCTTTTTAAATATTATGAGAGATTATTAATTAATTTATCAGTTCTCTTATTTAAAATTTATTTATTATTTTAATTGATAGTTTTATAATAGTAATTTAATACTATTTTAATTTTATTTCTCTGAATAATAATTTAATTAAATAATATTTTAATAAATAAAATAATTAATAAAAATTTTATAATACTTATTACATTTTAAATGGATATTATTTAATCACGGTCAATCCTATAAAAGTTAGCATATAACTTCTGTAAAAACATAGTATAGAAGTTAATTGTTAACTTGATGAATTTATATAATTTTATTTTTATTTTTTTAAATGATAATATAATTAAAATAATATTTTAATGAATAAAATAAATGATGTAGACTTTATAATACTCATCATATAATATAATTTAAGTTAGAATGTAACTGTTATAAAAGAATACAGGTGAGAATAATTTAAATAGTTTATATTAGATGAGACGTATATTTAATTTTAAAATAAAATATTCATCTAACTTTAATTGAAAAATGAAATGCCATCTTTATTTGTACTCAAGTTGTTTTTAAATGGCCTAACCGCTTTCAAATAAAATTTTAATAAAATAATTAATTTTTTATATTGTAACAATTATTAAAGTAACTTTTACAAATTTAAATAGTTATCAAGTAATTTCTATACATTATCATTAAATCTTAAATCTTAAAATTTAAATACTGAAATAGTTAATTATTTTATGTTATAGTAGTTACTAAATAATTTCTACATACTAAAGTAACTTCCAAATAGTTCTTGAACATTATGATTAAAATCTAAATCTTAAAAATCTATCCTAAATTCTAAATTTTGAATATTAATATATCATAATATTCTTTATCAATTTGTTAAAAATATTTAAAAATAATCTAAATCATTTTAAAATAGTTGTAATAGTTATTTAGTAATTTTTATATAATTATCATTTTAAAATAATTATAATAGTTACAGAATAATTTTTATATATTATAATAATTAATTATAACTACTACAGTACTACTAAAAGTAAAAAATAATAAAATAATATTGTAGCACGATCACGTTTAATAAGAAATATTTTGGAGATGAAAATATCTAACGGGTGTCTTTTTCATTTTTTTTAAAATATTTTTTATGATTTTTATAATTCAAAATGTTTTTTTATTTTTGTAAAAAAAAATTGACTCGATTACCCGAACGAGAATTTGATCCTCGTCTTTTATTCAATTCAGCAGACAGGATTTCTAATGCTATGACTAGTCAATGTCGCGGGCTCATTGTGTATTTGATATTGTATATGTAATTAATTACAATTGATGTTTCGGCTAAATTATGTGAACAGCTACTAATAGATACTTAAGCAGCTTAATAAAATTGAGTATTCGAATAAAATCAAATTAAATTAATTAAAAATAGAATCATACTAAATTTTTTTATATTAATTGAATTAAATTTTTAAATAAAAACAAAATAAATTAAATTGATAAAAAATTTATTAATTTAATTTTTAACTAAATTAATCAAAATAATTAAATTATTTAAACATTGTAAAAAATTTATTAATTAATTAAGAATTTATAAATTTACTTATTTAAAAATTTAAAAATTTAAAAATTATTTTTATTTTAATTAATTTGATTTATTCGATTTAATTAATAAAAAATTTTAAAATTAAAATTGAATCGAATTAATTATTTTTTAAAAAATAACAGAAATAATTCAATCGAATTTTTAAATTAGATCATTTAATTAATTTTTTTTCTCACCCTGCAGCCACCTGTCTTCATATATAAATAGGCGAGCCCGGGGGCCAAGCTTGGCTAAGCTTCGGTTCGTTTTCTATCGCGCTAGGGTTTCCGCAGGGGCCGAGGATTCCCTCAGAGCAAGGTATGCTTCGGTTCTGGATTTGGGTTTTTTTTTTTTTTTTTTAAAGATTAGCGACTTGAAGATGTTCATCGAAGGTTCTTTTCTGCGATGATCTCGTCTTCATAGTTCTTCTCCTGCCTAATTGATCTCGCTCGTTCAAGTTCAGTAGAAATGAATATTTGTTCTATGATAGCGCTATACGCTGGTTATGACTTAGAGGTTGAGTTCTGGTATTCATGTTGTATATGCGTATGTTCGCATGAATAAATCGATCCGTGTGCTACAGATACTTCTATAGCCTGTTAATTTTGCAAAATTAGATCGAATTGCTTCTGTTCATCATCCGCACTTTTTATGCAAAGCTTTTAGAAAAGGAAATTGTTTGCCATTAGATTTGTCATATCTTTCATGTTATTTAATCCAAATGCGAATATTGTTCTACAGTGGATACTTTTGTTCTAGAAGATAAAACCCTGACATTTTAAAGCAATGGCTGGACGTCGAAACAACAATGGGAAAAGATTTTATTCTCACTCTGATCATTCTGAAAATGGAGGAAGCAAGAGAAGAAATCCCGGTGAAGAAAGAGACACCTACCTTCCTGGGCCTGAGGACTGTGTTTTCCGTTATTTGTGTCCAGGAAAGAAGATAGGAAGCATCATTGGGAGGGGTGGTGAGATTGTGAAGCAATTGAGATCTGAAACACAAGCTAAAATTAGAATCGGGGAGACTGTACGTGGTTGTGATGAGCGTGCCATAACCATTTTTAGCACAGGGGAAGAAACCAATACACTTGAAGATATTGATGAGAAAGTTTGTCCTGCACAAGATGCTCTCTTCAAGGTCCATGATCGACTTGTTACTGATGTTGTAGTGGGTGACGAAGATAATGATGGGGACAATCCTCAAGTTACTGCTCGACTACTTGTGCCATCTGATCAGATTGGGAGTATCATTGGGAAAGGAGGACAAATCATTCAAGGTATTCGCAGTGACACTGGTGCTCAAGTACGGGTTCTTAAGAATGATCGTCTCCCAGCTTGTGCCATTAGTGGTGATGAACTACTCCAGGTATTCCAATCATCTCATCTTTTGTAATATGCCATCTGTTTGAAAGCATTTAGTCATGGCATTGGCATTGTTGCCTAACATGTAGTATACTACTTTAACTAAGAATGATAATTTGGACTATTTTTTGTTACTCTATCACTATTTTTTGTTACTATATCATAGAGCTTTTCTATGTGTGATACAAGTAGATGTTGGTTTGTCAAATGCGTACTAGTTTTCATATGCCAGTCCCACCTTCAAATGCTATAGTTGTAAACTCTTGTCGTGTGCTTTTGCTGCATTGGCCAACTACCATAGAAATGTCTTCTCCTGTGCCAATGTGATGAGATGCTATTGTTTTAAGAATCTATTACTTTATATGAGGTGAATTTTAGTTAAAGATTAAGCTCATTGTACTTCTATCTTGTTTGGAAACAGATTAATGGAGAAGCATCAGTTGTGAAGAAGGCTCTTTTTCAAGTTTCATCTCGTCTCCATGATAATCCATCTCGGTCACACCACCTTCTTTTTGCCACTTCACCCTCAGCGTTCCCTGGTACAAATCAGTTTGGAGTCTCAAGCACTGCAGGCCCAGTAATTGGTATTGGCCCTTTGGTAGGTTCTTATAGAGGTTATAAAGGAGAAGCAACAGTAGACTGGCTTTACCCACCTGCTAGAGATGAAGGTGCTGCAAAGGAGTTCAGCTTACGTCTCCTCTGTCCTTCTGCAAATATTGGAGGTGTAATAGGAAAAAATGGTGTTATCATTAACCAGATAAGGCAGGAATCCGGAGCATCTGTTAAAGTAGATAGTAACTCTGCTGAAGATGACTGCATAATCACAATTTCTGCTAAAGAGGTCAAACAACTTCAGTCCCTTGCATGCATGCAGTAACTTGTTTGCATATACTTATGTAGTTTTCTTTTACTTCACTTATGCTTATTACTTTCTCCTGATATTTATATTTTAGTTCGTCGATGATCCAATCTCTCCTGCAATAGATGCTGCAGTCCGCTTGCAGCCCCGGTGTAGTGAAAAAGAATCTGCTGAACCTTCATATACCACTCGCCTTCTGGTATCCACATCGCAGATTGGTTGCTTGATTGGTAAAGCAGGATCAATCATCTCTGAGATGAGGAGGACGACACGAGCAAATATACGGGTGCTTTCAAAAGAAAATGTTCCAAAAGTTGCTTCTGAAGATGATGAGATGGTTCAGGTAAGTCACACAACCTGCTGGCTTTATTTTTTTTGATTAAGCAAGTCTTGACACCAAATATGTTTTGCTTTTCTGCATTTATTATTTTGTACAGATTACTGGAGAGATTGACGTTGCAAGAAATGCTCTTGTTCATGTGACAACTCGTCTGAAAGCCAATTTGTTTGAAAGAGACAACACATTATCTGCACATGCTTCTTCTGCTCCTCACCATCGTTTCCCTGCTGATGCTTATGATGGGTCCAAATATTTTGGAGGCAGGGATAGTAAGGTGCATGGCCGTGGGTTTTCATATTCCGGAGGATATGGTACTTCCCGTGATTTGCTGCCCTCTGATGCTTATGGAGACTATGGTGGTTCTCAGGTATGTTTTCCCCCTGAAATATCTAAATGTCTGAAGTTAGAATAGTTATCTCTATCTATATTCTCTTAGTCTTTTGGTTAGTCAGCATTTGCATGTTAGCTGGTTGAAATTCCATTAATTATTTGTAACTACCTTTTAGGGTGGTGGTAGCAACTACACTTCATATGATGGATACTCTTCCCGTCACGGTAGCAGTGGGTAATGTTTTATTTTCCTTCAGAACATATGGTTTGTTTTCTAAATTTATTTGCAGTCTTTAAATGTTACCGGTAATGCTTTTCAAGGAATCATACATTGGGAAGGGCATGAAATTAGAATACTAATTTAGTCATTTAGGATCGTTGAAAATTTGAACAATATTTTTATTTAGCATCACTCCATCTAATTGTGTTTGGACCACAGCAATTAATAATTTTGAAGTTATAATTTAGATGAGTAAAAAGTTGATGATCTATTGAAAGTTCGAAAAGAAATAAATTTTCTAGTTTCTCTTCGATTGTTTATTTATAACAGTTGTGAGTTAATGATTTCTGCCTAAGGTCTACTCTAGAATTTTTCTTCTGTAACCAAAATTTTCTATATTCAGAAAATAAAGTAAAGATATTAAAAATTAAAAAATAAATATTTATCACACCTTTCATCAATATTAAATTTAAATGTAAAAATAATCAATTTAAAGTATGTATTTTATTTATCTTTTAATTTTTTAAAAAATAAAAGATGAGGAGTTTTTAGAAAATTTTCTGAAACCAAACAAGCAAAACTCTTTTGACAAATTTATGAAGGTTAAGGATGCAAAGGAAGTAAAGTTTGTGCCCTATTGTAATGAAATAAGGTATATTGCTTATTGTCCTAGATATATACTGGTAGTTCAGTGAAAAAATAGAAAGGAAATATCAGTAACAAATACACTATTAATTCTTATGTCAGATCATATGATTCGTATTTGGGGGTTGCTGTTTCAATCTGGTGTAGTAAGCAACGTCAGAAACCTAGCATTTAAATTTCAAATGTAGATTGTGAACATAAAAGATAAAATGCAAAAGGCTAAACACAATTTCCTTGTCAAACTTGAATCCTTTCTGGTTTTCTTACAATGGCCTACCCAGTATAATAGAATATGGTAGGGTTTGCACTTTCTGTAGTTGCACTTCCAGTATAATAGAATATGGTAAAATGCAAATGGCTTGAGTTTTCTGGACTATGTAGGTTTCAGAAATTAACAGTATAATTTTTCATTATTTGGTGGTCAACAACATTGATTTTATCTATTTATAGTTTAAGTTTCTTCAAAGCTTGCAGATTGCAGTACATGTAAGATTTTCAATACATTTTTTCTGCCAGTTAGAATCCTGTTTCCATATGATTTCGAAACCTGAATCCAAGCTTTATCTTGTTTCTTTTTTCCTTTTTCTTCTTAGAAAACCAAGGTATAGCATATGAAAGTAATCGCCTTCCATGGACGTGCATGTTATATTTATACTTGTATTGCAAAACCTTATGTTACTAAACTTGAGAATCAATTCCTAGTTATGCAATACTCTTGCGACTATGACTTACGCATCAGTTGCCAATGTTGACATCTGATAGTTCTAGACCTTTCTGTGGCCATGTTTTTACCTCCATTCCAAGGATGCTTTAGATAGCCTATTTTTTTAGCATGCTTATTACTAACAAATAGCAATTGTTCAGTGTCTTTGCAATTTTTAATATTCTTTGACAGAAAATTACTCTCATTGCCTTAATCATTAGCTTGTTTTACCAGGTTATCTGGTCCTAACAGATATTCCCACGGGAAACATCATGATTATTAAAACTTCAGTGAGTAGGACAGACAGGTAGAACATCTTTTACCAGGTTTCCAACATACTTTGGGAGCTTTGTTACTCTCTTTGACGGTCCTAAAAACCTATAATAGACTTCTAATGCAGCTAACCTTTTTCACCTTGGTTGCCTTGCTGTCCTATTAAAACAGTTTAGGTCCGAGAAGCCCGGAGCCCGCCTATATATGAAGCCTCGAGCCTAGACCAGACGACCAGATGTACAAGTCTGAGATATTTTATCTCCCACCTACAAAGATGTCACCGTTGTCTCCTACCCGCCCCTTTCTTTATACCAGAACATCACTGCATAACCATTGGCCTAAGCTTGAAGCCCCTCCTATCAAGCATTGTTTTAAGGATTACTTTTGACTGTTTGTATATTGAAACTCCACTCTCCTCTGACGGTGATCACCGAGTAGTATGCCTAAATTTTAGATGTTATTTCTGAGAATTGGTACCTTTTAGCTACTGAACTGTACCTTATTGATGTCCTATTTCAACATTTAGTTTTGCTTCCACTGCTACCATTTATTTTGTGTGATTAGATTATCAGCTTACCTTTCTCCATGTACCATATCTAGGAGATTTATGAGAGAGGACATAATAAAGTTGTGTTAGGGCATATCCATTAGTTCACACATATCATTCATGTAGATATCATGGCACATACATGCATTTAAAATTTTAATAGATGCTAGATATCACTTATTTGCTGTGTCTTTCTTATTGGTGCTCAAGTCTATACAGGTATCTGAAATCAGACAAATCAACCAGGTGAGTTACTTGTTTTGTTGGTGCAATTTCTAGATTTTAGTCAAATGCATTTATAACTCATCTTATATCTGACTGGTTTTACTTAGTTAATTAGTGGCTTTCTAATTATTTTTTATCTTTTTGTACTTTGAAGAATATGATAACAGATTGCAATGTATCTATCATCTGTTGTAATTTCTACTATTGAAGTAGGTGTAATCTCTCTTGTTTGTTCCTTAATTTGTCACTATGTTTTGGATCAATCTTGTCTGTGATTATAAACTGTGATAACGATGAAGGAAAGGTTTGAGTTCTGGTAAATCAGTCGCAGTTTGACTTGCCATAGCTTGTAGATAAACAGACCGGACCGGGGTTGTCACTCCGGTCCGGTTTGATTTTTCAGTTTAATGGATAATTTTCGTGGGCCCGGCCCGTGCAGAATACCCGGGGTCGGGCCCGCTTATACTCCCAGCGGTGGACGCTGGGGCCCAGATGCCATGGCCGTCGTTCTCGATGCCACGTGGGCTTTAAGATGATGGGAAAACAAGTCTTATTTAGTTAATTAAGAGATCTATTTCGTTGGAATTAATGCTGGGGATTAAGAACTAAATGATGAGGCTTTTTAAATTTTAAAAAATATTTAAGCAATAGATAAATTTAAAGATTTATTCCGTAGGCAAACTAAGAAAAGGTTGCCTGCTTAAATTTAAAATTTTCTTTAAAGGGGTTAAATAAAATTTTTCTTTAAATCTAACAATTTTAGTAAAATTATTAAATATTTTGAGAGTATTGTGATTTTAAAATTTAAAAGGTATTTTAAAACAAAATATGAATTATAATATTGTAGTAGGTGGAATAGAAATTTCCCTTTCTAGCTTTGACAAATGATAAAGTTTCCATCAGAACTTCGAAGAAGCGTGTTTGGGGTAGATTTGAATTAAGTCTGTTTCGTCGTAGTCAATTATAATTTTTTGATTTATTTTTTATAAATGATCATGAGATCGTTAATATATCTAAGACATGATAAAGTTTTTATTTATTATTTAGCTATTTAATATTCTATTACTTCATTAATTGGATGATTAATACTCTTAATCGTCGAAAAGACAACCTCAAAGATTTGGCGCGACGTCCCTTTCTCTATATAAACCCCGTCTCTCTCTCTCTCTCTCTTCCACTGGGATTTGGTGAGTTCGATCGAGCCCTAATCGATCGAGCTGCGTAGCTGCATTGCGATCCCACGGAATTCCTCGATCGCCCGTTACCGGAGGCAACATCGCGCCATCGGCATCGGAGTCTCTCCGGCGACAGTCTCCTCTGTTCTCGCTTGCTCGTCGAGCACCAGATCCGAGGTTAGGTGCAGGCGTCTTGCTCTTTGTTCTCTTTCTGTCTGCCCCCACGTACGCGCGCACTCTTCCATTTCCTTGCTCTGCTTATGCCTGTGTTTTCTCGAAGCTTAGGTTTATGGTTGGATAAAACTGGAGCAGCTGGGTCTGTTCCAGGAAAAAGATCGGGCTTTACATGTTGATCGACCGGTCTCCGGGTCGTGGTTCTTTATTATTGAATTATTTTGGCGTACATGTGTTTCAAAGGCTCGCATTTTGTGCTTTGCCGGTGAAAAGTTTCTGATCTGTGATGGAGATCTTTCTCCCCTGTTGAAGTCTTGCGCGATTGCGTTCCGAGTATCTTTATCGTTTTTATTTCAATGTCACGTGGATTTCTCGATAATCACTGGATCGCTCCGAGATCGGAGTCGTTGGATATGAAAATGTGTCATTTGGAAAGAATATACCGTGTTTCTCTAGATGTTAGTCTGGGTTTCTTTGGGTTGTTTCTGATTCGTGCTAACTGTTATATTTTCGCAATTCTCTTGAAAGAGTTGTATTTTGACTGTTCAGTTAGATCCACCTCGTAATTTCGTTCAATTTTCAGATTATATTCATGTAGTGTTCAATAACAAAGCGGATGAGCTTTTTCTTATTGCATTAATGCTTGCCTAAAAGGGATGCAGTTCGTGGTCTCAGAAGCATTAATTCAGATGGGCAATTAACTCGAAGAAGAAAGGTGATTTTTTTCACCTGATATTTAGCTGATTCAGGAACAATGTCAAGGATTCCTAAGTGGAAGATTGAAAAGACAAAAGTGAAAGTTGTCTTCCGCCTACAGTTTCATGCAACACAAGTACGTGACCAAAGCTGGAATTACATTAATATTCTTCACCAACGCTCTGTCTTCCCCTTGGTCTTCCTTTATTGTTTCTTTCAGTGAATTAACTAGCTGGTCGCATGAAATTTTATCATTTTTTTAATCTGAACTTTATCAGCTCTTTGATTTCACACTTTTGCATATGCTTATTTTCATATGATGATACTTTATCTTTATCCTGTTTTGCATTCCCTTTTCTTTTGTTGATTCTTTGCTTAAGGAGATTTGCTTCCTAAAGCTTTATATGGTAGCACTCCTCACAATATAGCAGACTATGGTGATGTACAACCACATTATTAATTTTCTATAAGTGTTAGCACAGTTCGTGCTGGTTTCTGCATCATTAATTTGCTACTAGAATTCCTGTTGGAGCTTCATCCTGGTAAAAGAAACAGCTATGTTAAGCTTATTTTCTTTCCTTGTAATCAGATGTTGCAATGGTATGTAATGACACCATACAACATTTAAGATTTCTCCCTGATCGTCTCTCTTTCAACTCCAAAGGAATTTGTTACCTTATGATCAAATCTAAAGGAGAATGAATATAACAGAAAAAATCATTCATTGTTTTGTACATTGTTTTTAGTGTATCTAACTTTCTAGAGAAATTGTGGTCAATTTATTAACAATATCCCTTTTCCTCTTTATCAGGTAAATGCTCATAAGTTATTGAACAAATTATAGGCTTTGCAACCTCACTAAATTGTTATATTGTGTAAATATTGTTCAACTCATTGTATTGAAACTTCTTTCCATTTTAGTTTGATGTCAGTTGTAGAATATCTAATGATTGAAAACCAAATGCATTCTAAGGCTAATAAGTTAGTTATATTCTGTTTCACCTGATATTAGTGCTGACATTTATAGCAATATACTCACTCTGACAATTTTATAACATATGAGGCAAGTATAATGAGCATGTTCAGGTAACTTAATAGACATCTTTTTTTAGAAACTTAAGATTTAAGAGAATTACCTGTGCTTGTTTCAGATTCCACAACAAGGGTGGGACAAGTTGTTCATATCTTTTATCCCCATCGACACAGGCAAAACAACTGCAAAAACAAATAAAGTTAGTGTCAGAAATGGGATCTGCAAGTGGCCAGATCCAATCTATGAAACTACAAGACTTCTCCAGGATGCAAAGACAAAAACTTATGATGAGAAGCTGTACAAGCTTTTGGTGGCTACGGTATGTAGTTCTTTTTAATTTTTACTTTTTTTAGCTGCTAGAATCACAAAATTAGACATGCTTGCTTCTGGATGTTCCTATTACTTGATCACTTACTTTTTCAACTGCTACATGCAATATGAGGTATGCAGCTGTGCTTTATTCATTTGCTTTCTGGAATGTATTTCTCAGGGGTCTTCCAGGTCAAGTTTTCTTGGAGAAGTTAATATCAACCTAGCAGAATTTGCAGATGCACTGAAACCTTCATCTGTTTCATTGCCTCTTACTAATTGTGATTTTGGAACAATTTTACATGTGAGTGTTTTATATTTAATTTTTCAACATATTTTTTTTAGAAAAAAATTCTTGCACATATTTGATTGATTCTGTACTATCTGGTGTGTTATTATTATCAAATTTAAGCCCAAAATGAGTGCACTCTTGAAATCATTGTGAATCAGCACTTCCAAGGAAAATATTAAATTGATAGCCCAGAAGATGATATCTAGCAATGGTCTTTTACACTTAGACATGCGTTATCTATTTATTTTGAGTAAATCTTCCCAATTTAGAATATTTTTGATAGCTTTATATGAGGCATACTGGATTCTTTGTTGATTCTTGGAGGAGGAATATTCAAACTTTAGGGGTTATAACTTCTTGACATGCTGAATCTGATGGAGGTAAGAAGTATAAACTTAGATTATCATTGTTAGACAAATTTATAGTACGGTCTGCATTGCAATATTATGGTACAAGTTTTCCACATGAAAAATGTTGATCCAATTTTTTTTTTCTCTTGTATTCTCTCTCTCTCTCTCATCTTTTCTCTCCTATTATCCATCCAAGTAAACTAGCCATTTATGCTAGAGCTAGAAATTTTTCAAAGAGCAAAATTTGTGCATTCTCTTGGTGCATATTTTCAGTATTAATTGGTTTAAGTCTTTGACACTAGAGTTTGGGGAAAGGAAAATTTTACTATATTGCATATTAGTAAGATAATCATTACATGAGTACCATGATTAGACACAAAGAAATTTTTATTCTTGAGTTAATTTTACTTCAAATAATCAAACCAGAACATTTGCATACTATTCTGAGATCAGTACCAAGAGTTTATGCAATTTTTAGCCAAGTTCAGATATTTTCTGCACAGTACTAAATCAGCAATACCATCATGACTGGCATAGAGTGAAAGTACAAATAAGCAATGAAAGGTATCAGGAAATATGTTTACAGAGATGCATGGAATACTGGGAGGGGATGACAGAGGCGATTCTAATATATACTTTTTCATTTACCTTGACAATTTTGCTGCAAAATATATTAATGCATACTCAACCAATTAAATGCTTATATTCAGATCAATGCTAATGAATTATCAAGACAATATCAGAGAAAAACTAAAGGCTTTAGGTTAAGTACTAAATAGAAGCAAGGGGGAAATCTAATACTAAGTTAAAAGCAATGGAGAAATTTAGTAAATATTTTAGGTAATTTAGATATGCTGTTCTAGAAGAATTAAAATGGCGCTATTGAAGTTACAATTTTTTGTGGAGCTATGGAAATTTAAATTTTGGAAAAATGTTACAAGAATTGTAGGTTGGAACCATCATCGGTGAAAGAAGAAAGTGTACAACAGATGAGATAAGGATGTTCAGTGGATTTATAGTGTTAATAGAAGAAATTGAATAAAGAAAATTCTCATCACACAAGGATTACATCTATCAGCTTGGAGTATAAAATGCAGAAAAATCGTATGGTGTTCAAGAAAGGACCAATAGATGGTATTTAGAGAGATTAATTAAGCATTTAGGTTCAAGTGGTTTGGAAGACCCAAGAACTCATAATATTGAAGTTGCCAGACTGCCAACTAATGTAGTTGGTAAGGGCCTTGATGTAATTTGGGATCAAAGCCACCTTGATGCTGAAATGGGGTTCTCCTCAAAGATAAATAGTACATTATAATACACTACAAAAATAAAATAATATCTTTACTTCTCCATATAGCCAATCCTAGGTTATTCAGTCATCCTGGTTTGTTGTTTTCATTAGATTCATTTATTTTTATTTTATTTTTCTGCATTGTAATGTTTCTTTTATCTTTTTGTCTCTTGGGGTATGTTCCAGATCACAGTTCAACTTCTTACGTCCAAAACTGGCTTCAGGTGCTACTTAATGAGAGCTGTTTTTCTCTTTTGTAGCATCTATAACTCCTCTCACTTGTTGCATTGCTATTTAGAGAATTTGCGCAGCAAAGGGAACTGAGTGTAAGGGGGATTCAGATGACATCCGGCAATAAAAATTATCCTGTTGACACTGAAGCTGCATCGTCAGAGATAATTGATGAAGTAGCAGAAAAGGTTGAGTATTATATTTTAAGTAGTATTGTTGTTGGCTGCCTTTAATTATTTTGTTATGCCTTCCATTTCTCACATTGATGTCATGATTTGGAGGAATTCTGCAAGATTCATGCAGTGGCTACTTTTTCTGAGACATCAACTAGAAATTTCAGTCATTATCAGTATATACAGAGTTACAGACTACATTCAGTAATATGCATCTAGTTGTTTATCTGCTTTTACGAGCCAGTAAGTATAATATGTTGCATTTTTATCCAGTCTTTCAACAGTATGTAAAAAAATGCATCTAGGAATATCTTAATACATATATACTATAGGCTCTCTTGTTGAACAGCCTTGTTGTACTTTATCCATTCAAAAGGAAAAGAAATACCATTCATTCAATTATCTTTAAACCTGCTCTTAGATTAACTATTAAGCTAATACTGGTTGTTGCCACCTTTAGCAATTCATGTACTAAATTGATAGTTACAGTCAAACTGGTACACATCTTGCACACATCGCCAAGTTTTTGCAAATAACATTTTTTACCTATTTATCTTAACTTTTTTTTCCCTTGAGGAACTTCCTTGACGACTGCATTTTTTTTATCAGTTCTTCTAGTTTTCACTGTACGTCAGTTTTTGTGACTGATATGTATAGGTCACAACTGTAGCAAAATTTCCTTTGCAAATAAATTCATCATGAGGTTCAACAACCATCTCATGCACGTACCAATTTCTGGTTGTGTATTGACTCTTAATGCTTCATATTTAAGTGTTAACTCCGCCAATCCATTATAAAATGCTAGTATGGAAGTTAAGGTAGTGTCAGGACTGCTCAATTGAAAGGCTTGGGTACCCTTCTGGTCCATCTTTTGCATGTTTATATGGATTTTTCTATCTTAATTGGCAGAAGTACATAGTTTTATTTAAGTTTCATCCAAGAGGCCTTATCTTTGTATGGGTAATGTGACCCCAGTTTTGGTACGGACCAGTCTGTATGGAGTGAACCACTGGAAGACTGCTTTACTAGTTAGTTCTATAATCCAGCCTGATAATCTGCTGACACATTGTGAAGTTTGTGGACCTAAAATCCTTGTCTTTGTCACCATCACCATCTAAATCATCATTATCTGCTGAGTGCATCTATTCCTTCATTGTCTTGTACCCTTTTCTAGTTCTCAAAGTTTTGCATGAGATAGAAACATCTTCAAACATCTAGATTATCATGTCAACTTGATTCTTCTGGTCTTAAAGATTTTCTAAACCAACTGCATGTCTACTTTTTGGTAACTATCAATAGAACACCCTTTGATATCTTTAAGCTCAACATCCTTGGCCTAGAATTTTTTGTTAAACATCCATGGTTATCTTTACACCAATGGCATTCATGGTCCACCAGGCTTCATCAATAAGGTTATACCCAAATCTGAGCAACTATCCAACTGTTTGCAAAAACTTGCCAGTCATTATTCAAAAAATGGAGAATGATAGAAGTTGATGAGTATTTTTTTCAGGAAGACCAAATTTTCCTCTGTAAGCCTATATTGGCTTTAATATCCTGAAATTTCTTGTTGAAGGATAATTGTTGATATTTCTGTCACTCATGGTAAATTATTTCAGACAATTGTATTACATCTTCTTTGCTTGTCTTTTTATTGGAACTATTTATCTAATTGTGATTGATGAATTGTTAAATGTTTTATTATTCATATCTTGGATAGGTTAATCAGACAGTTAAGTTTAAACAAGATAGCATGAGATTCCCTTTACTTGAACAAGTGGGAGAATCAAATGAAGAGTATGAAGATTCACCTGGTAAGGTGGATGGTTCATCTTTCACATCAGAAAGCTTAAATGCTGAAAAGAATGATCTTCGAGGCATGCATGAAGTAGATAACTTCAGTACCACTTCTGCTGATTTACCTGGGAATGAGGCCAGTGTCAGTCAGCTTTCTACACAGGAGAGGAAGGAATGGACACATGGATGGGGTTCGAACTATTCTGTTGATAATGATCTAACTACAGCATATGGAGAGAACGATAGATTGAGAGTAAGATTGGTGGTTGCAGAGTCAGCATTTTTGCAGCTTAAGTTGGAAGCAAGGTCGTTGCAGCGAATTACAGATGAATTAGGTGCAGAAACAAAAAACTTATCTGAACAACTTTTGCTTGAGCTAGCTTCAGGAGAGCAATTGAGTCGGGAAGTGTCCTTGTTAAAATCAGAGTGTGCTCAGTTCAGAGATGATCTTGAAGTCTTACAATCTTCCAAAGCTATGCTCCAAAATCTTGACAGGAGCGCTTGTAGTCCCTTTTTGTCTAACAAGAACTGTGAAGATGATTTAGTTGATGGTAAGCCTCAGGGTGACTTTACTGCTGCAGAAACCCACTACATGTACCATGATTTGCAGGTCAAATGGCTTGAGAGTCTACTGCTTATCGAGGGAAAGGCCCGGGAAATTCAGAATAAGACTCGTTTAGGGTATCATGGAAATGATTTTGATTTACTGGGTTCTGATTTTGACCTTCTTGGATGTTTCATTTGTGATCTTAAAGAGGATATTATCCAAGCAAAGGGTCTCAAGAGATCTTATGAAAATAACACATATCTAAAGGCCACACTTATGAAAGATTTTGAAATGCCAAGTTTGAGAGGGGATGAGAGGTTTGACCTTTTAACAAAACTAGAGGATTCAACAGTCGAAAAAGAAAATCTTATCAAAAAATTGGAGCAGATGCATTGCTACTATGAATCATTAATGTTAGAATCGGAAGAAAGCCAGAAGCAAACAATCAAGGAACTGGAAAGTCTCAGAAATGAACACTCCTCCTGTCTGTACTCAACATCTCTTCTTCAAAACCAGATTGAAAAATTGCACCAAGAGATGAATGAACAGTTTATGGCTTTTTCTGAAGATAGGAACAACTTAGAATCTCAAAATAAAGAACTTGAGAGAAGGGCTTTTGCTTCAGAAACTGCATTAAATAGGGTTCGCTGGAACTATTCTATAGCAGTTGAGCGCTTGCAGAAGGACCTTCACTTACTATCTTTCCAAGTTTTGTCTATGTATGAGACAAATGAAAACCTTGTAAAGCAAACTTTTCCTGATGATGATAAGCACTATGATGATGAAGGGTCAGATGAGGCAAGGATATATAACATCAAGGATGACATATTGACTAGAATCAACCAGGAAAACTATCAGTTGAACATTTCAGGAGTTCAGACAAACAATGGACTTCATGAAACCAATCACAAAAATTCTCCACTTAATGGGATATCCACATCTGTTTCCTGTGAATATAGTGGAGCGCCCTTCATGCAGCTGCAAAGTAAGGCAGATGTACATGTAGATGGATTTGGTTTATATAAGACTAGACAGCATGCTCCTAATTTTACTCAGGTAAACAACAACCTTGCTGCTGATGTATCCGCTGAGACACACATAGATGAATTCCCTTCTAGATTGTCAGTGGATGATGCTATGCTAGGTATTCACAGGAAGAGTCTATATGCTGAAGTAGACAGAGAACACATGACTGATGCAGATGGTTTACAGGAGCTGAGGAAATCGCTTCAGAGGTTCAAAGTGCTTCTTGTTGATACTGAAGCTGAAGTTTTGGAAATGTATTTGCTTAATTTGAATTTAAAAGTTTTCTCAGATGTTTTACTTGGGGCATTGCATGATGTAAATGGTGGTGTCAAGCATATGAAAGAAAAAGAGTTTGAACTTGCACAAGAGCTACAACACACAACAGAGACGAAGGATGGTTATGTGCTTAGGATGCATAAAGCAGTTGAGTATTCAAAAATATTGATGGATGATAAAGCCAAATGTGTCTCTAGATGTGACGATCTAACACTGAAGAACCAGATGCTGGAAGCAAAACTCCAAAATATCTCTTATGAAAGTACTATTCTTAGTGAAAAAGTTGCAGAATATGAGAAGATGTTTGTGGAATTTAAAGCTTATGAAAAAATGTACAACACATGTATCGAAGAAAGGGACAAGTTCAAAAATCTGTTGAACAACGAAATTCAACAGAAAAAATGTCTTGAAACTGAAATGAGATCGATGAATTCAGATTTCAAATTACAGAAGGAAGAATTTGACAAGAAGTCTTCTGAAAATGACAAAATGCAAACTTGTCTTGCAAATATTCAAGAACAGTTGGGGCATTTATATGCTTGTATGATGTCTTGCAATGAGCAAATAGATTGTTTTGTTCTTGATGGAATCTCTGTATCACATCAATTGGAATCTGGAAACTATTTGTCAGTTTTTACAAGTCTGGAACAGTTCCAGCAAGAAGCAACAAAGAAGGTACTTGAGTTACATAAGGAGAATATAAATATAAAGGAAGAGAGAGAATTTTTTCGGAGCTCTCAAAACGACACAGAGCTAAAATATGAAAATATGAAGCAGAAGTTTGAATCTGATATAGATGTGGTAACTGAAAAGCTATTAATGTCTAATTTGCTAGTTGAAAAGCTTCAAGTGGAGCTACAAAATGCCTTTGAGAAGCTTAAGATCAGTTCAGATGCTGAAGAGAGAACTGAATTGAGAAATAAAGAATTGTCATCGAAATTGACAACCTTAGAAATGAACTTGCAGCAAGCTATTGAAGAGAACAAGGATCTAGTTAACCATCTAATTCTACTAGAAAGTGTTAAGGAGGATCTTGAAAAAACTCAGATCAGTCTTACTCATTGTATGGAAGAGAAGAGGACTTTGTTGATGTCTATACAGTCAATGAATGGGGTCTCCACCCAAATGGGAAATGAGATTTTCAGGTTGAAAGAAAATCTGCAACTCATCCAGAGAGAGATGCAGACAGAGAAAAGAATGAGGGAAGAACTTGATAATGTAGTTAAAAGCCTTTCAGCTCAGTTGGAGGAAAAAGAACGTGAGTTGTTATCTTTATATGAAGGAAAAACTGAAGCCATGTATCTGCAAGATATGATTTTAGAGTTAGAAAGAACAAACACTGGGTATAAGCATCAACTAATGAAGAGCGAAGAAAACCAAAGAAGTTTAGAGAGTCAGAATGCATCCTTAAAATCCCAAGTTATGGATGTGGGCAATCAATTGGTGGAACTCCTTGAGACTTCACTAGCCTCTGAAATTAAAGTTACATTTATCAGAAGTCATTCCTGTGACAGGACGCAGGATTTCTTTGCACAACTTAACACAGTAGAAAGAAAACTTGAGAAGATGACCTTAAACAATGAAGATCTTATTGCTTCACTTGATACACTTGTTGAGGAAAAGTCACAATTAATAGATGGAAATGCAAAGTTATCGATTGTTCTTCAATCACTACAATCTGATTATGATATTATTATACAGGAGAAAGAGGGCCTTATTGATTTTATAAACAAAAACAATACAGAACTTGAAGATATGAAAGTTAGAGCTGCAACTATGGAAGCTGACACTGATTGCCAAATGAAGAAATATGAAGATGAGATTTGTCAGCTGAAAAACATTGTGATCTGTTATGAGGAAGAAGTGTGCAACTTAAGGTCATCTAGGGATGCATTAGAAGTTACAAATATGGTACTGAAATCTAAACTAGATGAACAACAAAGAAAAATATCATCACTTGAGGAAAGTGAGTATCAGCTGAGAGCCTTACAGGCGGACAACAATGAGCTTAGTTGTAAACTCTCAGAACAGATACTGAAAGCAGAAGAATATAAGAACCTGTCCAACCATCTAAGGGAACTCAAAGATAAAGCAGAGGCGGAGTGTCTTCAGGCTCGACAAAAAAAGGCGAACCAGAGATCATCACAGGAATCACTGAGAATTGCTTTAATTAAGGAACAGTATGAGTCCAAGTTCCAGGAGCTGAAAAATCAGTTGTTTGTCACCAAGAAGTATGCAGAAGAAATGCTATTGAAATTGCAAAATGCTCTTTATGAAGTTGAGAGCAAAAAGAAAACTGAGGTTTCCCTAGTGAAAAAGATTGAAGAATTGTCAGAGAAAATCTCAAATTTGGAGTGTGAGCTAGATACAGTTCTGACTGATAGAAAAGAATTAGCCAAAGCTTTTGATAGAATAACCAATGAACTGGAGTGCACTGTTTTGAATCTTAAGTGTTGCAAGGAAGAGAGCCTAAAGCTTGAAAATTCCTTGAATAAATGCAACGAAGAAAAGCTAAAGCTTGAAGATTCCTTGAAAGAGTGCAACGAAGAAAGAACAAATGCTAGAGTTGAGCTTGACTTGGTAAAGAGGTTGTTCGAGAATTTGGCCTTAGATGGATCTGTTAATCATGAAGGAGACAGCGATTCTGATTTCCCTGCCATAACGTCAATTGAGCAAATTATGCAAGATGGTAACTTTGAATTCTCATCAGTCTTCCAAGAATTGCTAAATTACAGAGATACTAATTTGGAAATAGATGCTTCAACTGTGAATTTTGCAAATTCTTCAAAGAACGCGGACATTGAAGTTGTGCTGCCAACTGTTGTTGATGAGAGGTCGCACTCATATCTCCCTCTGAATTCAACAGCTTCTAAGGTAACTCTATTTATTTCTTTTTTGATATATTTCAGCAGTAGTGTCCTTTTAAGGTACACATTGTGTTCTTTTCTGCAGATACGTTGAGAAATTTCTTTGACCACCTAAATTTCATGGAAGTTCTGTTAGTTTTTCACATGTCTTTCAGGATAGTGAAGGTGCACTTGACCAACAAGCCAAATTTGCAGATGATATAACAGATATAGTTGACATTGAGGAGCACTTCAAAGAGCAGCAGAAATTGATCTCTGGCATAGGCATGCTTCAAAAGGAGGTAAATTTATGAAATTCAATAACATTCACAACTTGGAAGGTACTAAATGGTAGCAAATGCTTTATCGTTGGTGGTCATTTCCCTGACAGTATACTGCAGTCATTGTGCATCGGCAATGTAGAATTAGGCCCCCTTCATGTTTAATGATCAGCATTGTTAATGTCAATCTAAAGCCACTGGTTTCTTCTAACTTGTTGAACTTTTGCAGTTGGAAAAGCTAAGAAATGAAAATTTCTCGTCACTAATTCCTTTAGAAGATCATCAATTTTTGCCATCCCTACAGAATTTAGAGAGAGATTTGTCACAACTTGACATGGTATGTATGATCTATATTGATCATCTAACAAGTTGAATGATAGTATAATTCTTCTTTGGCCATATGTCAATTTTGGAGCTTCACCTGGTTAGGCAAATGAGCAGCTGGGAAGCATTTATCCTTCATTCAAGGAATTTCCGGAAAGTGGCAAATCATTGGAAAGAGTACTAGCCTTGGAACTTGAGTTTGCAGAAGCATTACAATCAAAAAAGATATTAGATTTCCACATACAAAGGTATTCTTTAAATCACTTTTTGTCACTGATGTTTACTCTCTGTTCCACTCTATTCCCAAGTTTCTTTCCTAGTGAAAACTCCTCTCTCATTTTTCAAAACTTCAGTTAGGTAATATAACATGCATAAGGCAAACTCTCTGATCTCACTACTAATTTATGCAATTTGCAAGGAAATAGAACAAATCCCTGTTAATCCATGATTGAATACATCCCCTTCAATATGTTGAGTGGTGAGTGACACTTTTAACCCTTTCAGGGAAACTTGGAGGAGAAGATGCCACAAAACAAAACACAACATAATAAACATAGTCTAACAATTTAAGATTATAAAATATAAAATAATCTGACACAAGACTTAACTGTAAATTTGGTTTGTCTAATTAATCCTTGCACTCAGTTTCTACTTTAGTTCGACAGATCCATCACAGCTGAAGCTAACAGACTTGGTATGACCTGGACTTCATGATCTTTAAACATTGCAAGACAAATTGGAAGAGTTCTTTGCAAATTGAATTCCTTTTTTGTTTTTTGATTGTTTCTTTTTTGAATGGTGCGCAGCTCATTCCTGAAACAGCACAACAATGAGGCAGCAGTGTTCCAGAGCTTCAGGGACATCAACGAACTGATAAAGGAGATGCTGGAGTCGAAAACTCGATACGCCACTGTCGAAACCGAGCTCAAACAGACGCAAAGCCGATTCTCTCAACTCAGTCTGCAGTTTGCAGAGGTCGAAGGCGAGAGGCAAAAACTGTTGATGACACTCAAAAGTAGGGCACCTACAAGATCATAGCCCGCGGCGCAAAACTTTACTGCCATTTTCAACCTTGGATGCCATCTTCATCTCTGCAACTTCAAACATAGCCATCAAAATGGAATTTAGCATTGTAATGAGCTTATTGGCATCATAATCTATAGAAATCTATAGAATGTGTACACAATCTTACTCAAATCCTCAAATATGTATCTCAGAGATCTGTTTTGTTTCCTTTTCTGTTCTTGTTCTTCAAGATTGTAAAAGCCTTCATGCTTGAAACATATCAAACTCTCAGTTCTTGAGCTCAGCTCACTTGAAGTTGACTTTTGTCACCATTTAGGTACACGTGTCATGTATCTATCCACATGGATTTTTTATTCCCCATGTGACCCCCCTTCCACAAAATTTATTGATAGATTAATTGAAATGCTTCTAGAAACTTGAAGACTGTCCCTTCTCTTCTCCGCTGCGAGCAGGAAAACTTTGACACGAGTCAGCGAGTCCCCACGCGTGGGCTACATTTTTCCATCCCCGTTCACAAATCAACCCACAATCACACTCGTCGTCCATTGACCCAAGGGATTAGATCGTGAGGTCCAGCGGCGAGGGTAGCGTTTTGCGGAGTCTAATTGTGATTTAATTATTTTGTCAAACAGCAATTATAAACACGTGTAGAAAATGCCTGACCACGTGTAATTCGAAGGATTAATTGATAATTAATGATCAGGGGCGACATTTTCGCTTTGCTCCTCGGGTTTATAAGTATTTTCACTTTATAATTACGAAGATTTACTTCATAATTTATAGTTTTTAGATATTCAAAAATAGTTTTTTTACTCTAAATTATATTGCAATTTCTTTCATTGTTTCACTGTAAACTAATTTGTAAATTAATCTTTTTTTGATAAAAACTGGAAGAATAAATTTTTAATAATTTGTTTATAGATAAATATAAATTTTATTTCTCAAAAAAATATGTACATCAAAACATTAACACTTATTGACGCTATGAACACAAACACAAGTAACTACTAGCTTCTGAAATATAGCTGAGTTGATTACGACAAAACAGAATTGAAGAACAAGTACATAACTTTTTGGAGTGTGACCCAATCACATTTAAAGAATAGGTGGTCTTTGGTTTCCAATTCGATGCCGCAAAGATCACATGAATTTGTCATCTCCTAGAAGGTGATACGGTCTCTGTTCAGCAAATAATCCTTTGCTTCCAACATTACGATAGCATACAGGGGCTCCAAATCAGCTTCTTAAAACGTGTTTCCAGAGACATGGTTGAGTTGGTTACTGTGAGGTAAATTTATTACAGTTGGTAAGGATCGAATCTCGATGAAGTTAATTTAATGCCCTTTCCGTAGTGGTCAACTACAATTTCTCAATTTACCTCCTCATAGATAATCATGGAGTAAGCCGTGTGGAGCCACTGGGATGACGAATTCCACCTTTTGCTGCAATGTTGTTTCGTTTTATATATGACATGAATAAATTTTGAAAACTTAGGGGGTCAAATGCATTTTTGTAGTCTCCAGAGGGTACATCAGTTATTCAAGGGAAAGGGGGGAGCAAAATACAATTATTGCTATAATAATATAGTAAAATGGTCCACACCCGTCCCGCGGATTACGTCGTGTCTCGATTCGCTTTCCTGCGCTCAGGTCACCGTCGACACGGTCGCCCGGCACCATAAATAACGCGCGCACCGCCGCACTTCCGTGTCTGCTCTGCTTCGTTGAAGAGGAGTGAACAGCGGAACTGTGGAAATTAAGAAGATTTCATTGAGTTTGAGCCCTCGAATGAAGCCCGAGAGCGAGAAGGCGGCGGCGGCGGAGAAACAGAGGAGGAGGAGGAGTAGGGGGGAGGAGGAACAGAGGAGGGGGGGCTCCGGCGAGGTGCGGTACTTGGGGGTGAGGAAGAGACAGTGGGGGAAGTGGGTGTCGGAGATCCGCCTCCCGCGGAGCCGGGAGAGGATATGGCTCGGTTCCTACGACGCGCCGGAGAAGGCTGCGCGGGCCTTCGACGCGGCCGCGTTCTGCCTCCGCGGCGCCGCCGCGAGGCTCAACTTCCCCGACCAGCTCCCGGCCGAATTCACGACGGCGCCCGCGTCGCACGAGCAAATCCAGGCCGCGGCGGCGCGGCACGCCAGCAATCAACCCCCGCCGGCGACGGAAGAGGCCTCGCCGGCCACGGAAGAGTCCCCGCTTGTCGGCGAAGAATTCCTTTTTGCGCACGACGACTTCTGGTGCGAATTGCATCCGGTGGTGGCGGGGGACCAATGCCGTGAGAGGCCGGCGGCGGCCGGGCCGGAGGACCTGGAGGCGACGCCGGATAACCGGGACAAACCCGCGCCGGAGAAGACGATGGAAATGCGCCCCGATTTTTACCCTTTCGCGCACGAGGACTACTTCTCCGACGAGTTTTTTCCAGTGGCGCCGCCGCCGCCGCCGCCGGATTGCTACGAGGATCGTTTAGAGATCTTTGATGAATTCCCAACTCTTTGGAGCTTCTAGAAGCCGAAGAAGACGACAAGAAGCTCACTTCTTTTTTATTAATCATTATTTATTAAATTGTTTTTTTCCTGCTCGTCTTAATTAAGTTGGGAATTATTATCAACCAACTTAATTAGCAGCAGTCGATTGATTATTCCATCATTTTTCCCAAGTAGATTCATACAGCAATAGAGGATTTTCAATTATAGATGAAAAAGAAATTATATGATCACCTATAATCTTTTTGTAATTTTATTTTAAATAATATCTTTTCCTCCACAATTCTTTTTGTGATTTTACCGTAATAATAACTATTTAAAACAATTTTCTAAATTATTATTATTATTATTTTTAAAATACACAAGATATTGACAACTGATCGAGAAGTTATCTATCGAGCTTCTTCATAAAAAAAAATAAGAAAAATAAAATCCATATTTTTTTTCAAATTTATCTCCACAACGAACTTAACTGTCCTTCCAACCGCAGAGACACGCGTCTTCTGCTTATTGGCTGCATCCAAGGCCCTTAGATTGCTTGCATGGATACGCCAGGAGGATCTTGCACGGTGCCTCTCACTAGATCCTCCAGAATCTACTGCTCATCCACCGCTTATCTTGTTCCAACTCACCTCACAGATCGGTGCGATCTAATTTGGGAGGGATGAAGTATGGAGGGGGCAAGTTATCGAGGGTGGAGGCTGAGTTGATCGAGCTGCCGAATTCGGAGATCGACAAGCTCAATTTCTTATTTGGTTTTTCATTCATCGATTGAAATTTCAAAAACTTATCTAAGCGGTGAATGCCGATAAAGCTGAAGAGAAGAATCGAATGAAATCTGTAAGCTTGGAGGCATAGTTACAAAAAAAAAGGAGGACATTGTCGATCGAACACCCCAATGAACGATTGGGGGGATGGACTTTCTCGCGGAGGTACTCGAGACCTCTCGCGGCACCGTAGGCAATCTAGACTTAGCAATTCAATGTAGAACTCATTCTCGAGTCCTGAGACCATTGACAATTGCAACTCATCAGCAATAAATAGAAGTCAACGGTGATCTTGAACTGTCAACGAAAAGAAAAAGTCAACTCACCTGAGCTGCAAAATCTGATTCAGGATCACTGGAAGCACTGCAACTCTGTTTTAGCAGTAAAATGAAAATGTCGAAGGGCATTTTGACATTAATAGAATCTTAGGGGTGTTTTAGAAAGATTTTAATCCATTGTGAACCGTTGGAACCATAATTGAGGGTCCGAGTGAGATGTAATATTCTAAATTGCAATGGGAAATTTAAAAAGTAGACAAAATGTAGGGGTCGAATTGGAATCAGCTCCAAACTTAACAGAGGCGAGCCTAATTCTCTGCGGCATTTCCACGAGCAGAAGGACACCGACGGCGACCGCGATCCCGGATCGGCTACGGCGTCGATCTACGTGTCGGAGGGGCCGCTGGGTGAGGCCGTGGCCGAGGCGCTCCGGTCGGGGCTCATCGCCTCCGGAGGCGAGCTCTTCATCTCCTCCGGGACAAAAGCCTCTGCGTCCGGCGCTGAAAAAGTCACTTGGTAATTGATTGACCTGTGAAATCGATTCTTGCGACTGTCTGAGACGATTTACAGATGATTCTCGAAGTGCTTTCTCGCATCTTCTTGTGAATTCAAAGCTCGATTCTCGTATTTGGAGTACCTCGACCTCTATTTCATTCACTTCCCCATTTGTGCTAAACCAGAAGGCTCCAGATCAATTGCAAAGGATGAACTCATTATGGGCAGCCATGGAGGAGTGCCAAAGGTGGAGGCTCCAGAAGTTGAGGGAGTTTTGCTTGGATAAAGGCATTCAACTCTTCTCTTTCATCCATGTTGCAAAAAGATCATCAACTATGATCGGCCCCCCGACCATCTGTGAGGAGGTAAATCAGTTCGGGACTGGCCAGGGCAGTTGAAGGATTTGGAAACATGACACATTTTGATATTATCGCATGTGCGCCATGAGCCTTCGAACCGCCTACCTCATGCTGAAGCTCCCATCGACCAGCTGCTCCCGCCCGTGGGGGCCACTCTTCTCTTTCATCCATGCTTAAGATCAACTATGACACAGTTTTACAACCGCTGCTAAATCGAACTCGTCAGCTCTAATTCAATCACCGTCACAAAGCAAAGACCAAGCTGCTCTCTTCCAGCAAGAAAAGAGATCTGCAAACCTGCGGCTAGTTACGCGGCGGAGACCCGGCGACTGATGCAAATGAAGGTACTGCATCTTCTTTAGAGATGGCAACAAAATTCAGTGGAGCAGCGGATAGTCTCCGCGTCTCCTTGAAGTAGCCATTTCCATTCAGTGTTGCACTGCCAACAGAATTCCGGCGGGGTGAAGGAGTCATGAAGCCATTGCCATTTACATTCCTTCTCAAACTATTGCTGCGTTTCGGAGTTGGTTTGGATCCGTAAACTGCTTCCTTTTCGGTGAGAAGTAGATTTTGCAACTTCTTGTGCTCCTGCAGCAGTGAGTTCAGTTACTTGCCGACACCAAAGCACAATTCATTATAAGAACCAGGAAGATACCCTGTCTCGTCGTTTTTCGTCTTCCTTTTCTTGTCTTTTAAGCTTGTATTCTTCGAAAAGCGACATTACGGGTACCTAGAGCAAGTGAAACAAACGCTCAAAACACTCCCTTTGAAATCTGGTAGTAGAAGGGGAAATTCATCCTACCCCATCATACAGAAAAGTCGAGTTTTTCTCATCCTCCCAAGCAAATACTTTGTTTGTTAGATTGTCGACGATAGCTAGAAGGAAGATCGCCATGGAATCAACATTGGTATGTTCATCTATATATAGTGATGGTTCAGCCGACAAGGAAGTACCTGGAATTTTGCTGGCAGTGACTCTTGCCTTCTCGGCGCGTTTCAGATTCAGATGAGCCCCTCGACCGACACTGTACTTGTTGGCATCCTGCAAACATCAGAGCAATCTTTCAATTACAACATGATCTTGTTTATTCAGAAGCTCGTTCGATATGCGAAATGCCAACCTTGTCATATTCTTCAAGCCAGTCTTCTTCTTCACAGGCCAAGAGCCATTTACTCACCCTGTCTATGATTTCTTTCCGGATCATAGATTCTTCTTTAACTTTTGCAATTTGTGCCTCGATGTTCGCCAGGAGTTCTGAAGGATCAACAAGGCCTAGATGAATAGAATTTGGATTCATCCGAGTTGCGAGTCAGACAAGCATATGCCAGTGATTGTGCTCATGAGATGAAACAAAATGACGAGGAATTTTCGTACACGAAGCTAGCAGCGCGCAGACTTTCTCCGGTGCCGTGCTCACGTCCGGTTCCATGTGTGTGTTTATGCATATCTCTTCTAGTTCTGACCTCTTCTTCAAAACAAGTTCTTGCATTCTACCGACTTTTAGTCGTGTAAGCCTATCGATCTCGGTTTCTATCTGTCAAATGAAAATCGAGTAAGTTCACCAGCTTAAGATTCACACATTATCTGTATACAACTCTCTGACCTGCTGGATTGTTTCCATTGAGAGCACACCCGAACAGGTAACATCAACTTCAGGATGTCCAAGCATGTTCATTACCACTTCGAATGGCTTTCGCTCTTCTTCAGATGAATCCATAAGATTCGACAGTTCCGAAAGTGTTTTAGCAGCATCTCGCAACTGCACACCATAACAAATTAAAGACACACGGCTAGCGATTATATGAAAGTTGAAATTGCAGCACTCTACATACCTTTTGAGTTCTCATCTTCTTTTCAGTTTCAAGTTTCAGAATCACTTCCGCGAGACCCGCCATTGTTGTGTCACTAATATTAGTGGATTGCTCTACGGAAATCTCGTGAAGACTTGGATGCACTTTTTCGACTATCGTCCTGAAGTCCATTCCAAGCACACCGCATAAAGAATGCACCTCCTTTACTTGCTCCATCACTTTGTGAAGCCTATCAGACTGGAATCAGCAAATGTAATTCGATTAAGTGATATCAAGAAGGATTATGATAAACATCAATGATTTACTCCATCAGATTGATACACCATTAGCAAAATTGTTATGAAGATCACTATCGATTACCTCTACGTTTAACACTAGTTAGGAAGATCCTTCGAAAGCAGCATTAGATGGTTAATAGAAGTCTATCACAACTAAGCAATACCTTCTCCTTCTGGAGATTCCGGAGCTTTGCTTGGTACTCAGCGAGCTTCCTTGTTGACAAATTATGTTCTTCGATCTTGAAAGTGTCATCCGCGGCATCATAGCAGTGACTAAATCCTATGATCTCTGCATTGAGCTTCCTGATCTGAGACAGTAAATCAGAAAACTGTTTAATCCTTCCCTCTTTCTTTGTGCTGAGATCTTCTAGAACTGGCTTAAGTAGGCCAAGTTTTTCCTTCAGCGACGTCGGATCCCCTATCTGCGTGCAGATCATCAAGTAGCAATCAGCGAAAGCTAAACTTGTAAGTAATAAACATAATTCCAGACCTGATTCGAAGTTTGAGTAACATATCGATCGAAATTATCACATTTTTACTCAGAACCCCACCCTCTATGGCAGTAAGGCAGTCATATGCTAATGCCACTCCTAGCTCTTAAGCATCTTGAAGCCAATTCGAGCAAAAACTCATGCTATGATTTCGTCGAACTATCGACTTGGCGGTCTACAAACCAATCTTTACCAAGATCTTAGATAATTGTTTCAGTTATGGTGGTAGTACCTTCATATGCACACCTTGCTCGCCGAGCAAGGCCATGAGTGAAGCAACCTCTGCTTCTTTGGCAACCAGAGATTGATGGAGTCGCACCCGCGTGGCCATGGCTTCATCAACCTTCCTTTGGTACACTTTCATGCAGTCTTTTTCCAATTCCAGCAGCATCTGATCTTTCTCCTCTTCGCTCTCGCCGATCTCAGTCCATATTGTCTGTTATTGCAAGAATTGCAGGAAGCATCACAAGCATTGAAGCAATTAGCATGCACTGAGCTTAAACCAATGGAGTATACTGTCTCAGCCAAACCCTAAAAAATGTCTACAGTTGTGCATTAGGGTTAACGACCAGGCACACAGTTCGTAACGAGGAAAACATCAAGAATCAAAGAAACTGAAGAAGAAACCTATGAATGCCCAGAATCCTCACGTCGAAACCCTAGTAGAGTCAAAACAAATCAAGAACGAGAATAAACTAAAGAAAAGAAAACATATTTCCACAGTGAAGCATAATGGGAGATTCGCACCTCGAGTTCTTGGAGCAAAGCGCCGCAGGTGGTCTCCAGGCTGATACTGGTCCGCACGCCGCCTGCAACACCCAATCCTGCCATTTCCGCTCCCTCAGCAGTAGAGAAGCGAGACAGAAGAGGAAAGCTGGCGCCTTTCCGCCTCCAAACAACGGCAGGAACTCAAGAAAACATCGCCGTAGCTCTTACAGTAACAAAGGAGCGCTTCCTTTGACCCAGCTTCGACTTCGGCGGCGCGGCGACGGACGGACTGGAGAGGAGGGGAGAAGCAGCTAAAGGCCGCAACTTTGGGGAGGAACGGGAGAGGCCTTGCGGGGCTTGAGCCTCGAAGTCGAAGGCGAGTAGAGCAAAAGTAGATGCAGCAGCTCTCCTTCCACTCCTGTACAGAGCATCAAGCCGAGCCAATCCAAACAAGGGAGACAATAAAAATGCAATTTTTTTTTGGTGAACTGGAACTCTACCACTGAGCATGTGAGACAGGAAGAGGCTTTTATTATTGCCATTTTCTTCCTGGTAGAACTGCAATGGAAACAAACACTGTAAAAAATCTTTTACTTTGCAATTTATTCCCTCTCATAATACTCTTCAAAATCAATCAACAATATCAGTTTCATTTCATCGTGACGTCAAATCACCTTAAATGACGGATGATGTAGATTAGACATCATCACTATCCACGATAATGGACCTGAAGCAAAGATTGAGAAATGAGAAAGAAAGAGAGAAAAATAAATAAAGAAAGATTGAGAATGAAGATGTGACTTGCCACCAGTCCCTGAAGCAATCCAGGACAGCATGGAGAAAGAAGCTATAAAGAAAGAACTAAGAAACAATGATCCATCCTAAAGGACAGTCATGGAGAATCTTATCCTAAATATGCATGGATGAGCATGAATGAGTCTAATTATTGATCACAAGAGATCAGTTCTATCTAAACCAGGCAGAATCCTCTTTTTGTTCTTGTAAGAATCTACAGGCACCACACTGTTTCTTCCAATCATTCAGTTTTGGCTGGCAAGCAGTTCAGAAACTACTACATTGTTATTCTTATCAAGAATGTGTTGTTAATAGAGGTTTCCATCCCTGTCTTCCACAAGAACAGTGATGGATAAGTGCTAACCAATTTTAGTTGAGACCCCATGCTTATGGTTGTAAGTGTAGTCTAAACCATTCCACTAGTGAAGGATTGTTGAGACTTTGCCATGCATCATTTTGGACAAAGCTAAAGAGGAATGCTGTAGCTTGAATGGTAAAAACTGAGTAGCAGAACTAAGTACCTTGTCTTTAAGGATGCAGTTTGTTGGTCCACCTTGAAGCAATGAGCCAATCTTTGCAATCTCTTCTTCAGAATTTTACTGCAAGCATATCTTTCAAATGGAAACAAATGAAACACATTCATTGTATGAACTTTTCTGTAAGAGAGGTGACTTGAATGAACCATATTCAAAATTGACCATGGAATCTTATAACTATGAAATGAAGTAATAAAAGCTCTAAAATTCTATGAGGTACATTGAATGTGATTGTTTAAGAAGGAATGATAAAAATAATCTGGATGACATAAAGGAGATTTAAAAAGAGAGACAGAGAGTACATTGAACAACAATAAACTCTAGAGGTACATGTAATTTTATATTATAGAAAACATTGTAAGATCATAAAAAAAAAAGTAGTAAAAATAAAATTTTTTATTGCTACCACAATGACCTTATGTCCACAAAAGAGTGATGCCTCATACTTGAATGCTATCTTTCATTGACTAACTGGTTTAATGTTCTTGTAAGACAGCTCAGGGATTGAAATCTTGCTCCTCGCTTCATTACAATTCACATCGCTGACATGGTGGTGCATGCTCTCAGAGATCTTCATGGAATTGTAAATATGAACATTTCTGAAAAATTTTCCAATTTGAAAATCACTGGTTCTCCTGATAATTTCCAAGATGCTATATGACGGCTAAGCCAAGAACTAGCACATTCAGATATGTAGATAGATGCCTGAATGTTGATGCTGTCAAGAACCTAGAATGGGTTGGGAAACCAAAAATTTGGCGACCGCATTACAAAGTTGGGCTTCCTCGAATGGCTTGGAGACGTACCCATCCATGTCGCATTTTACACATTGTTCGTATGTTGCTTGGATAACATCAGCAGTCATTGCAAGGATCGGAATGCGCCATTTTACCTTCATTGGTCCTTCTTCAATATGAGCTTCTTCACTTGCCACACTGCTCTCCATCCTGCGTATTTCCCGCGTCACCTGAAACCTGTCAATTTTATGAGACATTGATCGGTAAGGTAAGGTAAGTCTTTTGTAAGAGTTCAATATCTACCTATGTGTCAATATTTACACCCATACATACCCGTTCATCTCCGGCATTTGGATATCCATGAAGCAAGCATGAAATTTGTGGGGAGGTTGGAGCAAGGAAAGTGCACTTTTACCACTTTCAACACACTCAACCTTTGCACCATATTTTTTCAGTGCTGCTGCAGCAACTCTCAGATTTACCTTGTTATCGTCAACGATCAGTATATTCTTCCCGTCCAACAAGCCATGGAGGAAACTTGAACTATTAAGTGTATCTTTATTTTGGGCCCTCCCGATCCCTAGCATTTGTTGAAAGCATGTTGCTATGGTGCTTGCACGCAACGGCTTCACTATGACAGTATCCACATGAGGCCAAGCTCTTGTTTTATCAGATTCAGTAGTCGAAAGAAGAACCACCTTGGGTGAATCATGCACACTAATAGCTTTTTTCCATTTCAAAAGATCATTCTGAATATGAATATCAACTTTGGGATCCCATGAATCTTTCTCGATCAACAAGATAGAAGGCAGCTTTCCACGATGACTGCAGTGATAGCAGAATCGATAAAAGTTGAATAAGAAACAAATAACTGGAAATGTGCATCGACAGAAATTTATAATGCTTTTCATTTCTATCAAAACAAAAGAGGATATTGGAATATTTAATATCCAAGTTTGATGAATGAAACTAACTTTTCTCTACTACTTGAACAAATTGCAGTAATTCAGCGATTAGTACCAACTCGCGCTATGGTAACAAAAGTGCCAACAAAGTTTCAAAGATATCATAAAGTGAAACTTCATGTATTGCCATAAAACTGAATGAATATCAGACAAGTATAAGACCTACCTAGATATCGAATGGTCATATTGTCCAGAAAGTAGATAAAGTGCTTCATTTATTGTACGAGCATCTTCGGTGATCATGCTCAACCTTTGCAGATGGTATTTGGTTATGGTAGATCTAACTGGCTGCCGGTCAACTAGAGTTACTCTCATCCCTCTAAAACATGTTGGTAAAACTTCCAAAAGAGACCTCTCTCTATCAGCACCCGCACCTTTTCCATGTCTCTGAAAAACCACGGTGAAGGTGAATGTGCTTCCGACATGAGGTTTGCTGCTGAAGCTTATCTTCCCGCCCATCAATTCAACGAGACACTTGCTAATGCTCAAGCCAATACCAGTTCCACCATAATTCCTAGAAGTTGAGCTGTCGGCCTGCATAAATGGTGTGAAAACTCGATCATGGGCACATGGAGGGATTCCAACCCCTGTATCCTCAATGCTGACCATTAAATTTACTTGATTCGTCATACATTCAGGAGCTGATCCATTCTCAAGTGTGCCAAGCAGGGATTCACCATCACAGAGTTGCAGTTCTAAACATTTTGTATTTCTAGAATCAGCAACTTCTAGACCACTTAATGTATTGAACACAGCATTAACTGAGGTAATGTTCGCTTCATTAGCATATCCATTTAAGCCATTTTCCACTTTTGTATCCAAAATGTGTGCATCTTCAACTAAGTGAACTTGGACAAAAATGTGGCCTCGCTTTGTGAACTGCAATGAATTAAACCGAGAAGATCAAGGGAAATATACTGAGCTAACACAAAAACATATGTGTCAATTTCATCTTGGTAGAAAGAGTAAAAATAGTAAATCATGGAAATATACTTACTTTGATCGAATTTCCAATAAGATTGGTGACTATTTGCTTAAATCTCCTGGGATCTCCCACAAGAATAGTAGGAACCCGATCAGATACATAGACAGCAAGCTGTATATGACAAAAAGAGATTAAAAAAAAAGGAAAATTAGAAAAGGCCAAAATGCTAATGGCAAAAGCTCAATAAAATGTCAGGTTACTGTAGTTTGTTGTCAATGGTCCAGAGAATTATAAAGCAGAAGACAAATGACAGACATCTGACTACCACTATCATAAAGTAGCACACTTATTGCAGGAATCAATCAAAAATGCCTTTAATTTTTAGCAATGGGCAAAAGAGGTTAAACTAACCTCAATTCCTTTTTCTCTTGATTTTACAGAAAATAGAGATATGACATCATCTAATACAGATCTTAGGTCAAATGGTACGAACTCAATCTCCAACTTTCCTTCTTCGATCTTTGCACAATCAAGTACTTCATTTATTATTGCAATCAGTGCTCTTCCACAGATTTGAGCAGTTTGTGCACAATCTTTCTGAGTTAAATTCAGTTCTGTATCTAAAAGCATATTAAGCATTCCTAGCATGAAAATAGGCACTAATCAGCTTCCCCACAGTGAAATCCTTGCTCCACAGCTAAGAAATATGGCATCAAGCTTACCAAGGACTCCATTCATAGGTGTTCTGATTTCATGCGAGACCATGGCAAGAAACTGTTGAAACAAGAAAAAGATCAGCTGGTATCTACGCATAGTAATCTGTATGCAATATCCAAAAAAAGACACCTGAGATTTAGCAACATCTGCTGCCTCTGCTTTCCTTTTAAGCTCTTCCATTTTCTGAAAATCTTCCTTAGCATTGACATAGTGGCTCCAAGCAGCATAACCTATGTACCCCACCAGCATAAGGATCACAAAAATGCCAGTTGGTGTAGTGATGGACGATAATGAAACTGGAGGCTTATTGCGGTACCTGAAAAGAATAATCATCATAACCCCAAGAGATAGAATAAGCTGGAAACTGGCACTTGCAAAATGTAGTACCTGCAGTTCATTTGATGCTTCTTAAATGGATCTCCAAAATCAAGCATGCTGATGTGTAATGATGACATGTGGTCATCAGGAGAATGGACTCCATACAATACTAGGGGCTCACATGAATTTGTGACATCGTACACATTCATGACAATTTCCTGGCTACCAGCAAGTTGGTGCAACAAATTTTCCACGAGAGATTCAACATCAAAAGCTCCTCCAATGTACCTGTCTTTCAAAGGTCACCAAACTTGGTAATTCAAACAGTGTACAATTATATAACAAGGCAACTAGAAGAAAGAAGATTATAGAAGCTGATACATCAGCTATACTCTTACTATTAGAATAAGAATGCAAAAAATTGGCAAATGTATGTTGCATATGCATTGCTCAATATATTAGTAAGAGCAGATTTTTACTATCTATACCAGCTCATTATATTCTCATTTGAAGGACTTACCAACTAGATGTCACAGAATCCTGAATGATCCAGCAAGTATAAATTGAATATCATCGACTAATGGACACTAAAACTGTTGTGAATAAAAGTAGGCATCTCACCCTGAAGTTGCCTTCACGCGTTCTTCAGCTATTGCGTCAACTGGAAGATCTGACAAATATACAGGAAATGTTAACACCACTCCCAGATGGTTAGACTTCAAAAGTCTGAAGGGTCTGGTAAGAACCACTTTTCCTGTGGCTCTAGCCCTTAAGATATTTCTGCGATACTCCTACAGGTAGAAGTGAAGTAATATCAGTTCTTCAACAATTTTAAGGAAGGTTATAGACTAGGAGAGCAATCAACCTCTCCAGACATCATGTCAAGGGACTCTATATGTGAAACAGTCTCCTGAGAGTATATTACAGCTGCATACTCATCTTGGATTGGAGATGGTTTCCGTTCCATACTCTTGATTGTCCAACCCTGTTGATTCTCAAACAATTCTCGGTCTGCATGTATTACTCGTTGTGCATAGGTTACTCCATTCAACAATCGCCGCTCAAAAGCTGTCCTCGTTGTGTACTCTGCAAACGTCTCCTGAAACCAAACTTTGATTACCATAAAATTGATATATCAATAACTATTAGGTAAAACATAACTAAAAACAATAAAAGGAACACCAAACAAATTGCTGAATTTAGAAGGTATCTAGATCCCAATTATACCGAACAATATGAATCATATAAACAGAAAACAAAATGAATCATGATAAACATATCGCTCAGACCTGATCGAGTGCTGATGGCTCTTTCTGGTAATGAAATATCGAAACCAGAATCGCCAGAGCACGCACATGGTTGACAGTCACAGCAAATTGCTCCTGCAGCATCCTTGCCCTCTCTTCGCACATGCTCGTTAGCGTCTCCTCTGCCTTTCTCATGCTTTCTGTTCTCATATGACAATGAAGCCCTATGCAAATTCCTACTGTAAGCATCATCCATGTCGCCATGATCACGTTTTGGTTCCGCCACCACCTCTTTTCAGCTCCCAGTGCCATCTCTAAACCCATCAGACCAGAGGCCAACAGACAATCACGCCTCTCCCTATCTTGTTTTTGCTCCAGTTTGTACGAAGAGGTAAAAGACTTGGTTTTTATTCCTCTACTCTTCTTTTTCCTAAGCAAAAATGAAAAAGAGGCAGCTTGACGGCTTACACTCCATTCTCAAACTTCTTCAACCACAAATTGATCATCGGCGACACAGGGAGAAGAAATGATCACAGATCCCAAATAGGGGATATGAGTGGAAGAGGAAAAAAAGGGTAAAAAACTCACTTTTCTGTACAAATATCAAATATGTGGGGATTTGGTTGGGGATTACGAACAAAGCCAGAGGCAGCTAGGTGTTCTTAGATATTAAACAAAGAAGAGAGCAGGCACCGCGGAGCAAACAAGAAGAGAACTCTTTGGTCAAGTGCAATGCATTGACGGCGAGCAGATATTCGAGACAACCCTCCACAATCGAAGCAACAACTGAATCGAATACCTGTACTTCTACGAGATATGCGGTGATTAACTAATGGTTCGCTTTCTGGATCATCTCACTGTTCATCTTGGCCTACCAATTCCTTTATCGTTGTCTTGTCACCTTCAACCCCTTCCTTCTCCCAGCTCGCAATAATCAGTCTCCTAGTCAGTGGATTAGGAGAAGAGCCGGGGAACTGAAACCGCACCATGGTTTCTACTTCCCCCCATACATCGATCAGAAAAGCACTTCCTCAAGGTGCCAGTTTTCCCCTAATTACCAGCCGACGACATCAACCAATCTCCAATTCAGCCCAAAAAAAAGGGACTTGCAAGCTCGCTTCATCTATTAAGGCCTTCACGAGTTCCTCCGCTTCTCATTTTCAAGCGCCGATCTCACTCGACCTTCCCAATCAGTACAAAACACCCATTAATGGCGGGGCAGGGAATCGAGCTCTCTTTGTCGGATCTGCACCGAAGAATTGCTAGGCTTCTTCTCCTTCCGATCACAGTAAAGAGGACGAGACAAACGCGAAAACAAACATCGCAAGAAGAATTAAAAAAAATCCAAAAATGTCGCTCTCCGAAAGATTTCGAACGACGAACGCGACGCTTAATAAGATCGAAGAACACGTAAAATCCCCAAAACGCCCCAACTCAACTACATTACTCAGCTAAATTAACAGGGGTATTATAGACATTTCACAACACATTCTAGCGCCTGCGAAATACCAAACAGCGAATGGCTTAACAGGCCACCGAATTGCCCAAATCAACACATAACCTCGGGGACCACCTGATGCAATCAAACGACACGTCGCTATTCCCTGTCCTGTGAATGGTCAGTAACACTCGATTATTCCCCAGATGCCTAGCTGTGAAAAGACGATTATACCCTTACCCGAGATAGTAATGCTCCATTCTCTGCGCACTACGACTTTTGGTTGATGAAACTGGAAATTAATAAATAAATAATTTTTCTTCGATTTTTCTCATAAATCTACTGTGGTTGACTATTCATTGGAATATTATTAGGGTTTCGGAGTCAACCGATGGAATATAATATTGTGGATGCACATTTCCCACTTTATTCTATTCTCCGATCGATTTAATTTGAGTTGCAAGATTGCTATTGGTCGTGAGGAAATTTTGATGGTCTAAAATGGAAAAATTTTCTGCCGATAAATATCATCATCATTGATTTGTTCCCTCCCTTTTCCGCAAAGAAAATCTAGCGGAATCATATGCAATCTTACGACAAGATATGTTGGATTTCATTCGTTGACTAAGATTGCGTGATTGATTCCCCCCACCTTGCTCTAGCTGAAGGGTACTATTTTCACTTTAAAATAAAATTAAAAAAAAACATATAATATTTTATCATAATTAATTACTTTTTTTATTTAATGTGTATATTTATCATATTAGTTATCTAAAGCTAAAGGTAAGCTTATGGAGTTTAGGCACACTTGTTGAGTTATGTTAGGTGCCACCTAGTTTTATCGGGACTAAGACTCGAACCTTAAATGATCGACTCGTCCAAAGACGAATGTGTCGGGCCCACGAAAGGGTTGACACGGCCCATCGGGGGCCCAATAAAAGCATAATTTAAGATGGGATTAAGCATAGCTTTGGATCTTACTTGATCTCACAACATCTTGGTATCAAGATTCTCAGGTAAAACAAAGTTGAGCCTAAAGATTTATCATTGGATCTTGCTACAAGGTAGTAAACTTGACATAAACTCATGATAATAGAAAAGGGGAAGTAATCAAACCATGTAGTTCTGCATCAGTTGGCACCTGATCACTGAATGTTAATCTCATAGAATAGTTAAGGCTGAGAAATGAGAGAGAATTATTGTCACATAATTACAAGACGACTTATTTACCCTTCTACTTGTCGATGATCGCGAGCCAGCCGCAAAGAGACAGGCATTCTTGGGTGATGCTCTCCTTCTCAAAGAATAGCACATCTCACCACAAAATCCTTTTGTTCCATCCTCTCATCATCATTGCCTGAATTGTTCATTCAGGTGTGATTTTACCACTGTGAGAAAGGGAGAACAAAAAGAAGGTGAAGATGATTTTTTCGCGGTTATACCTTCGGTGGGCTGGTGAAGCTTTCGGTTTTGGGGAGCCGACATCTCTTTCTTCAAACATGTTAGAATGTCCTCCATTGTGTATTCCCTTTGCCAATTCGCAAGCATGGGGAACAGGCTAGGTTCGACCTGAAAGTTTTTAGAGCAAGATAAAGTTCTATTGTTCCTTGTATGGAAACAAATTGAATGAACTATAGTAACTACCACTCCAGTTTCCGGATTGATACATGTCATGTTGATTTGTGACTGGAACCGAACGGTCGGAGGTTTTTCGGGATAGTCTTTATCACAAAAGAGTTTCAACTGGTATATCCGCCCTTCATGAACAGACTGCAAATGGAGTGAGCCAGATGGGTAAATAGTGAACATATGGAAGCATAAAGAAGACTAGTGACATATTTGAAGCATGAATTAAACAGTGAGATAAGAAAATATACATTTTGGGGACCGATAATCGTCCCTGTCCACGATCGCATATAAATATCATCAGCATCATCCATTCCGTAGCTAACAGTACCATCGCCGATACCCTTTTCTCCCCTCTCAAGCTCTTCCAGCAACCTGAAGCTTCTAGGAACTGCAGAGAGAAAAAATATATAATACAAATTTCAAGCTCCAATTTTAAAACTCTCTTCATGAATAGCATTTTATTATTTGAATCCCACAAACTAGTGTTTTATCTTTCCGATTTATTTGCCTATATAAAATGGACCAGAAGGTTTACAAGTTTCACTGATATGAAACTGTAATCGCTGCAAATCAATAAACATCCATCAACTAAACCAGAAAATAAAATCACCAATACTGCAAAGTAGTAACTGTATTGAGGTTAAGCACAATATGCTATGTAAATTAAGATTGAGTAACGTGAAAAGTGACTGGAAGAATCTCTCAGGAGAAAGTTGAGAAACGCACAGCAAAATGCAGAAGCAAGTTGCATAAGTGAAGGTAAAGACAAGGTAAGTGCTGCTTCAAAATCTTCTCTAGCATTATTAAGGAAGAGTCAATGCAAATCCAGAGGATATGAATGCCAAATGAGACAATACAAAAGAGTATACAGTTAAACATATTTTTTCTGGGTTGGAAATTTTAGGTGAGATAGAGGAGATCAATGTAGTAAATAACAGTTTAGATTGTTGTTGATGTGGTGCAAAAGGAGATTAGTGCCGGTTGTTCCAAATGTTCAGAAGGATGATTCTCTGCAAGAAAAAAAAAATAGAGAAATGCTTGGTGCAAGGAATATTACTAAGAGGCTTCCTTAATGCATTAGAGGTAGTTAGGGAAAAAACATTTTTAATGCCAGGATCCCTAAGAAGTGAATTGATGCTCAGAAGTCTTTCGGTAGTTGCTGACTTGGTGAGGACAATCATTCGTAGCAAAAGTGGATTTGGTAGGTAATAATTTTGTTCAGAAAATAATAAAATCTCTGGAAGGAGCTTTTGCACAACCAAACACAAGAGAAGATGCTTCCTGGATAATATTAATTTTCCTTCTAGATTTCAGCTACTCATAAATCATAATAGGTAAAATGCACATGCCTCTGCTTTGTCTCTTCCTCACATTAAAAATATGCAAGCGAGTTCCTTTCCATTTCATTTCATGATGATCCAAGTGAGGTGGTTACTATTTACTGCCATTCCTTGTCGTGCCTTTGGATGAAAGCAGAAGTAAAATAAGGACCTCAAATTTTAACACTTGATGGTTCAAAAGACTCCATTAAGGATAATTGGGAAGTGTCATATGCTGGGAATGGTTTGATGTTCCAACTCTTCCAAAACCTTAACAAGTTCAGGGGAGGTTTGGTGGATGGGAATAGAAATATGGTAGGATATTTGATGTGCCATAATAGTTAAATACTGTCATATTAATATAATTACTGCATCAATACTGTAAATCAAACATATCAATACAATCACCAATGATCTGTTATACTTTTGCAACATAAATGCTGAATTCTCACTGGTTTGACAATTAAAAGGCTACAGTTGTGAAAAATGGTTGGATGCGCACGTGTCTGATCAACCAACTTCTCTATTTGTTATAATTTCGACCAAAACAAAAGTCCTTATGTAATGGCATGTCAAGTATAAAATAGTTCAACTAAAACAGATCATCTGTATGCAGCCATAAAACTGGTAATATAATAAGCAAAAAAAAAAAAAGTAGCTGAGGAGTTCTGATTTCATGGCCATAGCTTTGATGCATGTCTAAGTTCAATTAGGCCAGCAAAAATTCTATTGTTAAAAGAACCCATTTTATATGCTAAATGACAGCAGGAGTTAGGACTATAATATTTGACTTCTCCAGTATTTGCCTTAAAAATTGAAGGAGAGGAAAACTGTATTTCAATTTCCATACTCAATACTGAATGACACAGTTTCATCTCTTTGCCCTGCCTACTGGAGGAGATGAAAAATAAGTATATTAAATAAGCCAAAAAGAAGAACGCAAACTTGATTTGTAACAGGGAAAGCAAACATAACAACATTGAACAAACAACTTCTATAAACTATCAATGGCATATTTATCATTACAAAAGTGAGTAACAATGGTCAATGAATTGACAAAGGAAAAGTACCAACATAAATTGCTTCGCCAATAACAAATTTGGCTTTCCACATTCGGATATGAACCATAACAACAGTGTACTTTCCTAGGAGGAAAAAACAGGACGAACAAGCCTATCAGCTTGAACAATTCCAATAATTTGCATTGGATGGAAAATACAAGGAAAATTTTGGCACGATTAAAAGAAGTTTCACGTTAATATCCAAATTCTCACATATTTTCCTCTCGCCACTTCCCTACGAGTGTACTCTTTCAAACATGAGACACCTCCTTTCATTTGTTCTCAACCAAAGTGTTCATTACTTATTTTCAAAACCTACTAACAAACTGAATCAGTTTTAAAAAAGGATTTCTTTTCTTTTTAGATTCTGTCACTCTCTGCATCTTATCTAGACTCCTCCAATTACAGAAATCGGTCAATCCGAAAACTTGATAACATACATGAATCACCTCCGGCATCTCATATGCCAATCCAACACTTGAAAGAAAGAAAAAAAACCTACCTCACATGTTAAAATCGAGGGTACCAGGAAAAGCAGCCCAAGAAAGCGGAAAATAGCAAACGAGCAAAAACAGAAAAGGAAAAAACAAAAACTCAAAGGAGGGCAGAAAGCGCACCAACAACACGCGATCCTTCGGAGGCCATCTTCGAGCGGTTTGTAACTCCACGAAACGAGAACAAGAGGGAAGGGGCAGAATCGAACTTAAAGTAAACTATGAGGAAGCGGATCGCGAAGCCTTCCCTCCGCGGTTAGCTGCCGCGCTGGGGTCAAGGGAATCAGTATCCTTCCCCTCCAAGCAAAGCGGCTAGGAGTAGGAGTAGAGACGGCGGAGGAGGAGGAGGAGGAGGAGGAGGCTTACTTCTTCCGCTTACAGCGGCATCGCCGGCGTCGAAGAGCAGCAGCCCGAGAAAGGAGAAAAAGGGAAAGTAGAGCAAGAAGAAGACTGTGCGATAGTGGAATTTGCGGTTATTTAAATATAGAAAGTGGTGGCAGCGAAAACATCATCACTCAGATAATATTTATTTTTCTCCTTTTTATTTTTATTTTTTAAATATTTATTTTAGGGACAAATTGTTTTTAAGGTTAATACATTTTATTTTTATGCCCTGATACAAAATAATTGTAATTAAATTGGTATAAATAGATAAATTTTTAATAATAAAATTCTGTGTTTGTGTAGCCGTCAATTTAGATTAGGTTTGTTGAATTGACTCGCCAGTCAAATAATTTAAGTGGATTGAATTGATATTTTATCAATCCATTTTAAAGTGAATTTAGGTAGATTAGTTTAACATTACAATAGACTTGGTTGACTCCACGAATTAAAAATTTTTTTAAATTTAAAATAAAAATAAAAATTTTAATGAATTTGAGACTTAACTCACCTCATTCATAATCAAATTTAAAATTTTTAATATTATAATTTTTTTATTTTTTTAAACTTAATTTTACAATTCAAATATAAAATTTTTAATATTTTATATATTTTTTTAATTTTTTAATAAGTCATGAATTAATCCGTGTAATTTTGTCGAATTAAATTAAAAATTTATTAACTCATCAAGATGACAAATCGCCCCCTACCATTAAGAAAATACTCCATTTTTCCTTGAAAAAATTTCATCAGAAAACATTTTACACTGAAAAATATTTTCCAACAAGCAATCCTTAAAGACTTTTCTAACATTTACACAAGATCTCAAACATGTTTTATCAAAATATAGCTGATTTGGTAAACATACAACTTGATATTGAGCTGAAGCATCATCCCCTTCAAGAACTACAAACATTTACATTTTTTTTTTTCAAGTGTAAGCCAAAACCAAAAACTATGAACAAAGATCAACAAAAAAGATATCATCCAAAGCATAACTAGTAATGAAGCAGGAACTAACAACTTCATCTTTTGAACACAGCCTTTGGAGAAGGCCAAGGTCATCCATTAGTGCTTTTTGAGCCCAGCCCCAGCTTCTTGTTGCCAGGACAAAGGCTTAACTCTTCCTGCTAACAAGGCAGATACGGCGGTCGCTTTTATTTTTCTCCTCTTCGACTGGAGCTCCATAAGCTTATTTCCTGTTGTAGAGGTTGATTTGAGAAGATGGATGAAGCCTTGATCGCTGCTCGCTTGTCCTTGCTGTTCTTGTTGAATTTCGGAGCAAATATAACAGCAGCTGCACTAGCTGCATCTTCTTTTGAGGGAGGGAGGAGTCTGATGCTGAGGCCCATCTTTTTTGAAGCTTCTTCTTCTTCTGCAACCTTTCTCTTTTGGGTCTGAAATTAGAACATAATGGATGAAGGAATCTGCACAATCTAGATAAACAATAAAAATAAGTCAAAAACAATTAGCCCACCCTAAGACAAGCGCGAAGGGCTCGGTTAAGGCTATAATCATTAGCATGCCTACTGTCTGAGACTCTTTGAAGACGGACTAGTGGTTCCTCAGCCTCTTTCTTCTTTCGCAAATCCTCTTCTTGATGCTCGAGGCGGTAAAATGGATCAGAAAGCTTCCCTCTTTCTTCATCTGCTGGAAGGGCAAATGTTTCTGCATCTTCGATGTCATAATCTTCTGTCTTCCGTTGTGCTCCGCTGATTATGACATATTCAGTGTTCTTTGGATCTGTCTGTATTACTATTTCATGTCGACAGCAAGCTGATTTCATAGTAAAGCTCCATATCTACAAGCAAGACAATATCAAATCAGACAAATACAGATTTGGCAGAGAACTTATAAGCACTCGGAACAGGAAAAAACAGCGGAAATAATATTGAGACAACAAGCTGATTGCAGAAATTAGTTATGAATTGTCACAAGAATATTTCTACATCTAACACTGCCTTTAGAGTGAACTGGTGCAAGCTTGTCAGAGAATATCCGTCCATCTCTGTTCAGAATTTCTGAGATAGCTGTCTACCCCATCATAAAGCTCTACTCACAAACTTTGAAATTTTGATGCGCATGAAGATAAAGTAGAAAGTTGATTCCATCAAATTTGAAAAATTCAAACAGACAAATTTTTAGAGGTTTCTTATCCAATAAATTCAAGGATGATGCTTTATTGATTGGCCTTGAGCATATTTCAATCTCCCATTTTCACTTCTTTCTCGTTTCTCATTTGTTTACAAGTCTTCATAATCTTATCCCAGTCACCAGACACAAACGGCAAAATGCAATTACTAATTAGTTCTCAATGAAGCAATTGGCATTTTAACTTTAAAATTGATCTAAGTGAATTTCAACAGCTACCTTATTACAGATGAACTTATCAAAATGTCAAGAAAATATTCTAATAAGACTCCAGAATGCACTCAGACCAGCAGATAAACAAGATTTTTTTTTTTTGTTTCTATTACTCTAGTTTTAGTCAGTGTTTTGAAACGTTGGAAAAATGGTAGTGTCAAAAGATCACTTCACAGCTTACCTTAGTCGAGTAATAGTTGCCCACTTGCTTTTTCTCTGCATTAAACCTTACACCTTTGGCAATCATATGATTGCATCCACCACACCAGACATTAAACGGCATCTCAAACCTGCAAAGATAATTAAGGTAAAGCTAACTTGGGATATAACAAAAGTAACTTTGTAAAAGCCCCATTGTGATTTTCTGAATGTCCAAATTATATTTTCTCAACCAAGGTATGCAGTTATGCATGATTGTCTACTTAGCTATATTAGATTGTGGCCTTCAACAAATAGAAAGCAAAACACATTGATAGCCTATTCTTTAATTTACAACGGACATCGATTCACAATGCTGTTTCCTAATACATATGGCAATGATTAACACACATCAACCCATTAAGTAAGCTAGTCAGACCTTGGAAATATTGCAAAAACCTCAAGCTTACAATTTTCATCTATTTCCCTGTAATATCATAATTATGTATTAAAATGTTTCATGCTACCAAGAAACTTGAGCAGGTTATAGGCCACGAAGCGTCAGACCGGTGCAGATCAAGCGTCAGGTCAATGCAAAACACAAAGTTGTTTATTTGTAAGGAAACGAGGAAGAAAATGAATTAGAGGAAAGATACAGAAATCCAAATTTATCTGGAAGGAAATGAGACAGAAAATAAGGGAGGAAAACAGTATGAAAAGGTAATGAATAGAAATGACATGTTGCCTTATGACCGGCAACAAGAATCAACTTTTATTAATCGAGCTTCTCAAATCTCTTGCCTCAAATATTCCTTCCAACTAAGCACAGAGGAATGGATTTTTTTTTTTCACTTTCATTCAAAATTGTCTTCTTTCCCCACTAGGTAACTAAGAGGATTTGTGTAGGATTGTAAAATCCTGATAGCAAGAGAACACTGCAGGTGCATCAGCCATGTTCCCTTTTAATTTGGATAGCTAGGATTTGATTCACTAAATCAGCCTCCAAGTTAAGGCTACATACATAAATCATCCTTAAAGCTTGAATCCTATATTTGATCAACCATGTTCCCTTTTAATTTGGATAGCCAGGATTTGATTCACTAAATCAGCCTCCACGCTAAGGCTACATACATAAATCATCCTTAAAACTTGAATCCTATATTCATGTGAAACTTAGAACTAGGACTCGCCTAGATATTATGTCATAATAGGATGGCCCAAAATGACTGAATAGTAGAAAACTTTCTGAAGCACCTTATTTTGCAGAGTGTAGATCACATAGACAAAACTTTCAACAAAACACGAATAGCCTTCAATGGAGAAAGAAATATATAAGATAGAGAAATGCAAGAAATCAGAAATCACATGTTAAACAAAGAAAAGTTATATGAGTAACATTTGTGACCAATAAATTAAATTATCCTTAATAACCTTCCATCATATGTATTGAGAATTGAATGCGCGTAATTCAACTCCACCTCACCAACTTAAAATAAAATTGCATATTGATTATGAAGCACAGAGGCAGGAAACTATCAATGGGCTATTCGTTCAGAAAATTTTCATAGCAAAATGGGATAGTGGATCTGTAATTTATCAAACAAAATAAAATGGATGCAAAATGTGTCATGAATTTTAATATTATTGTTTTGCGCATGATCTTGTACCTTATAATCAATATGCCTTGGTCTAACTTTCTTGCCCTTTCTCTCAAAGGATGCTGCCCTTGGAATTTGTTCAAGGAACCCTGAAAGCGCAAGATTAAAAATATTAGTCGCCAATATTACAAGACAATAACAAGCCTTGTAAAAACAACTTTCAGACATAATACAAATTTTACAGCAAAATACCTTTTTGGGGTCCCATTCTGGTGGATAGTAGAAATTATCTGCTCTAGCAGCTGCGAGAGAAGACTAAAGGAAACAGAAACATGAATTAGAAACAAAGAAACTTCAAAAACCAGAAAAAAAAGAAAAATAATGCAATTCAAGATGATGAACTGTGCAAGCTAAAAAAAGTTGTGTGTACTTCTTACTGGATGATTCAAGTTCCCTTAACGTGCCAAAGTTATTATTTCGAGATCTTAAAAAATGAAAAAGATTAACTTCAACCATTGGAATATCGAACCCTAAATAGTACAGCAAGCGAGAAATCAAACAAGCGGAGCGGCAGAGAAGGTTGTCATCGAGTTTAGGTGATTGAAAAACACAAAGGCATGTAGAAAAACCAACAAAGCAAAAAGAAATCAGACATTCATCAACAACTACAGAAAGGGACCGTGATTTGGAAAAGAGGATTAGGGTTAACACGCTTCAGGCCTTGAATCGTCGAAAGTAAGAGAGCAGAGAAAGGATCGCGATCGCTCACCATCCTCGATCAGAGTTGGCAACGAAGCACCGGCGCAATCGAATCTCCGATCCCTCGCGTCGGTGAGAAAGATCAGGCAGAGAAAAGCGAATCTCCGATCACCGACTTTTTAAAATTTGGCTTTTATATTTTAGAATATGACGTTTTTACCCTCCATAATTTTAAAATATTATAAAACACCTTCACCTTCACCATTAAGACTTTACTTGACATCCCGCATGTGACAGGCACGTGACACGCCCTGCATGTGACAGGCACGTGACATGGGACAAGGTGAGAATTTGAAAGGTAAAAAGTTATAATTTTACATTGATTATCTAATAAATCGAAAAGTATGAACAACACATCATTCCACAATCAATATTTTAAAATTATCTTTCCATAAAAAAAATTAATCTACAATACATCATAATTAAAAATCAATCCATAAATATCTGATTAACATCTTACCATTGCATCATAATCTCTCTTCTTTGCTACATATTGTAAGTGATATATCCCAACTCTTTAAGGTGACTACAAAGATATCCAGATTTGCTATAACTTTTAAAGGCAGTTAACAACAAAATACTTCCAATAGGAGAAGATCATGCTCTCTCTTAGTCTGCTAGACAAACATTTCAAGATGCTATGATGGTTACAAATTTGAAGTTTTGCTAAACCAAATGTTCAAACAGTTCAGAAATCTTAATATCACAAGCAGGTGCACATCCTCTAGTTCTCAGATTGCCGAAAGTATTTCCCTGCGATTGCGATGAGTATGTTCAGCATTGCGGTCTCATCGTCTGGCTCAGCTTTCCTAGCAAGAAAGCTTGAGCACTTGCGCAACAGGCACCTCATGGAAGCACACATGTCCGCGTCGAGAGGAGTGTCAACTGCCACAGAAAGGGCAAACAGCCACAGGCACTCGTCCCGCGATAGCTCACTTGCACTCTCAAGCAAGCTTATGCGGTTCCGCAGTTTGGATGCTCGAGAAACAGGGTCCATGCTGAGCAAGAACGATGCTGTTGGAGAACTCTTTGGCTTATCCATACAGTCAGGATCACTGCGAGAGTTTTCGTCTTGGTTTCTCGCGGGAAGTTGGTTGCAGGAATCTTCTAGTTGCGAGAAAGCCTGGCACAGTTGACAGCAATGATGGTTAAGAGTGACGATATATTTTAAGCAACTACAATATGTATCAGAAAAAGCATTAGCTCAGGATTGTCTTTAAGCACCATGACTATCTATGAACTCACCAATCGAGTGCATCTTAGAGAATCCAATGGAAGACAGATGATGTTCTTGGCAACATAAGAATGCTGGTCAAGTATGGTATCGCTAATTTAATGCTTAATCAAGGGAATCTCTTGCCTACGGTTATCTTAAGTCGAGACAATGCTTCAGTGATTCTGATCATAAACACTGCACAACTTTTCGGCTGAGCAACATATGTAAAATTGTTTAACTGCTAGAACCTTTGTTCACTTTTATCTAAGCAAAACCCTAGTAATTAACATAATTTCTTAATGGTTAAAACAGGCATATTTATATGCTTCAGTGTTTAGAATTAACATATACAATCATTCGAAAGACAATTCTTGTAAGCATTCTCATCATACAAAAGAATAATGATTTGCTCTGAGATTTCTCGATGAATTATACTGAGCATATTACATGTTTAGTCACTACTAATTGTAATCAACAAAGAATAACAATCATGGAATTTACCTGTTTTAACTCAGAATATTCTGATAGGAATACGTCTTCCCAAATTTTTGATGGCAGCAAATTAGGAGGGCACTTCTCAATCTCTGGTAATTTGGGCATATATGGCGTTCGTTCGCTGCTTTGTTTACTTGATTCGAGCTTGGCCACTTTAATTTTAGGAATTTGAGCAGCTTCCCACCTGTTAGCTAGTTTGTTAGGATATATCTCCTACTAATTAAACTGCCACTGAAAATATCAGAATAACAAAGGTTCAAACAACCAATTTATTTCTAAATTCTTGTATCGGAAGTCAAAAAAAGGATGTGCATCTCTTTTGAGTCTAATGTGAAAAGTAATGTCAAACAAAGAACTAAAGGTTTGCAATGACAATCATTGCTCTTACAGTTTAAAATGAATTGCACAGCAAACAAAACCAGTTCATTTATTTCATTTCATGAACCAAATGTTCCATTATGTTTCAACTTCACCTGAACAAAAGTTAATTGTGTAGAGAAGCCTAGACTCGCTATGGAAATCTAGGAGTTAAGAGAATAATAAATATTTTACTAGGTCAAAATAAAACCAAGATGGGGGCATATGAGTAGGTAGTGTAACTAGGAAAAATTGCAATTTTTTCGACCCAATAGATGCAAACACACTATCTGTTGGGAGACATCATGAAAAATTACTGTATGCGAGTAGTGTAACTGACAATCAATTTTATCTCCTAAACATCAAGGCTATGTTTCTTTGAAGGGAGGGAAGATACAAGAGCAAGGGCGGTAGGGATAAAAACCAAATAGGAGAGAAACATGGAAGATGACTTAGAAGATCTTTGATAGTTAAGATCATAAACCATTTAACTTCTTCATTTAAAATCTAATCCAAATAATGTTAACAATAAAAAAATCAAATAATACTATTAAAGAAGACATATTCACATATGCATTTTTTATACATACAGTGTCACTGGAGTATGAAACAATAATAATATGGAGGATAGAAATGATTACTTGACACGTCTCAGGTACTCCATACCATCTAACGGTGGACCAGAATCAAAATCTGGTTCTCCTTCAACTAAAAAAGCAGGTTTCTGGATGCTTCCAATTTCATCATCACTGCTGTCATCTACATTTTTGGCACCTTCGAATTCAGTAAACCACTCTCCTACAGCTTGGTCATTCTGGCTACTCACGTTAGCATCATTTTCAAGGATTTCAGATACATCTAAGACGTGAGTACTTTCAGAAGTATTTACAACAGCACTGTCATCTGTATGTTAGAAACCATAAATTATTTTCACAATATCCAAAAATACAAGTATCACCACCACTCAGATGATATGCCACACAAAAGAGAGATATCAAATATTCAGATATTTAACATCAGGTTAGCAATAGCAAGTGTCACCAATATGACTAATTTGATTTCATCGGCATTTATGAAAGCATATTCTAAATGCACTCTGTTCTCATGACAAATTTTAAGTTTGGAAGACAACTAGCAATTGTCACGACAAAAGGATTCCACTCCTCATAAGGGCATTACACCACTCCCTCTGGTAATAATTCATGACTCATGGGCCATCTTATGTTATCATATTCAACAAACACATACAGAAATATAGACAGGCTTTATTTACTAAATTTTATCTTTTGAAATAAGAAACACTTGTTAATTGCATTGTATATTCCTGTGAAAACAGAATCAGGCTTAACTTTGAAAAACTGGTAGTAAAGGAAACAAAAGTAAAACAACAATTACAAAAGATAAATCTAATTTTCAACATAGGTCTTAGGATATATCTAAGGAACTTTAATAACTTGTACAACCAAATCAAGCCACTACAATGATCAGTCTCACCTACAAAGTTGGAGGGCAAAATAGGCAACACAATGAATACTAACATGCACAATAGGTTAAGATTGGCAGTGCATGAAGTGTGCTATCGTCCCACTAGGGTTCCTGAATGTCTACCAAAATATTAGCTTTACCAGGATGGGTTCTAATGGTGAAATTATAATCCTTAAAAAAATCAATCCATCTCCTCCAATGCTCCTTCCAAGTGAAAAGGTACTTCAAACTCTTACAGTCAATGAATTTCTTAAATGTGACCCATACAAGCAGTGCCTCCAGATGAGGCTTGCATACTGAAGATCATGCACTAGATGGTTTCACTGATAATCCTTTAGTTAGCAAGAAATAGACCAAGAAACATATGGCACAATTATACCATGTTGTATAAGTACTGTTCCTAATCCTTGGATCAATGTGTTTGTATAGAGGATGAACCCATCATCACTAGAAGGATTGGAATGCAACGCAACATTGACGGAAGAACAGCTGGGTTAATTCTCTATATGAATGCATCGATCTAAGAATTGGGACCGGTGTTGATGCAAGTGAAAGTGAGTGAATTAAAGCAAAACTTGATTAAAACGAAAGGTATAATGGTAAAAATTTAGAAAATTAATAAAAAGTGAAAATAGTGAACACTATTATGAAAGCTGTGTGATCTAGAGCAAAGGCTCACAGTGTATGTGATGAGGCTTTGGCTATATTCACTTAAGTGGGCTTCGACTCATTTTCATGTTGCAGTTAGGGGATTTGGCTCATGTATCAAATGATACGTTTCTAATTTATGGTCTTAGCTATAGGGTTCACCTAATGCAAGTGATTATACTTGATGGTAACACAACATTTGATAATTGATGATTACATAAAGCTTAACTATCAATGATAAAGTTTGATAATCAATGATAACTAAAAGTTAATTAACTTTTACCTGATATTTTGTTAGAGAATGAATTCATGCATGTATACCCTTAATCCACTATGCACATTTATGACCATTCCCCTTTCCTGATTATGATAATATAAGAAGGTTTGTGAACTGTGAATTGTCATGAGTGAGATGCCCTTACTTTACGTGGAACAGAGCCCTCCCTGTGGTGAACACAAAGGTAATAGGGCATTGACACTGAAGGGACTAATAGAAAGGACACAATTCACTAACTCCTGATGGAAACGAGACTCTTCATGTTCGATCAGTCATTTGAAATACAAGAGAACTGAAAAGGTAAAACCTTCTAAGGATTTCATAAGAGAACATACCAGCAACAAACAAGGAGGCCTTTGCTTCTTTCTTCTTCCCTCCACGCTTTTGCTTCCGGCCACTCACTTCGCGGAGCCCATCGTAATCACGAGCAATAACCTCCCCCAGGGCCCCGTACACCTCTTCCCACAGCCGCCGCTGCTCCGCTACACCCCGAGACCTCATCTCCAGTATTTCCTTCGTTGAATAGCGAAACCCGGATAACTTTTCTCTACCTTCCCTTTTCTCTCCAGTCGCATCGGGTTCCGGTACCGTCTTCTCCACAAAGCTCCCTCCTACCTCAAAATCTAACCCAAGTTCCCCGCTTTCCCGCATTGATGGCTCCCTAAAAGCGACATCGAGGGCTTCGACCGCCACCGCAGTTGCTCCGGCGGCTGCATCAAGCGCTTGCGACATCGATATCCCTCCTGGCGGTCGCAAGAAAGCATGAGCATTGAGAAGACAACGGAAGAGATCATAAACCCTCGAGCAAATTGCAATTTTACCCCATACTTTTAACTTTTCCTGTAAAGGCCCTTTGGTTCTACAATTGTTATTTAACCCCCTCTTCTTTTGCTATTATCATTTTCACTCCAGCTTATCGTTTACTTTTATCTTTTAGCACAATATATTTTATAATATGAGTCTTTTTTTCAAACTAATTCAACATATTTTCATATAATTTTCTCTTCATTTATAAATTTGTAAAATAATTTTTAGAAAAAATATATATTTCTTTATTTTGATAAACAATAAAATAAATGTGCTTTGAATCAATATCAGTTTTTAAAGGAATTTTAAATTTAAAGTCACTAATTATATTAGATTTGAAACTTATATTGTTTAAACTCATTTACTAATACTATTATTTTTCTTTTTTATGTTCAAATTAGTAAATAAAAGTATTAAGAAATATCAATAATTTTAACTCTTTATTTAAAAAAAATAAACTTAAAATGCATGTGTATAATGATCGATTTACCTTCTCACAAATGATCATGGGACCGATCGTATGAGGTCATTAGAATGACAGATTTTACTTTTACTAAAGTTGATATTTGAAATCCACCCCTGATATGGATGAGTTAATTACTATGAGACAGACTTATTGAAATAGATAAGGATCAAATCTCAACAAAGCCAAGATAATACCCTCCCGTAATGACAAACTGTAACTTCTCGATTTATTCATAAATAACATGAAATCGACCGTGTTTTTTACATAAGTTGATATTTGAAATCCAACACCGCAATTAATGTTGATTTCAATATGTAGTGCTCAATTATTGAAATCCAACACTCTATATATATATGATAATTAATGATGCAATGGAAAAAGCATGATGATTATAGCAAACTCATAGTTTAGAAATCATTTTTTGTATTAACAATTGAAATGATAAAAACAACAAAACACAACAAATGAATCACATTGACCTGATCAGTGATTCCATGAGCATACTCATGAAAGGAAGGGATATGAAAATAAATTTTCTGGTAAACTTTGTGTCAGATCCATAATTGGCACAAATATGATATGATGGTGACAATTTGTATTTTGGATGAACAGTATTAAACACTGAACTGATCTCAAACTCCAACTAAAAAACCAATAACAATTTGTTTTGGATGGACAGTATTAAACACCACTGATCTCAGACAAATATGATACGATGATGATGACAATTTGTATTCTGATGAACAGTATGAAACACTGAACTGATCTCAAACTCCAACTAAAAACCAATAAATTTGTTTTGGATGAACAGTAACATACGCTACTGATCTCAAACTTCAACTTAAAGACCAGACTTTGACAAATTCCAATGGATAATGCTTCATGGCAAAAAGTATGAAGCCTATCTGGGTATGCCATGACTGTGTATCCACAGCCTCAAGTATTGCAAACACTTGGACAACCCTCTTTACTCAAATTATCATTGTCATTGGTTAAGTTTCCTAACATCAATCTGCGACTCGCAATGTCGATTTGTTTTCTGCTCAAAGGAAATTTAGACCTTGCAGTTAGAGAGAGAGAGAGAGAGAGAGAGAGAGATCGAATGAATGTATGGATGAATAAAATGTTGTTATGAAAAAAACAAGCCTGGTGAAGGGTTGAATCTTGCTTGCATGGTTATCTGATAGGTCTAGCCAATGCAAAAGAGGATTCAGGATTTGCTGACATCAATAGTTCGAGTGGAACAACCTTTAGCGGAGTGGGAATTTTCAGACTTGGTTCGAAAAGGCCTGCGCAGGGTATTTGAGTGAAAAGAAGAGATTGTAGTGAAAGGCAAGAGTGATGAAACAAAGAGGCAAACAAGGAATGTCGGGTTTACCTGGGGACAACTTCCGTCCGCCATATAATGCTTTCGCCAAGGGATTGGATGCCCATTGATTGACGGCCACACGGTTTGTAGGCTGAAACCCAATTATTTTCCCATCTCCAGACAACACAACCTGGATGGCACAGGAAAGGTTCAACTTTACATATTGGCTGCAAAAGCATCAAATCAAACCTTCCCCTTGGCCTTGATACCAAAACAATTTTGAACAAATAAAAGATCAAATTGTAAAAATCCATTAGAAATATGAGCGCAGCATAAACATGGAAGCCCCAGACAATTACCAGATCAACATTTTAATGAACTTGGAAAATTTACATGAGAATGAATAACTGCATGGCAAAAAATCAGCATATTTCATGTGATTAAGGTCGGATCGTGTTGTCTGATAATCGGACAAAAAAAGTTGTCATAATTTTATGCTCTTTGGAAGATAAAACATACATCAGAACAGTTGCTAAATTCTAAGATCACTCAAAAAGTGTATGAAGATCCATGGATTGTTTTCGACCTTTGATGAAAAAAAAGATTCAACTGAAACACACCTGGAAACTAGCAATATCTTGTGCGTTAGTATGGGAATCCACATTGTTCGTTCCAGAAGTATGCATGTGGGTAGACTGTTCAATATGAGAACATTCTGCATTTTGTGTTTCAGGAGAAACCAAGCTGCCGTATGGTTCTGTTCCATGATTTGCAGTAGTATCATGGAAGTTACTGATATGATCTTGCCCATTATGAATATCAAGGTGAAATTGATAGTTGTTCATCAAGTAGTTTGGAACTACACCAGTCCATGCACCAATGCTCACGTCAAAAAGTACATCCCCAGGCCAACCAAGCGCATCTTTAATATTTTCAATAACTGATATCGCAAAACTTCCTACCTATCCAACGCAGATATGTAATCAAATAAATATCCAAGAACAACTAATATGCATACGCCTGTCAACATACCTCAGTTGTTCCATAATCCTGGCAGTGGTAGTCACCTAAATTAGTTGAAGAAACAGAATTGTTCCTTTCTGTTGATGTTTTGAGTTTTAGAAGATGTTGCCAGTGTGCTTGAGCTAGAATACTCAAGGCAATAAAAGCGCATGCTCCAGCTAATGCAAAAATCAATTTTTTCAAGGATGAACCCTGCAAATAATCAGGTTTGATGGTGCAAAATTAGGCCTAACTACATCTTTAACTATGGCATATGTGCCAGTGGAACTAGGTAACAGGCAAAACAGAAGGTGGTTTATCTGTGTTTATATCAAGCAAGTTGACTTCTCAACTTGTGGTAGATAAGATGCCAAATTTCTGTTAACGGCACATGAAAGAAATAGATTAGGAAACTAACATGGCAAAACAAGAAGGCACCTTTTTGATCTGGACGTTTGATGATTTAGTCAGTAAACTGCAGACAAGCTGTTTGGCAGGGAGCATATATCGATCTTCATAGTACATGTCGAGAACATTTGCAAGTTCCACCTGCACTCAATTGTCATTTATTAGCTTCAAAACTTCTGTAGGATGAAAGCTTCAAATTCGAATGGAATACACAAAATCTTACCTCACTTACAAAAACATGGCTCACTAGCAAGAAATTGAAACTCAAGGAGAAAGAAAAGCAGAGCTGATAACCAATTGAGTTTGAAACAGTAATGTATGTGTATATCTGAACTATTAAACCATTTACCACCTCGTAAATGTTTGGAATGGAAATTTTGCTTTAGCAAGTAATGACAAGTTCCTAGTTCCTCATAAATCAAACTTGTATATCCAAATAAATAAAATAAACAGTGGTACAAATTAATTGGAGTAGATGATTGAAGGAAAAAAAAGGAAAGTATCAATATACCATTTGGTAATGGGTCAAAAGAACTTCCCACCTATTATTGGCAATCTTGTGCCATCCTTCAAGCTTTGCATCCTTAAAAATATCAGCATTAATTTGTAATCTATAGGCAGGAACAAATTCATTTGTCCAATAACTCAATCCAGGACCACCAGCTTTCTCCAATCTCAAATAATTAGGTGTCACCCACCAACTATAACCTGGTTTCCTAGCAGTGTAGCGTATCCCCTTGATCAAGCTAAATTTATCCACCTGGCTCATTGCATTCATTACTATTTCACGCTCAGCAATTTTATATACGCAAATTGAAGAATCAGCCGAGCACTTCCCATGGGGCTTCTGTAACCAACTAAACACGGGCATCAGATGAGAACTATCCACCTTGACAGAGCACCTCCTTTCAGTTTCATTGAGAGCAAAAGAACAGATAGTCTCAGCGAGCACAGAAAGAAACCTCACATCTGAAGAGCTCACAGTGAATTGAAATGGAGCCTGTAAATAAGCCAATAACCCCGACACATTTACATAAATGACCAAAACATAAACTAAAGCAAACAAAGACAATATATGGTTGATATTAAGAACCTCTCTAGGCTTTGCAAGATCTTCCATATTCCTTTCCGTCCCTGGACAAAAGGATGTGAGCTTGTAGCTCCAGACTTTCTGTAAGGTGACTTGCCTGAATGTCATTGCAAGTATGTTCGTGGTATTTCCAGCTAGAATATCAGCATCAAGACTACTGCGCAATTTCTTGGCCTTCTCCTTCACCTTTTTAGCAGGTAAAATCTATCAAAAGAGCAATTTCCAGACAACGAACACCCGGTTCATACAATTCTATCACACTGGGGAAAAAGAGAAAGCACGAAACATCAGGATAGATCAGAACTAACTAGCCTGGTGGAAACCGTGCTGCGCTCATCGGCGCCGCCAGGAAAAAGGGTCTCGACGACCATGGTTGCTGAACCACTGGAGAGATGCTCTTCGGCGGCGCCACCTCCGTCCGCAGCAGCTGCCGTGACGGCCTGCTCGAAGCCGACGGCTCCGACGAGCGTGAGGCTGGCGAGGTCAGCATCATAGGAACGGATGGCTGGAAGGCTAGCGCCGCCACTCGAGGTAATGGCGTGGAGGAGCTCGTCGTCGTTGGCGCGGAGCGCGGCGATCCGTCGCCGGAGGCGGAGACCACGGGGCGCGAGGGCTCGTGGGAGGAGAAGGGAGGAGGAGGAGAGAGGGAGGGCAGGAGCTTGGAGGGGCATCGCCATCTCGAACCTTCGACGCCTGTTTGGTTTAGGGCTTCAATACTACAAGGAAGTTCATTTTTTTTCCATTTCCCTCCTCCTAATTATCTAAAATTCTTCACTTTTACCATCAATTCTACAGTAGGTCGAAACATTACAACAGATCAATCCAAAAGATCAAAAGACTGCTTCTTCCTGTTCAACCAACCAATCAAAGCTCCTCGGTTAAAGGGGGAAAAATCGAATACTACACACATTCCAACATCAAATGTATAATGTTTGAAAGGAAACAAAAAAAAAATCTTAAAAGGTTCGTGAATGATCGTAAAGCACATTCAAACTAGGGAAAACTTGCTCCTATCGATTCACACTCTCATGAACATTGAACAAGGACAACCAAATGCCCTAAATTTTTCTCCTTCGACATCAAATGGGGCTTTTCATACCAGAAATAGAATGCGAATCGAGTGATTGGGCTACAGTATGTCGAAACATTACAACAGATCAATCCAAAAGATCAAAAGACTGCTTCTTCCCGTTCAACCAACCGATAAAAGCTCCTCGGCTAAAGGGGGAAAAATCGAATCATACACACATTCCACCATCAAATGTATAATATTCGAAAGGAAACAAAAAAAAGATCTTAAAAGGTTCGTGAATGATCGTAAAGCACATTCAAACTAGGGAAAACTTGCTCCTATCGATTCACACTCTCATGAACATCGAACAAGGACAACCAAATGCCCTAAATCTTTCTCCTTCGACATCAAATGGGGCTTTTCATACCAGAAATAGAATGCGAGTAAGCGAGCGAGATCAATCCTGGGAGCCTCGGTTAAAGGGGGAAAAATCTTCCTCCTTCGCCGTCGCTTCTTCCTCCGATGCGATCGGATCTGTAGCTGCTTGTGAGAAAGAAAGAAGAAGACGAAGGCGTCGCGCGAGGAAGTGGCCTCCGTCCATATACTGGTCGTATCGGGTCGGATTCTGACCCGGATAAATACAACGAACCCGTTTACTCATGCTATATTAATTTTTTAATTTCATTTTAGAAAATGAATTTAGCAATGTATACTAAATAAATAAATATTACTGTTTACTTGAAGGGATAAACACAAAAGGAGAGGAAAAAGAAGGGATTTCTACGAACAGATGTGTGAATGAATAGGCCATTACTGCAAGATCTGACTGAACAAAACAGATGACAATATTACAGAACAGAACAAGAAAGTTCAAAACTTCTTCCCATCGTTTACCATCTCCAGACAAATTAAGCAATTCAAAGCATGATTTAACAATAAAAATTCAATTTTTGGAGCAGTGCCAAGACAGACATCATGTTTTGGTCTTCGATGCTACACTTCGTATTTGCAGAGATTCTCAAATCCCATGTACTCGTGCTGCTGGATCTTATAAATCATGTTTGAAATGCCAACTCCACCTGTGTTGAGCATCGAAAGGGATTGGAATTGCATCCTTTTTAGTTTTAGCATCGATATGTTCTGAATGAATGAAGGAATTCATGGCGTGTGGTTTCTTACCTAACGAGATTGCGCTGATAAAGATGGTGGATGCGAGGATGAAGATGATGAGCGATGCCCTCCCCAATATTTCGATCAATCGCCGGACTATGTGCTGGCCGACGATGGCGGCGACTAAAGAAATGGCCACAAAGTATAATGCTGCATGATTTAGAGAAAGAACAGGAAGGTTAGTTGTGCCAACTGCTGTGCCAATGAATTCAGATATGGATTTGGAAGGGAATTCTTACCATATGGGATGGGGAAACGCTTGAGGAGGTAATATTCTACGACCGACATCGATGAGGAAAATGTCATTGCAAAGGTTGCGGTAGCACTCGAGACCTGAAAAACACAAGTTCGATTAGCTCGTGCTCGTGCTCGAAGAGATGTAAACAAATCTTGTCTATGTTATCCAAAAACATCCATTAGTAAGTCATGTGAATTGTATTCTTCTTTTGAACTCTATGCATTTATGTTACTACTGAGATTTGAATACCTGAGGAGGAACACCGAGCTCCAAGAATACAGGACCTAGAATAAACCCGCCTCCGAGACCAAGAAGCCCTCCGACTACGCCGGCAAGAACACCAATCGAACAGTAGAATACAAGCTGAAGAACTGTAAAGTTCGACCCATTCTCCCCCTTGGATGAAATTATTCTCCTTCCTTTGTACAAGCTAATAGCTTCATATCCCGACACCCCCAAAGCCACAGGAATCTGCAAAAATTTTACAGGAGTGATGCGATTATAGAAGTGAAGTCGGTATGAATTATCGAGTTGAATCAAAAGGTAAACAATGGCTGATAGAACAAGAACCTGAAGAAAGTTGAGAATCCAATACCACAGGGAACAGGTTGATGTGTAGTATTGCTGGAAGGATACAAAAGACAAATTGCATCAGAATTTCGTATTATATCGTTAAATTGTATATCGATGACTTGGACCAGATTGATCACCTTCAGAACTTGCAGAATGAGAAATGATACCCACACAAAACAAAGAAGGCCAAACTCCTTCCAGCACACATTTTCCATGATTGGGACCTGCAAAGGTTATACCTGTCTTAGTTCCTTATCACATAGTTTGCCGCCGACAAAACTGATGAACAATAATACTAAGTTTGCTAACCTCTGTCCTCAAGGCCTTTGAGGCAGCCCCAGGGCCGGACGGTAGAGCCTTGTACTCCACTTCATCTCTTCCTGCTTGACATAAATGATTAGTTAGTCTTAAGCATTTGAATTCTTAACAAAAAGATGAAAATTCAACCCACCATCCGCCTCCTTTCGCATCGCCGCCTCCTACAATTCAAAACAAGATTTAGGAAAATCAGAAAATGCAATTGAACTATAAGGACTTAAAACAGTTCAAAATCCAGGTGAGCTATGCACCTTCTTGGAGATGGTCTCCTTCTTCCATGTATCAACACCCCTTAAGAATGCCTTTGACGATGTTCCTATTACAACGATCATAAAACATGAGTCCCTAAACTCGGCACGGTGGGAGAATTGACAAGGGATCAGCCGATTTACCAATGAAGAGGATAATAAGGAGAATTGTGACCATCCAATCGGCGAAAACGACATTAAATACTACTCCTATACTGATGCCCAGCATGAGCATTGGCTGGAAAAGCAAAGCAAGATCATAATCGATAATCGGCATATCCAGAGTTGGATGCCTCAGCTTCAGGTTATACCAAACTGTAGATCCTGCAGCACCCATGATCATGCCTGCACCAAATTAGAACTGTTTAGGTATAAAAACAAAACAACAAATAGAAGCATAAATGAGAGACAAATGAAGAATCTGAAGAACTACAAAGGTGCATCTTCTAAAGGAAGGAGGCAAGTGGATCAAAGTTGTGTCTTTTGAATTATTAGCACTGAAGATTACCAGTGAAACCATCTGTTTAGGTTTCCCCTTTTTTCATTTGTGATCTCATTTAAATGTGTGTGTGAGTTCGAATTTTGTAGAAGTTTCAGATCTTACATTTTGATATAGCAGTGGAAGACTTCGGATCGAATCCGATGATAAGGGTAAGCATGGGGACGTAAATCCCACCGCCACCAACACCTCCAACGCTCCCAAAAGCAGATCCCAAGAATCCAATGAGGGTTCCCACCACGATTTGCCACCCAAATTCCATGGGCTTTAGATTGAAAAAAAAAAATCGGAAAAGGAAATTTTAATCGAATCGAAGAAAGGAGACCTGAAAAAAACTTTTGAAATCTCAAAAACTTCAAAGTGCAATTGTTTTACCGGCCAAACGTGCTGGTAGGAGGAACCATCCGATCGCCACAAGAAATTTACGACCTTGAGCATGTAATGAGACAGCCCGACCTCCTCGGCTTCGACCGCCTCGCCCACAACAACCGCGGGACGAAACCCTCGGTCCGCCGCCGCCATCGCAGCGGCCAGCGCGAACGAGACGAGCAGGTTCGTCCACAACCGTCCGCTCCACCATTTGAACTCCATTCTCCCTATTCCCTCCTTAAAAACCAAGCCTTTGCTCACTTTCTCAAGCTCTCTTCCGGAAACAGAACTCGAACTAGAAAGTCAACGCTTCTACCGCCGTTCCGGTGCCGGAAAAGCGAGAGAGAGAGGAGGAGGCGGCGGCGGCGGAGAAGTCGATATCGGATTCTCTGGAGGCCCGGAATCCGATAAAGGCTCACGGATCACTAGGGAGGCGAAACGCGGTGGTATTTAAGACCACAGAGTACGAAAATGCCCCTGTAATTCGAGTTAATTTCTAATGCATTAATTAAATAAATAAATATTAAAGTTTTCCCCCATAAATAAAGAGCCATCTGGAACAATAATTAATGGCCCGCGTGATAATTGTGATTTTTAAAAAATTATTATCATTATTATTTTCGAGAGCATGAAGTTTAATTTGGGTCGGAATAATTTTAAATACAATAAAATATTATTTCCCTCTTTTTATTTTCGGAAGGAAATAAAATTTAAAAAAATAGATAAATTAAATTCCTTTTATATAATTTGATTTTAAAAAATAGATTAAAAAGGATTTTAATTAGTCATTATGTTAATATAATGTTTTTATTTTATATGTTTTATATCGAGAGGAGAGTGAGGTGGAACAAACAAGGATGATATAAATGACATGTGAGGAAAAATAATAAATATAAAAAAAATGTGACTTTTGTCGGCACGTGATAAAATGAACATGAATGTGAATGCACCTAGTGAGAAAGAAGGATGATGAAACTTATCTATACGACTCTATTCCAACTCATCACACGCTACTCAGTGGTCAAACTCCTTCGTCGCAATGGTCAACTAATTCCTAAAAGTTTGATCCACGTGGAAGTAATCATTTAGAGTTCTTTGGGTTCTATCCTCCAAATGTAAAGAGTTCTCTAAGCATCAACTACTTAAAGCTTCCTTTAATTTTTCTCTCTAATTCTTAGAATCTCAAGTGATATTTGGATTTTTAAATAAATTTAAATTTAATTTTGTTGTATTATTTAAATATATATATTTAAGTGGGTAAGAATTTAGGAGAACATATAAATACTTGATGGTTTAAAAGCATGAGTAGAAGACGTAAGTCAGTAAGAATGGATAGCATGGAAAAGAAATCAAAAGGTTGGTGCATCCGAAGTATGAAGAGTAAAAAGGATGCATTAGGAGTGAGTCGGAAGGGTTTGATGCATCTAAGTGATGAGAAACTGAAAGGAAGTTTGCTCAAAGCAATTAGAACTAGATTCGAGCAACCTAATGTCCAATCATTTGGATGATTTTTCATATCTAAATGATTTGTATAAAGGTTGATTATTTTTCAGACGATCGAAAGTTATTGTTGAGTCATTCAGACTCATTGTCTAAATGGATCAGAACGACCGTGTCAATAGTTTTCAAGCGATCGGACAAAGATGTTGAGTCATCTAGAGCTGTTGTCGAGCCGTTGTCAAAGAAGATAAAGCTTAAACCCACGTCAATGACTTCTGGGCGATCGAAAAATATCACGTCAATATAACAATCAGATCGAGATGAAGTCTATAAATAGGACTGAAGCTTAAGAACAAAAATAACACACTCGAATACTTATTGATTTTTCTATTCTTTACTATTTACTATTGTACTTCATGGTTATAAAAGGTTTTTCCAGCTTCGACACATTTCCGAAGAGGAGAAGATAGTGGACATACTTTTTCTGTAAAAATGTGGAATCCACCACCCCAATGGTCCCACACGATCGGCTCCACGACCATTTGTGAGGAGGTAAATTGAGAAGCTGCAGTTGACCATGACGGAGGAGGATATTATCTAGGCTTCATCGAAATTCAAACCCTTGCCATCTTCTGCAACTCTGCTCCGTCGTAACCAACTCAGCTATGCCTCAGGGGCAAGATAGTAGACATTTACTTCCTAGCCCTAGAGTAGCAACTCATGGGTTTAGGGTAATGTGTGCCCTCATTAATTAGAGAAAATGAAATTTAAATTGCAAGTTTTTGCTATTCACCTCTCTCCTCTATCGATTCAAACTGCTTCCGTGGCAACAACACTAATGAGTAAAACTCCCTTGAGCTCTCCCAATTGAATCATTTTTTCTATTTTGAGTTCTTGTTGTTGTTTAGGATCGTTCTTAAACATGACCTTTTATCTACAATAAGGGTCATGATTAAAGTATATTACACTAGGAAATTATTTTGAAATACTATTAAATTAAATTATAGATAATATTAACTTTTATTATAAATACTACTGAATTAATTTTGACAAATTTATTATAAATTTTAAACTTTACACATTATTTTAATTTCATGCATTAATAAAGATAGAAAACGTTCACGTTGTTCCATCCCATGAATGAGACAACAACATTAAAAAATAAAAACAAAAAAAAAAAGAAATGTGGATCCATAATAATCATAATTAATTAGTGCATCCAAATCACGTTTAATTAAATATAAAAAAAAACTGCTATGGTTCACGTGAGGGCACCAGTGTAATTATGTCGAAATCCAGGGGCGGTTTCTAGTGCGAGACGAAATAATTTATTGCCGTTGATTTAATTGGTGGACGGTGTCGGTAGGGATGAATGATTGATCGCACGAGCGCGGCACGTGCTGGATAGAGAGGACAATCAACGTGGCGCGTGGGCCATGTGATGGGCGAAGATGTTCAGATCCCACCACATAAAATTTTAAATTATTTTTATATAATCTAAAAAATTAAAATTCTAGAATATAAATTATTTTTAACATTTCATGTTAAAAAATATATATACTCCGTTGAAATTGTCATCTTTAAATAAAAAATGTATTTTTTTATTTTGAAATGGACGCATCGTATTATTAAATTGTGTTCAATATCAACCTTTGGAATTCAATAAATTATGTGGGAGGGACCACCCTAGCTCACTTTCGGCAATAAATTATTTGAGCACATGGATTTTAATTTTCAAATTACAAGGACTAAATCGAAAATAGTTTATTGGATTTAACTGTTTTCCTGTAGTCTGTCTTGTATGTATCAGCTGATGAATCCAAGCTAGTCTGCCACGTACACGTGATCAAATCCGTATCTATCGGAGAGATCGACTGCATGGTTTCAGACAGGGATCTCGATTCGTTCGTTTGTAAGTGGAGCAACAAGCGCAAACTTTTGCAGCAGTGACAGAATATTGAGAAGCCTGTTTGGCGATGTACAGGGGATCATCTGGTGTTAATTAGTTGAGCTTAGTTTTACTTGGTTTATTTAGGTCTAATCCAAACCTTAATTTGAGATTATTTAATTATCTAAAATCAAAATTTATTTCATAAGTATCTTTATTTATTTATGTATTTTAATAAAAAAATTATTGAGTGATTCTCTTTGGTTCACCCATCTAAAAGTACTCATGTTGAAGACCACTACAGTCGACCTCCACCATTGGTTGCAGTCGACCTCCACCATTGGTTTATCGTTGTAAAGAATTATATTTCACTTGAATACTAAGTTATGGGGAGTCTTATATACTCGATTATTTTTGGAGGTGAACGACTCCTGATTTATCCATCAAATATATTCGGAAGTGTTGTATTGAAGACCACCAACAGTCGACCTCTACAATCGACTCATCGCTATAGAAAATCATGCTTAAAGTCATGCTTCTTTGTATGAATACGAAAGTCATGGGCTACAAATATGGCGCTCTAATAGATGGGGTCTCCTGACTCCATCTGAGTAATGATACTTCGTATTATTTTTTATAATTTTTTTTATCAAATAAAGTATATATATGTTTTAGTCGAGAATCTAATTGTTGAGCGGGATGATGCACCATGCCTTTTAAAGAATAGAAATAAATCAAATTAGCCCTTGGAGTATGATTAGGTTGGTTATTATGAGACAGATTTATTGAAGTGGATAAAAGTTGAATTTCGACAAAGTCGAGGTAATGCCCTTCCGTAGTGGTCAATTGTAGTTATCCGATTTATTTCTTTACAAATGATGCTAAGGTCGATCGTATGAGGATCGCTGGAGGGTGAGATTTCATATTTTGTTAAAGAAATAGATCAAATTAGAATAATAAATTCATTAAAAAAGTGTAAAAAGGAAATAATCAAAGCAATAATTGGCCTCAATATTCACATATTTTTTAATAAAAATATTTTTATGAAAATAATTATGGCCGCATAAGCACATGGGTCCTCACGTGATCAATGACAATTTGTCGTATCTCAATTAAGATTCTCATCAATCTATTCTGATCCAGGTCAGCAAACCATATCTCCTAATATCTAAAATAAGGAAAAAAAATAAATATAAATAACATCCACATGATATTATTATAAAATAAATTTTGTAATACTTTTCATTGTCATGAAAATGATATAATTTATGAAAAGAAAATTAAAAAAATATATTATGAACAATCATAAAATAGAAAAAATGTAACAATAAAAATAAAACAAATTAAATGGTCACTTCTCCAAGGACAATAAAATTCATAAACTAATTAATTTGATTAAACTTAACTTGTAGAGGGACAAAAATAATGCTTTCATAGGGGTGAGGACAACTTTATACATGTGATATGTTGGCATGTTAATGGAGGCATGCACCAAAATATGAAGAACTATGATTAATAATGGATCATTAAAAATTTATCCTTGCATGCATGAGATATGAATTGTTTTTCTTTTTGTTTTTTAGTGATTGAGTACCTAACTTGTCATAATTAATTGGTTCACATGGATATATATATATATATATACATTTTGACCAAACTCTCTTGCTTGTTTGACTAGTTTACTTAGTATGAATTCTTCAAAAAATAGTTTAAAATGACTAAAAAATATTTTGGAATTTCTCCATTTAACTTGTCTTTGAATAACTGAAAAAGAGAGAGAAAAAAAAAGAGAACACTTTCCCTTTCCTTACTGATCTTGTTCCATTTTGTCCAAAGAAAGCACAAAACTTTCTAACTTTTTTACATGTTCTTGCCACTTTGAAGTAAACAAAGAAATTAAAAAGGGGTTTCATGCATGAAAACTCATCTGCAAGGAACACTTGATTGTTTGACAAATTGATGAGAGCTTATTAACTCACTGTGCACCAAATTTCTTCTCTCTTTTAAGATTCTCTTGTCACTTTCAAGTAACCACAGCACACAAAGAACATTCTTCATGCATAGAAATTAATCCACAAGGAAAGCTTTTTCTTCTGGTTGATAACTGATAAAAGCTTCTTGTTGTATCAGCTCACTGTGCTTATCTTTTTCTTGTTTGCTTCCTGCAGCAGCAAGAAAGAGATACCTCACAGCTCATATCAATGAACACTGGAAGAGCCAAGAGTTTGATCCAACATTGAATTCTTCATCAGTCAGAGAAATACAGCTACAAAGTAATAGAAGACTAATTAAATGCCAAATTTGTGTTGGCAACTGAAGTAATCACGTGGAGAGTTCAGTGTGGTGCAGACAGGAAAGCTGCAGGATTTGCTTGCTGAGTTGTCTTTTGGCTTATTGAAAGACCCTAGTCAATAAGATACAGCTCATATAAACCATACATGAGTCACAAGAAAGCTCAGAGATTATATCTTGAGAAAAGATGCCAATAATTGCTTTGCATGAATAAGATCCACAAGTAGGACATGTGCTAAACTGATCCACAAAAAAGGAAAAATTAAAACTTCTCTAAGTAATTCAAGAAGTGAGAGAGTTGTCATCAGCTCTGAATATCTTGAGATGGATTCCAGCAAGCACATATTTGAGTTTTAATGACTATGAAGAACTAATCAGGTAGAGCCACATGTTAAGATTTTGTTTGTTTCTTGAAGTTTAGCATCATGCCAAAGTTCAAAAGTTGTTCCTATCTGATAGCTTATTGATATGCAGTCACAATCTGAAAAAAAAAATGCTTTACGGAGACGAAATTAAAGACAAACATGTTATAGATACATGAATTTTCATGTATTGCAAGATGGCTAAAACACACTAACATAGAGTAAGTTCATCTATATGACCAGTAAATTGCTAATAAAACTACTATTTTATTACCTTTCTTGGAGGTGTTCCTGGTTTTAAGAAATTATTCTTTAATCCTTTTCTTGTCAGCTGGTTTAAGAATCTGAAACAAACATGTGAGAGTTTCATCTACGCTCAACATAGCACCAGCATTATCAAATTCCTGACAATAATTTGGGGCAGAGAATATTGCCAGCAGTTGTTACTTTGCAAAAAATTCATTAGCCATCTTCCACCACCTGCCAAACGATATTAGCCGAGTGAGTTGTATAACATAATGGATCTACTTAAGCATACTGTTTCATTTACAAACGCTGACAAGATAGTAAAGATGGAAAGGGCTGCAAAACAAAAGTTCGTAGTATTTGACTTTGCTCAGTAAATATGTGAATCTAATAACACCAATGAAGTTTCAAGATCCCACCACTAACCTGGTGGGTACGACAGATGAGATCCAGATCATGCATCTCAAGAAACTCTGACACTTTGTCTTGTCCATATATCCGATTGATGGAAAAAGGTATCCGGGTACCTAATCTTGTAGGCAAGAAGCAAGCATATGGTTTCTATGCTTTGTTTACCATGATCAACATAGTCCCTAAGGAACAAGTTGAATATTTAAAAAGCCGAAGAAGATCAGCATACTGCCCATGAACGTCTCCTGCAACAACAAAAGTTGAATATCCTTGACAAAGTATCAAAATTCATTTCCAAATACTTCAGATCTAAGTATATGGCAACATAGATAGCACATCAATTAGAGCACATCTGTAACTCAGGAGATGCTTGGCCTGGTAAGCTAAATAGCTAATATGTAGGCTAAGGGATATTACAACCATCAACAGCTAAATCTAATGAATGATGATTATAAAAATATCCACTCCAATGAATTTTGTTTGCTTCCTTTATCATACAGGAAAATGAAGAACAATAGAGCAGTAATGCTTCTGAAAATAGTTCCTTTATCTAAAGAATTCAAGTTTTTTTAAAAACAAATAAATAAATAAAGTCTCTGGTTCCTTTTAAAACAGAATATAAGCCTAGCATTGAGACTACTGAAGGCTTTCCTTAAAAAAAATCAGCATCAAAATATTCTAAAGAAAAGAATTCCATGCTTACCGAAACCCTCTAGTACAACAAAACCAACATCAATAAATTACTGGTCTCAATTATTTTATCTATCTACACCCATCTCTCTCACAACTTGCAAATGTTGGCATCATGATGATGCAGTTACTCTTTGTACCAAAAGGTCAATGCAGGACCTACTGTTTCTTTGCACTGTATATGGCATTCTCTCAAGGCCATGGTCATGGATTCTTCTTGAAACAAACCCATCTTTTTTGTCAGAATTCCATGCTTCCATATACTGCTATCTTTCCTTTTTGCAATATGCATTAAAACTCTTGTTTTTGCCACTGGAATATTGTGACAACTAACTTCAATATTTAATCAAAACCTTTTTCACTTGAAAGGTGAATTGGAATATATAGCTACCGATAATTTTCTTCTTATAGTGATACTACCAGAGAAATACTTTCCAGCAATCTATCTTGAAATGAATGCTCCTATGTCAGCACCAGTTGTTTGCTAATGGTCGCATGCACAATTTAGACAACCACGTTATTCCCTGCATTTAGACTTGTAAGATTACCTTAATACATCGAGCTTGATCATCACAATTACTCAGCCAAACTAGTTTAAAATATACCACATTTCAAGTTGCATCCTTGACTCATGCAAAAGAAAGACTACCTATGCAACCAAATCTCAAATCTAAAAAAAAAAAACACGAAACAAACATATAAGAAAGAATGGAATAAGTAGATCTCTTAACGACTAGAGAGATCCCGGATACTAGGGATTCTCCATGGCATAATAATGAATACGGCGTCATCAAGAAACAACGTTTTCAATATAAGAAACAATCAATATCGATGGTTTGCAAATTTGAAAGACAAACGACCTCAAACACGTAGAAAACTGAAAAAAAAAATCAACAAAAATCACAACCAAATTCAAAATCGATCTAAAAATCAAAACTTTCTTTTTCCGTCACCATACCGCAGATCGTTATGGGAGCCACGAGCTCCAGCAGAATGGGTCGGCGTCCTCCCCGATTCCCACCTCTTTAAACCTCGATTCCGCGCAGCTCTTCGGCCAATCAGAGGAACAAATGCAACGAATTCTTAAGGAGAACGCGATCACACTTTCACTATTCTTCTTCGCTACGCCTTCTACCCGCCTCGCGCGCCACCATCATCCATGGATCGATTCGAAAGAGGGACCTGAAGTCGCCCGTTGAGCTCGATCCCTAATACTCCATCGTAACGCTTCGTTACATAGATGTCGTCCGATATAGATCTCTGTTACATCGTTAACTGTTGTTATAACGGTCGCTAAGTTATAGATCTCTAGTTTTTTTTTTTGATTTTTTTTTTGATAAATCTCAGTTAGCCCCATTGACTATTTCTGAACGCTATCCATTTAAAGAAAAATTCTTATAAATATGTCATAGTTGGAGTGCTTGTGTGACAACCTAAATGGCCTATACGCCGTAGTTGAGGATCGAACCGCAAATGCTTGGGTGAAAAACTAAATGTCTTACTACGGCGGCACCATTGTCTCATGGACGAGTTATAGATCTATGTTGTTATTTATAATAGTTGCAACTATTCATTAATAGTTAATTAATATTTTTGCATTGTTTATTTATTTATAAAAGATTATTTTAATATAAATATACATTTTTCAATCTTTTCTTTTTCTACACCACCTTAGTGGCCACATATGGTCATGGTCAGCCCCACGACCATATGTGAAGAGGTAAATCAAGAAACTGTAGTTGGTTATGACGCAGAAGGGTAGTGCCTGACTTTGTCAGGATTCGAATCTTTGTCCTGTTCTGTAAGTCTGCTGCGTCGTAACCAACTCAACTAGATCTCGGGAGTTATATTCTTCAATCTTCTCTATAAAAGGTGGAATCCACCGTACATTTTCTAATCTTGAATCATTCACTAGTGTTCATGTACCTATCCATTCTGAAACTTGGAAAAAAAAATTAAAGTTTTATTTTAAAGAAGTTTATTAAATAATTAACCAATCAAATCAATCAATGAAATGATAATTGAGATTTAGATATTGAAACATTTGTTCTTAAAATAAAATAATGAACATATTTCAATTACGATAAGAATACCTTGATCGGTGGGAATTTAGAAAGGGACGTATTTATAAGCATGAGTTGACTTTGACTTTTGAGTGTGCTTGGACTATTAAAATTAAGATTAATTATAAATATGAGGAATTATATATATAATATTTATTTAAATAATCAACAATTAATATACTTTAAATAACTATTTATTTTATAATTTTCCAAAATTTATTGAAGTATCGAGCTTAAGTTGACACTTCGATGAGTTAGTCGAGCTCAATGTGACTTGGTTCGTGTCGGGTTGGGTCGAGTCAGATCGGATCCATCGTGAGTCAAAGCGGCAGTGAGTGGGGTAGAGAACAAGCTTAAATTATTGGTGGAAGAAATTCTGTTTCCTGTTCTGCTTCAGACAAGATAGCCCAATGAGAGCTTGATTCCGCCGGTGACGCCACCGGCACGTGTCCCTCCTCCGTATCCGCGGATCCGAGTATAAATACTGCGCCGAGCTCCTCGACTGATGAACTACGCCGCCAAACGACCTTCGCCGTACGGAGAGAGAGAGAGAGAGAGAGAGAGAGAGAGCAGGAGAGCGGGGGAAATGGCGGAGGCGGACATCGACGACCTTCCCAGGAACGAGGCCAACCATACGGCCCTCACGCCGCTCTGGTTCCTCGACCGCGCCGCTCTCGTCCACCCGAACCGCCTCTCCGTCGTCCATGGCCGCCGCCGCTTCACCTGGGCCGAGACTTACCAGCGGTGCCGCCGCCTCGCCTCCGCCCTGCACGCCCGCTCGATCGGTCCCGGCAAGACGGTGACTCCTTCCCTCCTCTCCCTCTCTGCGATTCCTCGATCGCTTTGTTTAGGGCGCCTTGAGATTCGGGATTAGAGCGGATTTATTGGTTACTCTCTTCATTATTTACCGTCTTCCCTTTTACTCCTCTTGACTGCTTGGGGATTCGATGGCCGGATAAAATCTGTTCTTAATTTTTTTTAAAAAAATTTAGCTTTGGATCTTGCTACTTTAAAGATCATCTATTTCTTCGTGTTTGGTACCGAGCGTTTCGTATATTTTATCTCGATGAATTATCCGTTCTCCTGATTTTTTATGGTCTAGTTTTTCCTATTGGTCACTTGTTTCATCGAGATTTAGGTTAACCGTTGATTTCTAATTTTAATTTCATTCATATTTTTACGATCCTTCTTTATCGATTCTTTGCCGCCGTCCACTCCTCCAATTACTCATCCGACTACTTGCGGATTGGATTTTATCCGGACAAAACCTAATTCAAAAAAATAAATTTTTGTAAGCTTTGGAGCTAACTACTTTAGTCTTCGTGTTGGGTAGTGAATGATTCATGTATTTTATCTTGATTAATTATTCATTCTCCCAATTTTTCTATGCTTTAGTTTTTGAAATCTTTAAACTCCTCTATTTTTTGTTCCCTGCTTATTATCTTTCCGAGAATCCTTTCAAGATTAGATACGGGGAACATTGCTTCATTGTATACTTATATTCTGGCGTATACATAGTCATATTATTACACTTGCTTAATCTTTGTCGTTCAACAGGTCATAAGTTTTGAATTACCCATTTGACAAATTTCTGTCTATAAATTTATGATATTAAATTAGAATCATTGGAGTTGCTCTGCTCTGGTGGTCTTAGTTGCATATTCCAACAAGGATAAGGGTATTGTTTTTGTTTTTTGTTCTTGGCTGAGGTAGCTTTGATAGGTCATAGATGAAAAAGTCCTAATCCCTTTGATATTTTTAAAATCTGACCTTTTGTATTCATGTTTTGGAGTTATGTTTTGAACTGGTTCTGAATGAAGTTTAGTAAGATGCTGGGGCTTTTCCCTGTTTTGCTGTTTTTTTTTTCTCTTGTTGTCTTTTTGGATCCAGGGGTTGGGTTTTGTTGAATCAATCCAGGCATGTTCTTTTTGTCAGATAATGAGATATCAGGTTTTGCAAATTGAAGGTTGAAAGTAAAACAAACAAACAAACAAACATATGTTTTGATGATTGCTTCAGTTCTTGTATCTTGAAAGTTCACCATGCCTATTCTAATCGTAGCCGAGGAAGAAACTTCAATATTGAATGTCAGGCATGTCAGTATTCTCATAGTGCTTTAGAACTTTACTCATTTATGCAGAACATCAATCCAGGCATGTTCTTTTTGTCAGATAATGAGATATCAGGTTTTGCAAATTGAAGGTTGAAAGTCAAACAAACAAACAAATATTTTGATGATTGCTTCAGTTCTTATATCTTGAAAGTTCACCATGCCTATTCTAATGAAGAAACTTCAATATTGAATGTCAGGCATTTCAGTATTCTCATACTGCTTTAGAACTTTACTCATTTATGCAGAACATCCTTTTACTTAATTCCTTTTGCATAGTCAAAATGCCTTGTAAACTTTACGGCATCCGCATCAGTTGATAAAATCCTCTTTTATGGTTAAGGACTTAGGTTTGTCTGATGGAAGGTGAGGGGTATTTCTCCTTTATTTAAACTGTTACATATGTCTTAATCCTTAAGGTTGGAATGTCATATTTTTTGGAGGGTAAAGCTTGGGTTTTGCAACCTCAAGCTCAGGTAGAACTCAAATAAAAGGTGAGTTGACCTTGCTCTGAGCTGTTATAGCACTTGGAAACTAAAATTTCTCAAATTAATTATGTTAAAACAAAATTGAACATGATATTGTAGTTGAGATTGTGTTCAAAACCACCCTTTTGATCCTGTTCTTTCTGCTTCTCTTGTCTTGCTCATTGAATTATGGCCTTGGTTCACAATATATGAGTAGTGTCATACAATGAATGTTACTTTATGATCTTGTTTATGATAATTATAAACAATAGGAACTGGTCCTTTTCCAACTTATTTTTCTGAAGTGGTCGATCTTGCATGGATTTTGAGATTGCTCAATCTACCAAAAACTATGATATGCTCAATCTACCAAAAACATGCTCAATCTTGCATGGATTTTTCTGGGAGACATAGATGATTTTGAGATTGCTCAATCTGCCAAAAACTATGATAATGAATGGTTGTTACTGCACTCTCAGGTAGCTGTAATTGCACCCAACATTCCGGCGATCTATGAAGCTCATTTTGGCATTCCGATGGCCGGAGCAGTCCTCAACACTGTGAACATCCGGCTAAACGCTGCCACTATCGCCTTTTTGCTAGGCCATTCTTCTGCAACTGTCGTCATAGTGGACCAAGAATTCTTCAAACTAGCCGAGGAAGCTCTCAAGATTTTAGCTGAGGAAAAGAAAGCAGCAGCAGCAGCTTTCGAGCCGCCTTTCCTCATCGTCGTGGGCGATGAAACCTGCGACCCTGGCTCTCTCAACTACGCTGTCGGAAAAGGCGCGATCGAGTACGAGAGATTCCTGGAGTCCGGCGACCCTGATTTCGCCTGGAAGCCTCCCAAGGACGAGTGGCACAGCATCGCACTGGGCTACACTTCCGGGACGACGTCCAGTCCGAAGGGAGTCGTCCTGCACCACCGCGGCGCTTATCTGATGGCTCTCAGCTGTGCTTTGATTTGGAACATGACTGAAGGAGCGATCTACCTGTGGACTCTGCCCATGTTTCACTGCAATGGCTGGTGCTATGCTTGGACCTTGGCCGCTCTTTGTGGGACGAGCATATGCCTGCGTCAGGTGCGTACACATCTGCAATCGATCTTCTTCTTCACGGCACAATTCGATGCTTCAGCCTTGTTTGTTTGCTTGCTTGTTTGTTTGTAGGTGACAGCCAAGGCTGTGTACTCTGCGATCGCGAATGAAGGGGTCACCCACTTCTGTGCTGCTCCGGTGGTGCTAAACTCGATCGTCAATGCGCCTCCAAGTGACGCCATTTTGCCTCTCCCTCGTACGGTTAACGTCAACACCGCCGGAGCTGCTCCGCCGCCGTCCGTCCTGGCGGATATGACCAAACTCGGCTTCCGAGTCACTCACACGTATGGCTTGTCGGAGACCTTTGGCCCGTCGGTCGTCTGTGCGTGGAAGCCCGAGTGGGATCGACTTCCGCTGGACGAACGGGCGCGCGTCCACTCCCGCCAGGGCGTCCGCTACGTCGGCTTGGAAGGCCTCGACGTGGTGAACTTGAAAACCATGGCGCCGGTGCCGGCGGACGGCAGCACTCTCGGCGAAATCGTCATGCGAGGGAACGTCGTCATGAAGGGGTACCTGAAGAACCCGAAGGCCAATGCCGAGGCCTTCGCCGGTGGCTGGTACCATTCCGGCGACATAGGCGTGAAGCATCCGGACGGATACGTAGAAGTCAAGGACCGCGCGAAGGACATCATCATCTCCGGCGGCGAGAACATTAGCAGCTTGGAGGTCGAGAGCTTCTTGTACATGCACCCTGCGATCCTCGAGGTTTCAGTGGTGGCTCGACCGGACGAACAGTGGGGGGAGTCGCCGTGTGCGTTCGTAACCCTGAAAGACAGCGCCGTCGACTCATCGAACGAGCAGGCGGCAGTGGCGGCGGACATCATCAACTTCTGCCGGCGAAAAATGCCGGCCTATTGGGTCCCCAAGTCTGTCGTCTTCGGGCTGCTGCCCAAGACAGCCACCGGGAAGATCAAGAAGCACGAACTGAGGACGAAGGCCAAAGCCATGGGACCAGTCAAGAAGAGCAGACTGTAAATCTCTCTTCTTCTTTCTTCCAGTTGATATTATGCTACTGCTTTTCTTACTGATCTGTAGTTTATATCTTCTTGTGTGTGATAAATTTGCAATTATAGAAACTAATGTTATAGAAACACAATCACAACTATATTCTCGATCGATCGATCATGAAACAAAATCTGTACAAAGGACCAAACTAATGCAATTCTCACCTTACACCATAAATGAGAACGTATCCTGTTAGAATGAGCTAAAAAAATGAAAACTATGCAAATTAAGTTCATATCTGTACAAAGGAGACCACTCTGTGGATAGATTACCACACTTTATTGCCTTTGTGTAAGTTCATAACAATTTGAATCAGCTTGGAGAGTTTTGTATTCGTTGGTGACACTGGAACTCCAACTGCACTGAGATGATAAGCTTAAGAACCAACATTTCCAGTTCCTTATCGCAGCTGCAAACCAAAACACAAGGCCACAAGTAAGTTCTGTAGTTAAATTTATAGAATTTTCAATCAAAGGATGATAATAGTGTTGATATGATGATCTTCTTAGCAGTGTCAATTGTTCTTTACATTTTTTTTTTACTCTTGAGAAAACCAAAACTTGTATTGCTTTTCTGTATTCACAGATTTTAAAATAGTTTAAATTCAGTATGGGTGAAGGGAATAGATCAACACATACATTGCTCTAGAAAAAAGAGGATTTGTGTCTCATAAAAGTAACTCCTTTCATGATCAGCATGGATCCTGCATGAAAAGAAAAATTCTTGTGATAAATCTGAATGGCACGCATTGTTCCATAGAAATTTCTTTGACCTTTTTGCTAAATAGTTGTGCAAGATGATCATCATAGAAATAAAAGTGTGGAGTGGGATGTGTATGAAACTAACCTGTTTTCCAACAACACTCATGAGTTCATTTTGTATATCATCAAGAAACACATCTTGATAGCTCATGTCTGGACTGACTCCATAATTTAATCTGACCGCGTGGTCATCGATATTTACGTTTTTGTGCTGAGCAACACTTGTTCTTTTCTCTACATCAATATCATTTGTTAGAGATGTTGTTTTGTCTTTAATTGTGGCACCAGTGTTGTTATCCCTATTAGTCGCAGTAGCAGCTGAATTGTGATGACTCAGTAGTGAAGAATGAGACAGTAGATTGCTTTGCTCGAGGCCAAAGATATGGCCTGTTTGGTATGGAAGATTAACTCTTTGCAGCTTCCACTCGCGGCTCCTGTTTTGATCTTCACTGATGGTGTCGAAAGCTGTCACATTGTCGATTTTTCCTTTCTGGTCATGATTGCTGCTGAACGATTGGAAACTTGTCGTCTGTTGTGAAACTCCAATGCCACTTGCAGAAGGATAGGAACTTCCAGATAATCCATTCACGAAGCTGCTCTGTCCATCGACATAAAGGTCCTGACGAGATGTACCAAATGGCGACTTCATGTAGTTGGCAGGCAAGGGCGCGATGCTCGTACTAACACTGAGATGCCCGAAAATCTGTTTTGAACTCTCATTTGAAGAGGTTTGCTGTGTCAAGGCAGGTGAAAGTCTAGAACTATGACTTGCATTATTGTTCAAGATATTGCTCCTTTGCTGAGGGAGAGAAAATTGTTGCAAATGCTGAGCCTGATGCATGGTTAAAGACGCATTCATTTGTCCACTTATCGTGCCTCCGGGTAATGAGAAGCTCGACGGTTGTGAAGATGTAAGAAAGTTTGGCATTCCTTCGCCAAACTGTAGATTCATGCTTCCATATGGTTGAACTGCTGCTGGTGTCTGCCCAAATTGACTTAATTGAATGTTGTTGGAGGGTGTTTGGGGATTGCTAATCCGTTTATTGTTCATTTGCTGCGCATTCGCAAGTTGTACACCAGAAGCAATGAGACCTAATTGATCAACAGCCGATGCACTGATGATCACATTCATGTTACTTCTTGGTCCTGGATGATGTATTGCTGCTCGTCCTTGTGGTGGAATCTGAGAAACAGCAGCAAGACCTTGAACATCAAAACCGTCAATCAAACTCACTGGATCATACGATGCATCGTGGCCGCTTGCAAAATGTGAATCCAGCCTTCCCTGATGTTGCGGCATGCTTACTCTCCTCAAATACAGGCGATACTTCTATTCGTGTACAAGAAGGACACGGTTTAGAGAAGCAGCATAGATAAACTAGAAAGTGCAGTAATAGCATTGAATCTTCAGATTAGTTCATCTCTGGAAAACTCATTTGTATAAGAAAAGCTGAACTCATTTGTATAACTTCAGAATCTATTCTTGTCTTACAGGTCCCCTTTAATTCACTATGAATTGTCAACCTATATTTGTTTGATATGGAACAAGAACTCTGAATCATTTGATGCCATGGAATAGAGTATACTACAGCTTTAAGATGATGCCTAATTAAGCAAAGTCTTGATGGAGTTAACAACAGATGTAGCATGAGTTTGCATTTTAAGAATACCAAATTCAAACATATAATTCTGATGACCAATTTTTGTTTTAATTTAAGTAATATATTCATTGGTTCTAGTTATGTAGATAAATCAAGAATATGTGACAGGTTAGCTTTCTTGTATTCAAGAAACAATGGTGGTCAGGTATCAACTTCCACTCACAACCTTGAAAATTAAGATAACTTTTAGATTTCAATGAGTAAGTAGATCATTTAATATAAGAAGAGTTGCTATTCATGGTAATGGTAACAATAAGAGAGTTTAAAATGATGTGCAGAGATACCTGCAAGTGACTTGCAACATTCTCCCTAGTAAGTCCAGCCACATTCATCAGCTCAAGGATTTTCTTTGGAACAGCCTCTGCACAGAGAATCAACATCAACAAGTTTTGAAACTTTCAATATAACTCCAAACAAATTTCAGAGAATGAATGGAGGAACTTACTGTCGACGCCCAATTGATTGACAGCATTCACAAACTTTTGGTGGAGATCAACAGACCACACAACCCTGGGTTTCTTCGAATGAGAAGGGTCTTCATGCTCTTCCGAGGCCTCCTCATCGTCGTCGTCGTCATCCTTCACTTCTTCCTTCTTCCTCTTGGCACTCTTCCAACTCCCTGCGCAAGCAGAGGAAGCATTGTCTCCTTCATCCACACCCCCTCTCTGCCTGTCATTATCCTCGAGGCTCCCGGAGTTTTCCAAGTCCTTCAATCCACTTCTCTTCTTCCTCACCACATGCTGCCATATGTTCTTCAACGACTCCATCCTCACCGGCTTGATGATGTAGTCGCAGGCGCCATGGGTGACACCTTTCATGACGACGTCTTTATGGTCATCCGAAGACATCACTGCGCAGCAACAGATTGGAACTTAAGAACAGAAGGGAGAACTGTTCTTTTACTGAACACAGGGGGAAAAAAGTAGTTTTTGAACTGGAATTAACTCACTGATGACTTGAAGAACAAGCAGACAAAAAGAGGAAGTTAAGGATGAATCAAGGGAGAAGAAATTGAAAGATCAAAAGAGATGAAAAAGGGAGAAGAAATTGGTGACGGACGCCTCGGAACTGAAATCGAACATTAGAAGAAATTGCTTACTGATGACGGGGAGATCCATCTCCAACCCGATGTGCTCCAGCAACTTGAATCCGTCCATGTCGGGCATGTAAACATCGGAGAGCACCAAATCGAAGCACCCCTTGTTGGCGCGAAGGATATTAAGCGCCGCCTCCGCCCGGGAGCAAGTCGTCACTGCCCAAGAACAACGCCGATGCCCTAGCGAATCAGCCTCGCCCCCAAACCTAAACCAAAAAAAGCAATCTTTCCCACGCGAGGTCGGAAGAAATTACCGTGGTAGAGGCACTTGCGGAGCATCCGGTCGAGGATCATGAGGCAGGTGGGATCGTCGTCGACGAGGAGCACCCGGAGGCCGGCGGGGAACTCCGCCGGCGCCGCAGCGGCTCCGCCCGAATCCAGCATTAGATTGCAGTCAGAATATACCTCGATCCGGGCAAGATCTAGTCGAACGAGGAGGATTCAACTCTCTCCCGATCTCCGCTTCAAATCCTATTTCTCTCTTCCTTCCTTCTCCTTCTTCTCCGGATTTTATAATTGTTAAATTTGTGATGGCGATAAGAACAGCAGGACCAGCTCAGTTTCTTTACGAGGCTCGTCAAAATCGTATCTTTCACATCGTCTCATTCCTAAAAATACTATTTTTACCACGCGAACAAATTAATAATTTTCGGCCGAATTTTGAGATTTCTCAAATCTTTTATTACTTTCTATGAATTAATACCTATTTTAGCAATATTTATATTTACAGTATAATTAATTACGAAGTCTGTGATTTCAAAAATCTCCTTCCTAGATCATTGCCATTTAAGGCTACAATATTTGTTAGTGTCCAATCATTGATTGACTAAATAAATTTCTTTTGAAATTTTAAAATCATCATAAATTGTATAGAATATCTTGAAATATTCTAAAATAAATTTTTTTATTACAAATAAAAATTATTAGGACCACAGTCAAAAGAGTATTTTTTTTTCTGTTAACGTCTTACTCTTTCTAAAATAATATAATTATTTTAAAATTAAAATTAATCGAAGCTATTTAAATAATATGTTTTGAGTTTGAAATCAAATTATGAATTTAATATAATGTACATCTCATAAAATAAAAAATTATGATGATTTAAAATTTAATTATAATTTATAATATTATGTTATAATAATTATAATTTAGTAATTATTATCATTGAATATATGAATATTAAATTTTAAATTTTGTAATTATTATAACATAAATATTAAATTTTAAATTTTGAAAAATCATAATTTTTAACGAACCATATGACATATAATATATTAAACTGAAATTTATTAAAAGATCTATAGATTATTGAGTGAAATTAATAATAATCCAATTTAAACTAAAAAAATCATTTAAATTTTTTTTGAAGACTTTAAATAATTTATTTTAATTTTTTAATATTATAATAGTTATTAATTTAAAATTTAAATAAAAATATATAAGACAATAATAAAAATAATAGAGAATGAATTAGAAAAGAATCGGATAGTACGTCATTTTGATTATCTAATTATTTAAATTAATCCTAAAAAAAAAATTTGGAGCGCGTCGTGACTGTAGTCGGACGAGAAAGCGGAGGTGACGATGGAAGAGGCGAGGTCTCGAATCAAAAAACCGGACCGAGGCAAATCAAACTAGACCGGGCCGGAGTCATTGAGCCCCTTAAAAGTCGCCTCGGATCTCGAACTTTCCCTTCTCTTAATTCTTCTTTTCCCATTTCCATCTCCGTTGAGAGACTTCCGATCTGATCCTCGCCGGCGTCGCCGAGATCTCCGTTCGTAGCCACCATGAACTCATCTGGAAGCAGCTCCAATCGCGGCGCCCGCTCATCGGCCGCCGGCGCCTCCTTCGACTCCTACCAGTTCGACTTCGGCGTCGCTGGATTCGCCCGCGGCTCCGCCTCCCGCCCCATTAAAGACCAGAAGCCCACCGGTTCCTACGGTTCGGCGTCCTCCGCGACGGCGCCTTCTTGGTCGTACCAGCCCTCTCGGCCCTCGTGGACGCCTGCCGCGGCGCCCTCATCGGCCAGATCTGGCAATATCAACGGCCCCGCTTCCATGGTCGGCGATATCTTTGGCAAGAGTTGGGCGTCCGCGACGCCTGCTGCTGGGATCGGGATCCCTAAGTCGGACTCTAATCTTTTTAGCGATCTCGTTGGATCCGCCCTCGGCCAGGGTCGTGGCGGATCTGGAAATGTTCCTTTGAATTCAGCGCCGCCGAAGAATGCCGTGGGATCGACTGCTACCGCCACATATGCCGCAAGTAGTACCCCGATAAGGCCCAACAGCTGGGGATCTGCCGATAAGGTTGGAAATCTCTCCTCTTTTAACCAGCCTGGTCCAAAGATTGGTGCTCCAATGAGTACTGGTGGGCAGCCAATGAAATCAATGGGGGGAATGCCTAAACCAGATCCTTTTGCTTCATTGGGTGGCTTTGGATCAAACTCCTCTGTGAAATCAGCAACCCAATCGGTGAACTCTTCTGGTATGAACAGAGGCAATGTTGGTGCAGGTGCTGGAGCAAGTGCCCCTGACTTCTCTTTTGGTGCATTTCAGAATGCCAATAGCAGTGGTAGTTTTTCATCTCCCCTGCAACCACCACCACCGAATCCCCCTAAAGAAAGCATGGATCCATTGGATTCCTTCTTTTCTTCGTCTGCTGCAGGTGCTCCTGCTTCTGAGGCACCGGTAAGTCAGCAATTCTCTGAGATGACTGATTGGGACATGGCTTCTGAATTCGGGAGTCATGACAATGGCGGACCGACAACGGAGCTTGAAGGTCTGCCGCCGCCACCCTCAGGTGTGACTGCTCCTGCAGCAAAGGCCAAAGGACAGGACAATTACAAACAGGGGCAGTTTGCCGATGCGATCAAGTGGCTTTCATGGGCCGTGGTGCTTTTGGAGAAAACTGGGGATCACAATTCCACGGCGGAGGTGTTGTCTTGCAGAGCTTCATGCTACAAAGAAGTCGGCGAGTATAAGAAGGCAGTGGCTGATTGCTCAAAGGTGCCTACTTGATGCTATATTGTTTCTTGAAAAATCTTAAGATATCTAAATGTTGCTCCTCATCAGGTTTTGGAGAAAGATTCTGAAAACATCTCGATGCTCGTGCAACGCGCACTTTTATACGAGAGCATGGAAAAATACAAGCTTGGTGCTGAGGACTTGAGGATGGTTCTGAAAATCGATCCTGGTAACAGGGTTGCAAGAAGCACAATCCACCGCCTGAATAAATTTGCTGAATAGGGATCGAGATGGACCTTCCCCACCCTGCTTCTCTCATACTGTGAGATTGATAAAGTTGTAAAATTTTCTTTGTGTTTCTACCAGTCACATGGTTTTGGAATAATCGCCTCTGATCCTTGCAAATGGTGTTATGGTATACGACCAATTTGAAATTTGAAACTTGAAACCTTCTGCACTCATGGTTATTTGTTGTTTCTCAAGATTGTGTTTCCTATGCTAAACTTTTTCTCCTGATTGCTATTGACTTCATTATCAGTTTGTTTAGGGTGTTTGTTTTATCAAGTAACACATGATGGAAAGATTCTTCTGATAATTTGTAATGGGGGAACACAATTTCATCATAGGATTTCATGAGCTAGAAGATTTCATACAATTTTATCTGCTTACATTGTAATAGCTTTAGTTAGCCACTAACTGATGCAACTATTACTCACTATGGTGTTCATTTTTTTCCTTTTTCTTGAAGCATGGCTATTAACCTAGGCAAAGCATCAACTCAACTTAGTTTGAACTATATAGGCTTTTATCGGTCCAACATAAAGCATGTGTTGATGAACTTGATAATGGAATATGAGATGAGGTGAGAAACATACTGAGGAACAGATATCACACACAACTCCAAACAAGTCTCACACTTCTACTAAACCTGGTAAGAAATGTTAATGATGCAGCCAAGTTAGTACTTACTTCAGGGGCAACAATACTAAGAACAAGATAGGGGAAGTATTCAAGGCAGGGCTTGCTGATCTGACATAGTATGAAGTTTGCGTATCATGTTAGTAGCTGCAGATGATCGTGCCTCACAAGGATTGCTCCTAAAGTCGCCGACGACACTAGCTTCGAAGTCGATTCCTCTGACTGATACACTAGCCTGGAAACGTTCTGTGAGAAGAGAAACAAAATTTGCTGATGAGTGACGACTGTCTACAACCAGAAATGAAGTGATGTGCCAAAGAGCTGCACAATGGCTTTAACTTACCATTGGCAATGGATGGGAACACAGAGTATCTCGGCATTATCCAGCCATTCTGGCAACAAATGTTGTCCAATTCCTGCAAAAGTCGAAATTTTTTGTTGTTTCTTCAACAATGCATCACAAAAACGTAAGAAAATACATAAGAGAATCAATACTATAAGCAAAGCTATATGATGCAAAGTTTTTGTTATTTTCTTCTTGCCTGACAAGGACTTTTCGATGGGAGAATTGCTTCCGATAATCTCCTAACTCTGATCTCTTGTTGTGGGCTCTTAATCTCGGAAAGTGAGGACCTCGATGTGCTTGTATGCATGTGGCTCGAGCTTAAAGCATTATTGGTGAGAATCACTGATTCAACATCCAATTTCCCTTGGAGAAAACAATAAACACATATTAGAGTACTATCTATGCAACACCAACTGCTTGCATTTTTAAAAAACTTTGCGATAAACACTGACACTGAAGCATGTCATGGAACAGAGATTTATGGTTAGAGTTTTAATAAGCATAATCCAGTTCCAGTCGCACAAGGAATTTGCTGACCGATACGAAAAAGAATTTACCAGATAGAATTGCTTGTATTTTCATCTCACACTGAGCAAGTTCATCATCCAAACGTCGATGTTCTCGAACCTATCAGCAAGGGAATTCATTAATAAAAATGGGGGGAAACAACCCATAAGAATACCAAAACAGCCTCTACCAAATCATCTCGGCTCTTCTGAAGAATTCTCAAGGAAGCATGCACCACTTCATGTTTCTTTGAAGGCGCGGCAGGATCAAGTTCATCAATATTTTCAGATGTACAGTTTGCTGCAACTGGTATATGAGGCAGATGATAGGAATCTTCTGTACGCCGTCTCTTTATTATATTCGTTCCATCTACCTATAAATGACAGAAAAAATTTCAACCATAGAGTTAGGAAGATAATATGAGTTCTAAAATGTCAGATACACAAAGTTCTACTTCATATCGATATCCATCAGATAAGACGTTAATACATATGCCAATTGTTACAGATTTTACAACAGGAGAAAGTAGAAGATAATAGTGTAGTATTGTTCTAGGAGAAAGAGTATACAATATTTCGTCATAATCTTAAAAGAGAAGGAATATGATGCTTTATAATATCAAGATAATTGTCGAGGTTATATCTAGATAGTTGGAAGTAACGAAAAAAAGGGGGGAAAGCTAGAACTAGCAACACATATTGTATTTTAAAACATGTAAATCAACTACAAAGAAATACTTCTTGAGTTTTATATTGAAGATGTACCTTGTCAGTGCAACCATTACTGCCATCTAAAGAACAGTAGATATCACCTCCGCGGCTATTCAAACATGGGCTTGCAATGACACCTTTCCTGCTTCCAGCATCCTCTCTCGATGATGATTGTTGCAACTGATCAGAGGATGAGTTGTTCCCGATCTTACAACGATCGGAAACAACAAATGATGGTTCATTTAGAGATTTGCTAATTGTAGCGGTGTTCACATCTGATTTTCCTATCTCGTTGGTGTTCTCATTTATGGCAGATTTGTCTACTACTGCCTCATCTCTCGATGCTGGCAACAGGTAAGATTTGTTTAGCCCATGATCTATCATTGTAAATGGTCTACCTGCCTCTGATAAATTATGCACATCTATCGAATGCCTTGGTGAGGAATTCAAATAAGGAGATTGTGGTGCCACTCTGTTATAAAAACTCGATATTATAGGAAAAATAGAGCAACAATTCCATGTTCATGATGGCCTGGATATACACATTTACGTACCTCGACAGCCAATCAGACAATATATCAACATATGGCAACAAATGGTAGTACTCAACCACTGAAGTGACTTCAGGGGTTAAGCCAGCTTTAACAAGAGGCCCTCTCAAACTGTAAAATGGAGTTGATGCTATCATTAAAGTTGGATAACAAAGAGTAGTTCAATCAACACAAACAATATTTCACAAAAATACTGTTAAAAAACACAAAATCAAACTATCGATAACAAAATCGCAAATGCCAAACAGTTAGATATAAACTTTCATTGTTATTGTGGTAACAGACCTGCTTAGAACATCTTTAATAGAAAATGCAACAAGTGCGCCATTAACAGTGTCCAGAGATTTCATTATATACAGCATAGTTGTTGTCTTTTCATCATTTAATGAGTATACCAAATGATCTTCCAGAACACAGAATTTTGAGCAGCAATCACCTGTTCCATTGCAGGAAAAAATACTTTCAAAATGACACTGTAAATAAATAACAAAGGTTTTAGTTAAATTTCTTTGACAGTCAAGGGAAGATGGATATAAAAGTTGTCCATACAAATAAGCAAATGCTGCAAGAAACTTGTTAAATCAACAAAGTTGAATGAAGATAGTAATATAATAATAACAGCCAACATAGATCACTCTTCTTTTTGAAAGTGAAAAAAAAGAGACTAGGGTAAGTGATTCAAAAGTGATTCAAAACATGAGGACAAACACAAACATCAATGTCAATAGTAAAAAAAAATGTTTCATGCCGTTTAGTAATGTGATTCAATCTAAATTGGATAGTATTGCATATTAACAAAAATAGTAGTGGACTAGTATTGACTGCCTTGATCAATACATTAATAGTGGTCTAGTGTCAAAAAACATGATCTATCCATCCAGTATGTGTTTGGAGAGGAAGGTGATTAATCACTTCAAAATAGACCTTACTAGCCCTTTAGGAGGTTGATGCAAATAATTCATAATCATTTGGATAAATGAAGAGGATCACATTAAGGAACAGAGTCTCACAAATGAAGGGACACAATCAACTTCATACCCCTGCAGAAATATAGAAAATTCTTGCAATAAAGATCAAGATTTATATGCTCCTATAAAATCTCACAATCAACTTCATATCTTGTGCACAAGAAGTATATATGATAAGACATCAAATTGAGCAACTTCATATCTTGTGCAAAATATGGAGAACTGTACACGTATGACAAGATGTTCGATTCAATAGCCTGGAAAAAACTATTTATCGATATATTCCAAATTCTACATCCTTAATGTAATTAAAAGAGGATAGGTAAAGTTACAATCTAAAAAAGAGAGAATTAAGGAAACACTAACACCTGTTTTTTGCTGTACAGTAGAAATTGCAAGATGCTGCAGTGAAGCTTCATTTTTCAATGATTTGTTGGAATAGTCCGAAGAAAAAGATTTGATTGCAAATCTTTCCTCTGGCAAAGACCATATTCCCTGAGTTATAGAACCAAACTCGAGATAACATTTTTCTTGGTCAGCATCTACAAGAAATACAGCAACCTTTGAAACTGGCCATCCATCCATGCTTGTAGAATTCTTCAATGCATCTAAAGTTGTAGCAATATCACATGCACTCATAATCTCCTTTTCCATGATAGAGAGCTCTTTGTCCAAATCTAGTGAATATTCCACATTTTTGTGCATGAATTTCATAAAACTAAGAAGACTAGGTTTGCTTATAGTTGCTTGTTTGCAGAATGATCTAAAATCAAGAAACACATGATGTGGAAATTGCTTCCTGTGGTAATAGTTGTAGAGAAGGACAACAGAATGCATCTGCATTATTATGTACAAAAGAGCAAAGCAATCAAGACAACTTTAATGTGGCAAGCTATGGTACTAACTAATAACTAGGCTAAATAAGATAGAAAACTGATGAGATGACTCATAAAAATGTTTGATACAAACAATATTTGCTAAAATCAGACAGTCCATGAAACATTGTTACATAGATGGCCAATTTTCCGCCTAAATTTCTTCACATACAGATGGGTAGTTAATGCATATTAAAAGAATTCTGCTCGACCTGTTTATCCTTTTTAGTGAGATATGATTGTGAAATGAATTGATTTTACTTATAGATATGATGCACAAAAAATTCTCAAGTATGAAATTTATTAGAATCTTCTATGTTTAAAGCCTCAATAATTGACCAACAATAAAAGGAGAAAAAATAAAAAGTAAAAAATACACCAATTTTCATTGAAAAGTGAACAAGATCCTTTTTCATATAAAGATTCTCAAACAAAGCTGGAATTTTGCTAATATCTCCACTAAGTAGAAACTTTAATCGGTAGCATATTGAAAGGAGTAAGTGTTGGCGCATTCATGCCCTAAGTAAGTGTTTTGATGCCATGATGCAACTATTCATGTTGTAATAGGTTTCACTACCTCCCATAGTTAACCGCAAAGAAGAAAGAAGTAGGAACGAAGATTCCAAACCATGTTAAATTTGCCTTGTTAGCAATTGGTATGCGTAAACATATTTATGTTTTTGTTTTGTTGCAGTTACATTGTTTGTGACCTTGCTACGCACTAGCAAGAGTAGATAAGTTTGCATTTGCAGGTATAATCACTATTCACCTAACTTCTTCGGTCATCTATGTACATTCGGTCCCCAACAGTGAGGACACAAATCTACTACATTGAGAAGTCAACTATGTTTGACAAGAAGAAAAACAATTATCATGTCAATCCTGATCGCTTTGTATAAAATTCCCAATACCATCAACACTAACAGGTCACATTTTGTTGATTTGTCATCCAAATGCCCTATCTTGTAATCCTGTCTTCCTAGTACTTTCATCTAATAATTCGAGACATCAGGTTACCATAATGAGGGTGTTCTCCCGCAACCCCAACATGGTCATGATCCATCGCTCTTCCACAACCCCCAATAAACTCAATAGGCACAACTCACTATGCACGTTGATTAGAGTAAAGATGGGAAAATAGGGTGGGATGGCGTACCTGTCTGGCGACGGATTCTTGCTCCTCTTGCGAGGGCGAGGCCTGCGGAAAAGCCCTCGCGGGGAGGAGGGGCGCGACGAGGTGGTCGATTAGGGCTTGCACGGTGTCCTCCATCGGCACCGCGACAGGCGGCGGTGGCTCCGGAGCTCCTCGTTTCGCTGCGAGGGCAAGGGGGCGGGAGGAAGCAGACATGGCTTGGAGGAGAGACCGGATCGCCGAGCCCAGGGTTGAGAGTTGGTGTTCGATATTGGAGAAGAAAATGCGAAGGGATGCCAAGAGAAAAATGGGCGCCAAGAAGAAAAGGAGAGACGAAGAAGAAGGCGCTTCCACTTTTGGGCTTCACGGCGCGCTCGATAGCAGGCGTGAAGTGAAGTGTGAATTGGAAATTGTGACGTGATTTATATAAATATATATATATATATATATTTATTTGTATTTTAATGTGCCCGCCAAGTTTGGTTGAGGGTCATTAAGGGCAAACAAACTTAATGAGCCAATTAAAAACGATAGCACAAACAAGACAAATCGGTGAAGTGATGAAGGGGCATCTCTAAACATAATTAGAGATTACTATTAAGCAGACAAAAGAATAGAGCTATGAGCTAGATAATGAGTACATTGCTGAAGCAAGATTTTTTTGACATGACCAATTATGTACATAAAATTAAGCACAAAACAATCTTTACATCGTCGAATGAGACCCGATTCAACTGCAAATGGGTCGTCGTCTTCGCTTTATGACCTTTTCTAAGTTCTCAGAAACTAATGCGGTCAGGTTTTGGTTCTCAAATTTGATGTCTGAACTAAACCTGCAAGAAAGGATTTATGTCATCAATGACATTACACCTAAAGTGTAGTAGATACTCCGAGAGAAGATTAGGGATATTAATTGAAAACAAACAGGATTTCCTACTGTTGTGTTTACTTGTCCAACTCAGAAGGGAATTAATGGACGAAAATGAAATTTATACATATCCTAAACATAAATCACCAAGTGAGAATATTTCTCTCCATTCCATTGGGAAATGAAACAAAGAAAAGAACTGAATTGTGACATCTATTTCTAATCAATTACAATCTTTTTCTTAACTTGGACAGAATCAACATTTATTTTACGTTCATTTCTTTGCTACAGTTCAAGCAGATAACATTTTTTTCTTTTCCTTTCTGTCATCTAAACTTATTTCATTTCCCTTCTATTTTCTTCTATCAAAGTAAAGACATCATTATATTGTGTCTACTTGAGATGAAGAAGAGGGGAAGGAAAGGATCAGTGATGGGGAAGGAGGATGCTCCATTTTTCAATGGGAACCAAATCTGAGGAGAAGAGCTTCGTGTCGCTCTCTTCCTCCCCTTATTTTTTATTCTTTCACCAAAATAGACAAGGGAATTGACTAGTTCCTATCTCCCCTTTACCTCTACCTGGGCTATCTTCCCCTCAAGTACACACTGCATAAAAGTGGACACTAAATCGAGAGGTAATGAGTCGTGCTTACTTGGGATCAAGTGTTATTTTTTGAATTTCTTTGACGGCTGAACTTGCGGCATACAATGACATCTTTCCCACCTGGAGAGGAAAAAAACTTAGATTTGAGACATACTAAAGGCATGGAAAAGTAGTAACAAGAAAAGTCACAGAATAATATTTGAGCATACCTCCAGCATTTTAATCTTTGCTTCATGATTATTCGGGAGGCAGCGAATCTCATCAGCCATACGAGATGACACCCTTAAGCTCTCTGGAGATAAGAAGTTGAGGACCAGCTGAACTGATGACTGCAAGATTGAAAGAAAGTAGCATGCTAATTTTGTTTCCTGAGAAAACAATCTTTCTTAGAAAATGTCATTTAAATGGAGATGAAGGGTAAGGCTGATAGTGTGGAGCCAAGTTTAGTGCCACTTGGTGAAAATTATCAGATTGGGCTTCACAAGTTATTGTATCAGTTCTCTGATTTGAGTGGCGGGTCATGATAGCCAATGCACTATATCAATTTCATGAGCAAACTCCTAAGCAATATTGTTGGAAACCTAACAAAACGTACTAAAAGGCCAACAGAAACCACAAAAAAAAAAATTAAAAATTCTTTTTACATACCTAAGTTCATCAATAGCATGAAAAAAACTCAGGTAAAACAAATGAGTTCATAATCAGAATTTACTATTTTCAACCCCATGATTCTGTGTAGGTTTTTGTTCCAACTCGTTATTTTGTATCTCATAAACAACTATCATATGATAAAAAAAAACAACGCTTGTACCTAGAGTTGTAGAAATTATTTGGCACTTGAGATGCTTTGACTTTATCTGAAACTGAATCTCACCTGGAGATACCTAAGCTGAAAAGCGCATCCAGAAGGAATAAAAACAGCCTCACCGACATGTTGCACAAAAGACCATGGCTCGATTCCTGGCAAGCAGACAAGCAAACTTACTGAATAAAGAGAAGTCCACTACAATAGCAAAATGGATCTTGGAGTCATCATCAAGATGAGAAACTTTTAGTTAGACATCTTGAGCATAGAATAAAGAGAAGCTAACAATCACATAGACTTACTAAATTCTTCCTTTAGCATTTGCTTCTTATCTTTACTTAGATACACTGCTTGATCATAAACAGGCAAGACCTGCCAAACTCATACATGTAAAAATTACATAAAATGGTACATAAGGCGACACAAAGTAGTTGCAAAAGGTTGGTTTACTGAATCTGTAGATTGACTAGTATTTGTGAGGTGTTTCCAATGTGTCTTCAAGAACTCATTGAGCTTAGGGATGTCTTGTCGCCGGAAAACATCCCATACAACTCCAGGGCATGTTCTTTCAGAAGAGTCAGAACAACAAGAATCCCTCTTTTCATGGCCACTTGAACCATTGCTATTGAATTCATGAAAATCCATAGGATTATCCTCGGTCGCTTTCAAACCCAAGGAAAACTCATTTTCTTTATGATGTTCTTGAGATTCAAGAGCAGGTTGCCGTGTAATCCCATTGAAAGGCATATTAGAATATGTAAGGTAGTCATCCTCGGGTGGATTTTCAGGTTTAAACTTATTGAAGTTCCTATTAGATTCAGACCCCATCAAAGCTGCCTCTGGTGTGTGCATTAATAGGGAAACCTAAACAAGGACAAAGGCATCAGAGACTGTACCATTAAAATGACAACCACATTACTGAGATAGTAAATAGAGTATAAAATACCGCCTGCAAAGATTCATTGTCCAAGGAAAAAATTATTAATACTGCCTGTGAAAATGTGAATAAAATATTTAAAGTTCCATCTTTGTATTATCATATTAGAATTGAGTTTCTGAAGTGTCAGTGCCACCATCATGTTCATAAGCTCAAGTCAGTGAGTTCCCAGACAATAATGTCTGACTAGTTGATTGCCTTATATACCTCCATGTGTTTTAGAAAATCAGACAATTGAATTGAAATTCAGTTAGATGAAATCCAACAGCTGATCTTCTCATTTAAGACAAATATCATATAGTAATCCAAGAACATATGCATGTGGATAATGAAATGAATCCTTAAAAGGCTAAAACTGAACTAAAGCATGATCTAATGTGGAATCTTGAACAGAACAAAATAGAAATAAACTAAGCTGAGAGGCTTTTAACCTAACCATGATGCTAAAGCATGCAATTATTAAAGTCTAAACCTGAACATGAGAGGAAGATGAGTCATCAAATCTAGTATCAAATAAGGGGGAACATGTTTAAAAGCAATGTCTCTTCCACTCTATGATCTTAAACTAGCTAGCATAATTACCACGTGCTTTCAATTATCACCTCAAGCAATGTGTTATAATCCAATATGGATGACAAGCAAATCCTGAAGAACAAGTAAACATCACATATCAAGTTCCATTCAACATACTTGGCAAGGCACAGTTCCTCGCCAACAACACCTTTGCAAATCACAAGGAATTGAAAACACCATTGCAACTCTAAGAATTTATAATGGAACACAGAGTTAGATGTAAAAATAATCTGTCGAACAGGTTCTAACATGTGGGCTGAGCATATAATCAATAATAACAAAGAACAAGACAGCATTAAGTGACAATCTCCAAAAATGAAACTGACTGATAGGAATTGAAAATGGCAAATTGACTAACCTACCATATCACCCATATTAACTTGAAGGTTGGCAACAGGAGCACCTTTACTGAGCTCTTTGTGCGTACCATAAGAAATAACAAGTCTAGGGCCTATTTCATTTTGCATTGTATCATGTGGCAACTTGGCAACAAGATTCAGAATACCCCACTTGTAATGAAGAAATTCAATCAAAGGGAAATTAACAAGAAATTCTGGTCTTTGACATAATATAAACTCTTCCACTACACTTGGAGTTGGCCAATCCTTTATTCTTAACATTGCTTGCGAGCCATCTTCGCAGGTACACTCTGAATATCCCTTAATGAACTGACCTAGCTGAAGTTCAACCTGCCAAAGTATAGTTTGTAGGTCAAACAAATGGCACCATGATGATTGTAAGACAGGTTCTTAAACTGAAAGGTATTAGAAAATTCAGTCATTTGCTGATTACAATGAACAAGCAACCTTGATTAGATATAATCAAGGACCATATCTATTGATCCTTAACTTGAAGATTTTACACTGCTATTAGTCTACAACAACAACAACAACAACAACAACAACAACAATAACAACCAAGCCTTATCCCACTAGATGGGGTCGGCTATATGGATCCTTCTACGCTATTAAGCCCTATTCCCTACCATATCATCATTTATATTTAAATATATTTTATTTTGTTTTATTATTGCTAACCAAGTCGTTTTTGTCTTCATCTTCCCCTACTATTAGTCTATTAAAAGTAAAATATAATCACCTGTAGATGATATTTATTTATGGAATTATTTACTAAGACAAAAATAGGAGGAAAAAGAGAGGAAAAGGAATAAATTTGTCAATTTCTGTTGTTTACCAAGAAGGAATTTAATTATGTCCAATCCCTTTCATTTCCTCCAAAATCAGATGGAAGTAAAGGGAAAAGCAGTATTGGTCTGTATATATACAACATTTAAATTCATCCTTCTGATTCTCTCCAAGTAACAAGATGGGTGGCAGTAGTTGGTCGGTCACTGACTCTCCCAAAATTTTCCAATAGAAGAACCTCCCTATGAACCCTAATACTGACTATATTTTAAAAATATAAAATACAAATAAAAGTATAAATAAAAATATGATGGATGAAAAATACCTGAGATAATGAGAGGTTCTAAGAGAAAATGATTTCCCATAGTCAAAGATTATCGGAATAAAGTGACACTTAGCATCAAAAGTAAAGTATCACAGTAATTATCAAAGTTCCAAAAAAGTGAAATATAATGGTAATAGCATGCCTCAATGACATTAAAGTTGTCATAATAACCTTGTGAGCAGCATTATTTCACATCAAATAAAGAATCGTAGTCACCAAGAAGCAGCATACCTCTGACTGATCATTACAGCTGAAGGCTTTCACCTTTATACTATCGTCAGTTTTCTTGTCTATCATTTCTTGAATGCCTCTCCAGATAATAGTTGGATCCCAACTTGAAGCCAATGGGCACTCAAATGTGTGTCTTACAACAACTGGTTCACCCCTAGACCAATGCTGATGAAAATGATTTATACCATTAAGTTTTATGTCTTGTGCTACTGGAAAGTACAAGAAATTATCAATGCTACTCTCTCTATTGGAGCATTGGCGACAAGTGAATGCACTTGACCCATTCGATTCAGAAACAATATTATTTTGACAAGGGCAGCCTGGCAAAGTATCTGGATCTCGAGTTATGCATCCATTGACCATTTCCTCAGCACTTTTGACCAGTTTTGCAACCCAGTTTATTTTGAAAAGCCGTCTTAAAACTAATTCTGAGGAGCCACAACCACCTGCCTCAACAGGGCAACATGGGATTGTGCCATCTCTGTTTGCTTTCCACTTGGGAAATTGATGGGCAAAGTTAATTGAGCATTCATCAGTCTCAGTTTTTCCAGATGATTCTGGACATGCGGTTTCAGCAGCAACATCTTTGCTTCTATCAGATGACCAACCATCGGTGGGCAGAGTAACTGAAGATGCCCGTCGAATATCACGACAACAGTTGAGGCATAAATCATATGAGCACTTGGTGCAATGGCGATGATAATCAAGTATTGGCACCTTGCACAAGTCACTGCACATAGAAATGATAACATAGCTTAATGCCAACACTAACATAACTGAGTGAGTGTAATCACTTAGGGGGGAAAATTATGCATTAGATGGGGAAGTACCAGCACATCTGTTCATCAGCATCTATCTTTGCTCTAGGAATATCAGATTTAGGCCCTGGGACATGATAACTAACATAATATGAGAAACGTAAAAGGAAAAAAGGCAAACAGTAGTGAAAACTCTAGACCAGTGCATTAAAAAAAAAAGGAACAACAAGATGAAATACCATACGCCCTTGTTTCAACTCCAATTTCGAAGCATTGATCCCTATATATATTCTTCAGGATAGGGAGGATGAATTTCAAAAGGCTATGAAGATATCTCAATTTATCTATGGCAGGCATCTCATGTATCTTAGCCTAATACAAAGGAAAGCATGAGTTAACAAAAACACACACATCAATGAGAAAAAGAGCTGAAGGATATATATGACTGCAATTGTTAATTTGAGAGAAGAAAAAGTGAGCCCTACCTTAACTAAGTTGTCAGCTTGCAAGCATATTCTACAGTTGCAAATACCACGACAAGCTGGGCAAACCTGACGGATATCCTCCACCGGAATGTCAGCATACCTAACAGACGCAATACATCATGAAGCATTTAACTTTCTGTCAATAAGGAACTCAAATCTTAGCATATGGTAGATATGCCAATACCATCTTGATATGCAATTGCTACAGTATCCTCTGCTGTCGCAACTAATACACCATACAACACTTGCTAGATCATTCCTCTGACAGTGATGACAAGTTAATCCTTCCACCTCATCAGATGAACCAGAAGTTTTGCCTGAATAATCCTATAAGACCAGATAGAAAATACATGATTCTTAAAAGCAAAGATAATTGCAAAGAAACATTTATATTCTTGAAAAAAAATCAGAACATCAGACTCACTGCTGGGCCACTTCCATAATTCATTGCTTCCCTGCCAAACGGTGGAGTTTTGTATCCTGACCTAATTTGGTCCTCCTCCATGTAATCTGCATCTTGCTCAACGTCCTGAGTAGGTCTGCCAAACCCACCATGGGCTGAAACCCCCCTAGCCATCTCACGCGAGTACAAGCCCTGTCCCTGACTTCTAGACACCTTCTCCTTGTACCTGCCCCTGGACGCCCACTCTGCGCCACCTACATTATTCATTGGAGACACAGACCTGGACCTCTCAACCTCCTTGCTTCTGCTCTCCAAGTAGATATCACCGTCGTCCATCGACTTCCGCCTTGCTTTCCGCTCACTAGCTCGCAGCGCCGAGTTTGCCGCCCGCCTCTTCGCCTGGATGTAGTGCTTCTCACAGACAGTCTTATCTGGCATCGACAGCGCGCTGCACCTCCACTGCTTCCCGTCCGATCTCTTGCACCTCAAGTCCTCAGGTATCCCCACATAGTCATCCATGCCTCCGGCGCACCCTCTAACCTATTATTCAACCCCATAACTAAAATTTCACTAATTCCAATTAGAACAAAATTTTCCTTCTGAAAAGAAACTTCTGATCTAGATCAATGCAACAAATCCCTAAAAGTAGCTCAGAAATTAAGGCAACAAACAGAACAAGGAGACAGATCCATAGGAATCAAACCACAATCATGACTAATATTTCCCTAATTCCAATCGCAAAATCTTCAGACAAAATCAAAATAAAAATTTACCAAAATAAAAAAGAAAAAGAAAAATCAGATGTAGATCAAAGCAACAAAACCCTAAATTTATAGCAAATTTTACAGCAACAGATGATGAAGACGAAAATAGATCCATAGGAATCAGCCCACAAGCCGATAAGCAAACATACAAAAAAAAAAAAAAAAGACGAAAGGATTCGAAACTCGCCTTTGGATCTGGACCGCGGGCCTCGTCGTCCTCCTCGGGCGGGCGATGGCGAGAAGAGGAATGACGACATCGGGAGGGTATAAATAGAAGGGAATAGGAGTGGGGTAGAAGACGAAGAGAGCGACCTGCGTAGTTTGGATCAGAGCGAGAGGAGCCCCCGGAGAATTTGGTGAAGTTTGAGGGGTCAAAGCCCAAAAATTGAAAAGGATGTCGCAGTGGGGGAATGGATTGATGCAGCAGCTGCAGAGAAAGAAGAAAGAAGAGGCAGCTCTGCAGGCATGCGCATAAAATCCCCGAACAACCCTCCGCGCGTTCAGATTTTATTTATATTATTTTATTTGTTTATTTTATGAATTTTATCAACTAAAATATCAAATTAATCTTAATAAAATTTGATCAATTTATATATATATATATTTTTCAGGAATAATAATATTTATTTGTGCCGTCGTTGCCTTCGAACAGGTGCTGGCTGCTGCAGTCGACGAAGTGGAGGCGAAGGGCGACGATGGCGGCGATGGCGTGCGGCGCTGTGAGCTTCCATTTCTTGTCGCCTCGAATGCCCATTGCGTTCGTTACCTCCAGTTCGTCTTCTTCTTCTCCTTCCCTTTTTCTTCCTTCTCTTCTTCCTTCCTCCTCCTCCTCCTCGTCGGCAGCAGCCGCTGCTGCTATCAAGATTAGGGCAGCGAGTTCGGGGCCTCCGATGCCTCCCCTCAACCACTGCGACCCCTTCCTCTCCGAGTTGGCTGCCGCGGCCGCCGCAGTTCCCGACCCCCTGGCTTCGGCGTCGTCGGGCGACCGCGACGCGCCGCGCCCTACCTCGACTTCTTCGCCTCTCCGACGCTGATGGCTAGTACAGCACAGGTGCTCGCTAGATCGTATAATTCTCTTATTCTCTCCCACTGTTAGTTAAATTGTAGCTTTCTGACATGTTTCCGAAATATTAATTGGAATATCGATGGATTTGTGTCAAAAAGGGGTTCTGAGCCGGGATCAGGATTGAATCTTATGGGAGGCCCTAATTTCTAGATCATACAATTCGCTTAAATTGTAGTTTCCTGACATGTTTTCAAAATATTACTTTTTATGCCGAGGGTTTTGTGCCAAAAAAGGGGTTTTCAGCCGGCATCTGATGCTCCGTAGACATTAACTTGCAGGTGATGACAAAAGCGCTTAACTTGAAAGTTCTGATAAGATGAAAATGGGTATCTTAGTAAGAAAAGAAAATTCTTCTAAAAGTTGGAAAAGTTGAATCAGAAAGGGGATTGAACTGAGATTTCCAAATGGTTATGGCAAGTGGAAAAGTTGGTTGTAATGCCACCTCTTGCAACAAAAAATCTATATCCTTCTAGTGTGTGAATTAACTGCCAATACAAGGGAAAATAAAAGAGCCTTTTTAATGCTTTTGTATAAAGTTTACTGTCTTAATGTTAATTGTGAGCATTGGTTTGTAAATTAGAATTGTTTACAAGTTTTTGGTATATTGTTTATTTGTCTATGGAAATGCATAATGACTTTCATGTACAACACTAGGCTACTGTTTTTCTCATATTTTTCTTAATCCTGTTACTTAGTAAATCTAAGTTTATGTTTTCCTATATGCCTATAATTTTTCTTTCATTTATCTATTTTTTATTGTGAACATTGATTAGGTAGAACGTTCTGTTTCTTATAATAAGCACCAACCAAGGAGGCCTGAGCCTCCCCAGATTTGCCTTCATTACTTCTTCATGGACGAATGGTCTACATCGGCATGCCGGTAAGTCTGAATATAAGTTTCGGTTCCATGAGATCGATAGCTATTCTGATCATCACCAAATGGGTTTTCCTGTCAGAAATGTTTTTCCACTTGAGAAGTTTATTGAGATTTTTCTTGCCAATATTAATGTTTCTTGTACCATTGTTTGAAATTGGACATTAACACTCCAAGTTGAACATCAACAGCCTTCTTGACCAGTGAACAAAAACTTGTAGAAAATGAGATGACAAACACTTAGATCCATTGTTGTGTCAAATAGTCATACCCGAATCAGAATGATAGATTACCACCATGTGTAAAACTGGGAGATATAGCATCGTAAAACATTGGAGGATTATAATTGGTTGCCGTATATCTCATGAAGTGATAGAAGAGATAGAATCAAGGGATATAAGAGAAAATTTCTTACTTGTTGTTGTAACTGTGTGTTTAATCTCAAATTTAGGTTCTTTACTATTACGATGTAGAACTCAATTATAAGATTGTTTAATTTTCGTAATTTGGTTTTAGATTTGTGAATTGTAGTAGAAAATGCACTCGAGTTTTAGTTATTCTCTTGGGATTGTTTTGTGATATAATTACAATAAGAATATTAAAATACAACTGAAACTGCTGTGTTACAGATGATGGATGGTGAAACTGTGCGAAACCATTTTTCCATTTCTTTTCCTTTTACCTAAATCAGGGAGAAGTGACATGTTACCTCCAAAGTCCAAACTATACTTGTCATCTTCTTATAGCTTTAACTTTGCCGCCTTGCAATTGAGTTGCCATATGATCTCACTGCTTACCTCAATCGGTTTCATGTGGCAACAAGTTGCACACTTTCCCCCCATATATGGACAACATTTGATCAGTTGGTCAATCGGTCGCTTTGTCACTCCCGGAGTTTTTCTCGGTTCGAGTTTGGTCTGGTTTGTATTAGCAACAATAAACTGTTGATTTTTTTTTTTCAGTTTTACTTGAGAGTGGCTCAAAGCAATTAAATTATAGCAGTTTGATAATTAAGAGCTAAATAAATAAATAGTATAATCACAATCTTGCTCCATTGAATCGATTAATTTTGAAGGTGATCGGTATAACGGACGGTCAAGCATAGATTTGAACACATAAGGAAGGGGGATTAAGTGTTGACCTATAAACCTTTGGTTGGTCCATCCAAAGCTGATGGCGACAATATGCACATTAATAAATTACAAAGGGCCACCAAATCATTTGATAATTACTAAGTCGGCCTTTCATAATTTAATGTAAAAGTTGCTTTCAGTGATTTGTCCATTGCTAAAGTTAAGGATTTTTCTCCTCCATTTGCTTTTTTTTTAATTATTAAAGTTGTTGTCATTAACATCATCATGCCAAAAAGTCTAAGAGGTGTTTTAAAAATACTATACTTTTTTTATGTTCTAGTGAAGTTTCTCGTCCGACCATTCAGCTCTATAAACACACACACACATACACATCTAAACGACCATAGAAAGAAACAGAGGAGATATTTGGAGAGGGAGATGATGAGGAAGGAAGAAAGCGTATCTACTTGCTTCGTTGTTCCTTGTTTCCACTCTCAAAACTCCACTAAAAGGAAATTGGCTTCGACCGAGCTGAAACAACATGCCGGTAAATTGCCTCGGCTCAATTTCCTCACCATCTTGTTTCTACTCTTGCTCTTGGCAATTAGCGAGCAGGGTTGCTTGTGTTCGGGGGGAGTTATCGAGCCAGAGTTCAGCAGGGAGGACTTCCCTCCAAACTTCATCTTTGGAGCAGGAACCTCTGCTTATCAGGTCAGGAACTCGATCAGTTTTTTGATGTTTACTAAGAGGGAAATTTGGTCGTTTATTATATATATATAATACAGGTGGAAGGTGCAGTAGCAGAGGATGGAAGAAGTGCAAGTGTATGGGATACGTTCACTCAATCAGGTGAGTTAAAAAAAATTAATTTATTTTAAAGAAAATATTGTAAATTTTTAGATCGACAAGAGCTTTAGAATAGAGAATCAAGACTTTGTTTTCGATATTTTACAGGAAAAATGTTCGACAAAAGCACCGGAGATGTAGCATGCGATGGGTATCATAGATATAAGGAATGTTACTTGGTTGATTTTTAAGAGTGGATAAATAAAAAAAATTTATCATCGTAACAATTTATTCAGATTTAAATCTTAAATATGCACTAAAAATATTTTTTTGAGAAAAAAAAAATACTTTGTTCGACCTTGCAGGAAGATGCCAAGCTGGCTGCTGATTTGGGACTCGACTCCTACAGATTCTCCATCTCTTGGGCAAGGCTTCTACCAAGTGTGTATTCTTTTTTAAAAAATAAACTAATAATAATTATATATATATTAATTATATTTTCCAACAATAATATGTTTTTTTTTGAATCAGATGGAAGAGGAACAGTTAATCCAAAGGGGGTGGAATATTACAACAATCTCATCAATGAGCTTCTGAAATATGGTTAGTTCGATTGCTATGAATATTATGAGTAATTACTCATGTGTTTTTGCGATAATGCTTATTATCAGGCATCAAACCACACATCACACTCTACCATCTCGATATGCCTCAAGTGCTCGAAGATGAGTATGGAGGATGGCTAAGTCCTAAAATACTGTAAGTTATATGTTAAACTTTCTGTCTCCCTTTCCTTTTCCTTTTGTTTATCCGTTCAAGTAAACCGAGCTCGTGTTCTAAATTAGGGAGGACTTCACGGCTTATGCCAATGTATGCTTTCGCGAATTCGGGGATAGAGTATCTCAATGGACCACTATCGTTGAACCAAACATAATAGCAACGGCATCGTACGACAATGGAGCGTTTCCCCCCAATAGATGTTCCTACCCTTTCGGCATGTTCAATTGCACCGTTGGTAATTCCACCACTGAACCATACATTGTGCTTCACAACCTCTTGTTGGCACATGCTTCGGTCGTCAAGCTATACAAAACCAAATACCAAGTGAGGCAACATCCTTGCTCATTGTCTTCGAACTAATCTATCATCTTCTCTTCGCTAATTGCGCATTGCAAAAATTTAGGCCAAACAAAATGGGGCTATAGGGTTGAACTTGTACAGTTATTGGTACTATCCCTATACAAACTCTACATTGGATATTCGAGCGACTCAAAGATCATTGGATTTCCTCTTAGGATGGTAAGTAGATCGACTCAAGTGAATCCAACTTACATTGTGCATCGACTATTTATCCGATACATGATGTTCGTGTATTTAGTATATTGAATCCTTTAGTATTCGGAGACTACCCAAAGGTGATGAAGAAGATCGTCGGTTCAAGACTTCCTTCCTTCACCAAAGAACAATCGAAGCTAGTGAAAGGTTCGTTCGACTTCATTGGCATAAACCATTATACATCAGTGTGGGTTCAGGATGACTCGAAGGCTTTCGAAACTTCTCTGCGCGACTTCAATGCAGATTTCCTCGCCAAATTTACATGTAAAGTTTGTTCTTCCCTTTTAAGTGGTCTAACTTTTCGAATCATATGCTAACCAATTCTTGGCGCTTCAATGCCACAATGCAGTTTCAAAAGATGTGCCGCCAAGCAGTCAGGTATATGTTGAATTTCGATCGCCGTTTCGTTGTTTTTGAACATCGTTTCGCGCCGGTGTGGCTGATGTTTGTGCAATTTTGAATTTGCCGGAACCAGATCATTCCTATTGGCGTGCCACCAGACTCTGCAGGTCTACAACATTGTTTGGAGTACATCAGGGATGCTTACGGGAATCCTCCGGTCTACGTCGAAGAAAACGGTTAGCGAACAGCCGTTACAACTTCATCATTAAATCTCGTCTAGTTCAAAGCACATGATGGTGATGCTCTAATGTCGACAGGCTATGGTTTCTTGACGAATGACACAATTCATGATGTCGAAAGGATCGACTACTTGAGCGCATACATCGGGAGCCTGCTCGATGCGATCAGGTTTACATTTACGGTTCCGAATCGAGTTAACATGTCCTAGTCGACCAATTGTGTTGTGAATGGTGTTTGTTTGTAGGAATGGAGCCAACGTGAAGGGGTACTTCGTGTGGTCCTTTATGGATGCGTTCGAGTTCTTGGCAGGGTATCAACTTCGATATGGCCTTTACTACGTGGACTTTATAGGGGGCACCCTTGCAAGGCGACCGAAGCTCTCGGCTCTTTGGTACTCCAAACTCTTGAGCAAGACCACCCACGTGAGAATGAATTGGAAAGCACATGTTTCTCAATAATTCAGATATTTATGTAATAAGTAATTAATGATGTTCCAGAAGTATATTATATATGAAGTTTTTGTAATTTAAATTCTCTTTTTTTTTCTTGTATAAGAAAATGAATTTATATCCATTTCGAAATTTTAAAAATGTTTTTTTAATTAAAAAATAAAAAGTCCGGTAAAATGGTCTATTTTCAAGTGCGAACGCCTCTGCGTAAATCTATATAAACCTCTCCGCCCGCTGTGCTTGGAGAAGAAGTCGTTAGGGTTTACTCCCGCCGCATTCTCGAGTCTTCGCAGTCCAGATTGCCGCTCCAAGGTCTCCACGCTCGTCTCGCGCTTCGTCAATGGCGTTTTGGGGTTAGGATTCTGCTGCCTCTCTACCTTGATCGTTTTTACTCTTACTCGTCTGTCTTGCTTCTCTCGTCGCAGGAGTGGAGGTGAAGCCCGGAAAACCTTACACTCACGTCCACGAGCAAGCTCGCGGAAGGCTTCGCATCAGCCAGGTTTGACATCTTATCGAAACCTCTTCTTCTGCGGGTTTGCTGTTTTCGGGTTTGCTGGGTCATCATGGAATCCCGTCTTTTGTTCTTTTGTTGTAGGCGACGTTGGGAAACGGTAAGGCTGCCACGAAGAGCGTTGTGCAGTGCAATGTTGGCAAAAAGAGTCCTGTTTTGCTTTGCAGTTTGATTCCTGATAAAACTGAGGCCTGTCCTCTGGAGCTCGAGTTTGAGGAGGAGGGTGAGGTTGTCTTCTCAGTCATAGGGCCGAGAAGCGTCCACCTTTCTGGATATTATATTGGCAGTGGCCGGAGAGGCTGGGATGGTGGAGAGGATACGTATCCTTGTAATGTGTAGTTGATGTTGAATCTGATTAAACATGTATTTTCTCTGGTTTGTTCTTGACTTGGAAATAGCGATTCATACGGTGAAGATATTGGAGTGGAGGATTCTGAGAGCTATGAGGAGTTTGACAGTGAGGAAGACGAATATGAATCGGACTTCATTGATGATGGTGACATTGACATGTTGCCACTGTCTCCTCGTCATAAAAGCAATGGTAATCCATGTGTTTTCTGCCAAGTTATTCTATAAGCATCTAATATGGTTACATCTCTTCTTCGTATGTCCATGCTATGTCACATTATAGTAAGCAAAAGTAGATATTTGTTCTTGATGAACTGCGTAAGCTACCAAAGTTATATGATAGAGACCATGCAATGGTTAATTAACAAAAATCCTTCTTACTCAGAAGAGATTGAACTATAATTTTGGTATGAAGGGAAAAAATCACAAAATGCAAATGCAATTGTGATGTAAAAGTTGTATTTTTGTTACTTAAGGTTATTGGCAGTACTATTTTGATTCTTAATTCAAATAGTGAAGATGAAAATGAGTGCCTTGGACATGCAAAATGATATACTAGGACAAAATACTATGCACAATGATCTTAATAATGATTGAACAATAATAAACTGTTTTGGGAACCTTTACTGGTAAAACTCTGTCATTATGCTGATTGAGCCACACTTTTCTAAAGTGCATGGGAAAAAGATAGCGAGATTATTGCACAGTGCATATGTAGTGGGGGGGTCTGTGTAAGGTCGTTAGGAGAATTAATATTCGGTTGGCTTGGCCAAAACATATTCTAGTGCCAACTTGCCCAAGAACATATTGTTCTAGTGTCAGCTGTGACATCAATATCATGTCTACATGGGCAAATGTTGTTGTCAACATAGATTCGGTAGTGCCTATCGAGATTGATCTCGTATTGTCCTAAATAAAATGATGCATGAAGATACTCTTCCCATGTTTCTTTCTTCTGTTCTGTTTGTTAGTGATGGGCAAGGAGATCAAACACTAAAAATAGAAGGGTGGAGAAAAAAGAATCATCAATAATGATGTCAAGATAGAAAGATTTTGGTCTCATGGTCCATCTTTCATTCACTTTCATTAATAAATCATGAGGACGAGATGAAACACTAAAAAGAGAGAGAGAAGAGGAGATTCTCCAATCGGAGCACCAAATATAGCAAAGAGGTGACATTAGAATTTAAGAAATATAGATATATCTATATCCTATACTTGTATATGTTCTGATTTCAATTGTGTCAATCTAAATCCAACTATTAGTAGTCTATATCTAACTATTGATGCTTAACTAAGATATGTTTATCAACACACACAGAAAATAATTCCAATATTGAATGTCTTAGGAGCTTATTTAATGCACGTCTTGAAATTTTTTGACATTAATCTTAGTAGGATGCTAAAACTAATGCTCTCATCCAATACATGACCTTGATTGTGGAAAGAATCATGCAATATTCTACATATGATTCCTGTTGGAGATTTAATTTCTGATTCTGAATGCTATTATAAACCTTGCATTATCCAACATTAAGTTATTGCATGATTCTTCTACTTGATATTTGACTAATTTAATGATCTTTGTGTCACCTTGGTATTTACTTTACCTTTTCTCTTCATTCAACTAGTTGTAATTGAGGAGATTGTAGATGATGATAAACCAACAAATGGAAATAATACTCGTCGACGTTTGAAGAAAAAGAGTCAAGTGAGTGATACAGATAATGAGGATGACAATTCACAGCTCCAACTGATTGTCAAGCCTAAGAACACTGCAGTTATTGAAAGTGAAGATGAAGATGGTTTTCCTATCTCTTTTTCATTAAGGAAAAATGTGAATAAGAATGAACCAGGAGATGAGGAAACAGTTAAGAGGACAGTTGATGAAGACAGGAAAAGAAAGATTGATGCAATTAGTCAAGAGACTGAACCTTCAAGGTTTGACTTGTTCATACTATGTATTTATGTTACTTTTTCTTGTTTCTAATAGCATGTATCCATTAGCAGGGGTGTTACTGGTGTTGAGCAGAGCCATGTCCTTGGTGTTAATGTTGAACCTCATGTGGTCGAAGGGAAGCTGAAAAAGAAGAAAGGGAAAACCATGAAGGACAAAGAACTTGATGCAGAAGAAGCGATTAAAGGGGATGGAAATGCAATTCCTATTGCCAATGGTGTAGATCAAAATCAACCCTCTGAAGCTGGGAAGCCACTTAATGAAAAGTCAGGCATAGGGATTACTTAAGACTTCACTAGACCTTTGAATATGCATATTGATTTAATCTTTCTTCGAAATTGCTCAATTGTGTAGTGACAGAAGCAGTGGAGGTAAAAAGAAGAAGAATAGAAAGAAAAGAGTTAAAGAGGAAATTGCTCATGAAAAAGCTGATGAAGAGATTGATGCCAAAGAAACAGAAATGAATCAAGACATTACAGAGGTTAAATTGCATTCTGATAGCGCCGAAGTGGAACAATCTGTAAGAGAATCACTGAATGATGAGTAAGATATAAAACAACCTTGAAGTGTTCAACATAAAACAGTGTTATAAGACTGTCATGTTATTGTATTTCTCGGGGTTAATTGATAAATCTATCACAATTTTTGTATGAAATTCGAAATCTACAATGTTAAATTTTTTTTTCAAAATCTATCACAACATTTATTTATTAATTTCAAATTTGTCATCCATTTGCCGTCCATCTGCAATTAAGCTGTTGTGGCATTGACAGACAAGGATTGCAGATGGATGTGTAAACGGCGTGATAAATTGAAAATTTTAAAATCTCAACTGTTGATAGGTTTGCATTTTTTTAAAAAATGTTATGATAGATTTGAAAATCTATTCAAAAATCGTGATATACTTGTTAATTAAAAACTGTTTACCTTGTGTGCAGGGTTCCTGATGACAAAAGCCTCTCGCAAAAAGCCAAGAAGAAGAAGAAGGCAAAAAAGGGCAGTAAACCTGAGAATGATTCCAATGTGAAGGAGCCTGTCACTGTGCCAGAGGAACATGAACACAAAGCAAGAACATTTTCAAATGGTTTATCTGTAGAGGAGCTCTCTATGGGCAAGCCTGATGGGAAGAAAGCTTCCCCTGGGAGAAAGGTAGTCTTATCATCTATGATCTACCTAGTGATGCATGTTTATATTTATGTTTCTTGGTTTCATGCATTGAGGTCATCTTATATTTGTTTAATTTTATATTTTTATTTGGAATGGAGGGAATGGAAGGGAAATAAAATAATTGAAGTGAAAAGAAAAGTAACTAAATTCATTTTGTTATCTTATTGATTTACTTTTGGGTTGTAGGGAGAAAAGGACTCACTTTTCTGTGTTTATGAGATATGTAAATGCTATTGTTTCATTTCCCTTCGATTCTACTTCTTGTGTTTACTGGGAAAGGAGGAAATAGAAGGGAAATGAAATGATTTATGCAAAAAGAAAAAAATGTATTATTTTACTTCCAGTATATTTCATATATTTCGTTTTCTTAGATGGAATTGCAGTGAGAGAGTACTTCACTTTTTTGTATCTATGAGATGGATAAATTTCAGTTCAGATTTGAAAATAAAATAGAGCAAATACATGAAATTAAATTCATTATAAGTAAACATAACATACCAGAAATGAAAAAAAAAAATTAAAAGGAATTTATTTTATTTTACGTGAGAATGCATGAAATATGATTTCATTTCCAGGTTTCTGTTAACTATGTTGGCAAGCTAAAGAACGGAAAAATTTTCGACTCAAATGTTGGCACAAGACCTTTTAAATTCCGCCTTGGTAAAAGCTTAGGTCCCTCTTTTATCACTAATGCACATTGCAAAATATGTTGACTAGATTGAGAAATTACATTCTAATTGCAGGTGTTGGGCATGTCATCAAAGGATGGGATGTCGGCATTGCTGGTATGCCTCTATTTTCTACACATACCTATTTTCCTCAAATCTATTTGTGAGACACTAATGCATTTAAGTTTGAATTATTAGGTATGCGAATTGGGGACAAAAGAAGACTCCACATTCCGCCATCAATGGGGTGAGTATTCTCTTCTGTTTAAGCTATGATCAAAGTTTGAAATGCCCTTCCATTTCCATCGGCACGAGCATAGCATCTTGTTCTGCCTATGGACTGGAAATGAAACACTGGCACAGTTGATACATAAACCCCAATAACTCCACCGCTTGTCACTTGCTGCCGCTGCCGCTCTGTTTCTATGCTGCGGGTTGCAGCAAATGAGTGGGAGGGGATTCGGAACATAAGGCTGCTACTCATCTGATCCCCTTTAAACCCTAAAAGGAATTCACTCTCAAACCTTTCAGCCATTAACGCATTGTCAAATAAACTTGTTGAATTCATTAAGCTTATTCCTATCTTTGCATTTGGAAATGTGGCTTCTTTATCTTGGTCCCACCCAGAATTGTGTTGACACATTGGCATATTGTTTCACTTGTTCTTCACATCTCTCTCATTTTAACTTTGGATGCTCCGTGTGCAGTTACGGGGACAAGAATGTCGGAAAAATACCAGCAAACTCATGGCTAGTCTTCGACGTGGAGCTGGTGGATGTTAAATGAACCAACTCCCATTAAGTGAATCAATTTTGTTGGTTGATACAAGAGGTATACTTGTCATATCTGAGATAGAAATTTTGCCGTGTTTACTGGGAATGGTGATTTGTGGTTGCACAATTCTATCAAAAGACAAGATTTTATTTTTTGATTTGTTTTGCAGTCTTTGAGTTACTCAGCCTTGATATGTGAATTCAGACTTGCAAGTTCTTAATCATCTATCTGATTAATTTTTAGAGAATTTGATGTTGCTATTTCATATTGTCAGCTTAATTCGACGTGCATGATTCTTATCGTTTCAGTGAGAAAATCTAAATCAGGTTTAAATATTTTTTGGTTTGTTAATTCTATAATCAAATTGAATTAAATTGTTTTAGTTTTGTTCTCCAATCTAATAGGAATTTCAGCAAAATTGAAATTAATAATTTTATGTAGCCCCTAAACTGATAATTTAAGTAAATAAAAATTAAATTTATTTAATTGTTTTTATAGATAGAAGACACGTTTTATTTTTAAAATTATTAAAAAGTGAATACAAACTATTTGCTTTTAAGGTAAAGATAATTTTAATTTTTTGTTTTTTAAACTAAACTTCTCAAATGTAATGTCTTGGATAATTTCTTTTTATAAAAGAGATATTTACATTTTAAGTGAGAAGAAATATATTAATTTATTTTTGAGAATTTCAATTTAATGGAAAAAGCAGCTATAATTGGCAAGAATATGGATTGAACCATTGAAGCTAATGGAGTTTTTTTTTTTTGGTTTAATAAATTAAATACATTTTTTTTTGTTAAAATTTTCACACGCTGTTGTAAACGGAAGGTGCAAGTGCTACGCACGTGATTCTTGAGGAGCAAGGTTCAGATGTTTCTTAGCGTGCTCCAGCGCCGATAAGTAGCCTCCTCTCTCTCCCACTCCGGCGTGAAACCCAAACCCTGGTCGAGCGCAAGAGCGGAGCGAATCCCTGAGACGTCACCGCCCGAGATGGAGGACGAACAGACGCTGGCGACCGTAACTCATCCGAGCGGCCTTCCCGACGACTGGAGCAAAGAGGACGAAGAGGTGATCAAGGAGGAGCATCCTCCGGCTGCCGCCGACAACGCCCACGAGTCGACCACCGCAAGGTTCTAGACCCGTTGAAACTTCTTGTAGTCAGATCTGACGTTATTCTTTTTCATTAAGATGAATCTTTGATGGAACCCGAACAACACAGTAAGAAAGAAAAAATTGATTAAACTATTCAGTAAAAGAAGTGTGGTAGTGTTTACTGCCTATGCTGTTATCTAGAATGGAAATTGATCTTTCACTCGTGTATTAAGTTACTTGTATCAGATCACGTTTTTTTATCCTTGTTTTTGCAGAGTAGCTGGATTCATAATTTGTTATAAAAAGAAGCTTCAGATTCATAATTTTAGTGGTGGTTGAGTTTCGATTGACTTGGTCGATAATGATTTGGAGGGATTTTAACGTCTCTTGCTGCTCTCTTAAGTTAACATTCTCTTCTATGTTGACTTCTAGTCTACTAGAACTTAAGCTGATGAGATATATCAGGTGGTCTTGTGAGTCATTAAGAATCAGTGCAATTAACTGTATCTTGATTCAACAAGAACCATTTGTATCTTTATACTGGAAAATTTTGGTGATCAACAGACCACAATACTAATTGGTTCAACCAAATGGCAGAAGTTAAGCTTTCATTTGCAACAGACTTCTATCAATTCTATGCCGTCATGTTCTTCTCCTGTTCTCTTTTGTTCATTGTTTTTGTAGTGAGCATTATCATAAGGTGAACAGAAGTCCTTACTATTAATGTGATCGACTTATTTATTGATCAGAGAAATTCTTAGTGGTTTAATCACTATTGTTTCGGTATATCTTGATGAAAGAAAGGAGATTTGGCAACTGTGTTTTTGACCATTCATATTCGACATATAATTCCTTTACTTGTCAGGGACAAGACTCAATGAATTCGAAACTAACCACTTGACCTTCACTGTGTATATTTCCTAGTATAGTGAGTACAATGCATGTAGCAATATGAATAGTTCAACATCGGTGGTTTGCCTATTGTTCCTAGATTTGAGTGCTTATGCCTTTATATTATTCTACACCATGATACAGTAAACCTTTGTGCATTTCTCCATCCTTTTATGCATAGAGTAATTGATTTGTATGTCAATTAATTATAATGTCGGGCCTGTTTAAATGTTCCGCTTTTGTATCAAGATAGATGATGGCAACTTTTAACTTCTTTAAGCTTTAAAGCAAACAACAACGTGTTCAGTGAATTTCTTTGTTAATTTATTCTGTTGCTAAAAGCTTGCTTTATTGTTTATTTAGATCGGAAAGAAGAGGTAACGTCACAACTAAAGTCATTGCAACTGGAAGCAAGAGGTAGAATGTTTTTTTTTAAAGTAATTTGATGTTTTGTAGATAATGTAGAGTAGTCCTCGAAAGAATGTGTAAGAGGTGTAATTTTGTATGTTAATTTTCTTCTTTCATATTCTTTTTGTAAGCATGGACTTACTGTAAAACATTTGATCATATGCCACACTGAGCAAGACTTTCCCTCAAAGGGAAATATTGCCAGCAATCCATGCAGCAATTTTTTTATTCATTTAGAAGCTCCCTGATCCTTCTGAACTGAACTCATAACCAGCTTCATATTTAGACACCTGTACCTTCGGATGTTAATTTTGATTCCACCATTTTCTTTTCTTCTTTTTAATGCTTTCTGGTGAAACTTTAGTGAAGGAAAAGGAGCCAATTGCAAATGATTTAATTGAAGAGATTGAGGAGCCTGATGAGGAGGAAGACAAGAAGCAACACTTGAATGTGGTTTTCATTGGCCATGTTGGTATGAATCTCAACTGATCCGGGATATATATTTTCTCTATTTGTTTCACACTAATTTGATCTTCTTTCATTAGTTCTGATTTTGAATGTCGTGTGTGCATAAGTGCATGCTTCATATCTAAATTGGTTTCTTCAAATATTATTCTTGGATTTGCTGAACTAGTTCACCAATATTCAATTTTTACAACATAATGTGAAAATTATCAGTAGCTTGATTACTTAAAATTTAAAGCTTAAAATGACTTCTTTATGTTATTAATTTTAATTTTGTCTCTTTCAGAGAAATCATGGTTCGGTGAACTGTTAAGTTGGAAATCCAGTTTATATGCTGAATTTAGTCTCTAGGTATTTTAAGAATGGGACAAATACATATTTATCTCTCAAACTCTGAAATAGTATACTTTTTTATGATAAAATTATGGAATGCATAATTGCTATTCCATCCAGAAGCATTATGTGTTAGTACCTTAGCTATATTTCAATCTAGGTTTCATAATGTCGAAATAGTGGTGTTTTGGATGTTCAAAGCATCAGGGATGCATATCCAAAACTATGGGTAAACCTACAACTTATTTATGTGAGTACATTAGCAAAGTGAAGAATCATACAGCCCATATCAGTGTTTTCCTTTTAGATTTCACCCCCTTTCTTCCAATGTGGTGGATCCCAAATGATTTCTAGCCAAGCTGACCAATTATCATAGATATGCAAAATGTGTCTGACTATTTCCTATTCTTTTCTGCATCAACTTGGTTTATCAAAGGAAAAATGGGCTGCTATGAACTGATCATAAAATTAAAAAAATTTTAGGAGTATTTGTACACTCTTGACTTCCTTCTGAAATTATACGAGGATGGTTCTTTGTTAGCCAGATTATCCATATTTCGTCAAGTCACATCAACTTGTTACCTCAATAGTCTTTCATGCTTATTTAGCATCCTTGCATTTAGTCAGATTGTTGGTGTCCCTCAATAGCAAGTTGACAAGTGGATGTTGAGAGAGCTTGTCCTGTCTTCTTAGAAACATTTCCCTTGATCATTGACTGTTGACATTTCCTTTGTTTAGGTTTGTTTCTAAATCTTAACATGAATTGTTCAATTAATTTCATTTAAGATGCATTATGTTCCTGATGTTCCTATAAATACATCTAGTTCAATTTTGTTCATAGTATTCTTTAACCTGGTATTAAGATCTACATTATGAAATCATTTTCGATTTTCTTCACAACTTATATAATTGATGCAGATGCTGGGAAATCTACAATTGGAGGGCAGATACTTTTTCTTAGTGGTCAGGTTGATGACCGAACAATTCAGAAATATGAAAAGGAAGCTAAGGACAAAAGTCGAGAAAGCTGGTAAGCTAATGCTTTAACTAAAATTGTGATTCTTATTCCTAATAAGAGATACCTAGTACTAGAATCTGATCTGAATTAGCAAGTCAGATCATTCTTTGTACGGTATTTTTTTCTAGGATCAATTGCTAACTTATTTAAATTTTATCAGGATCAGCCAAAGATGTTTTTACACCAATTACTTTGTGGTTTTTAAAAACAGTGAAAAATAATGACATGAATTAAAGTAAAATATCGAAATCCTCATCAGTTAGAGATGTCTACGACTGTGAACAATGCAACTTTTATTTGTCTCGATGACAAAATTATTCTTCTCATGTTTTTATCAAAAATATTTTAACACAGAATACTCTCACATATATTTTCATGAAAAAGATGTAAAAAATACCCAAGATTCAATGACTCTCCTCTTAGGCTAGTGTGGCAGTGCGATAAGCTATACTCCATTACAGGTAAGTGGAGTGTATCGTGTCAATAGTTAGGTTGTGTGTTCTGGAGTTTGTAGTTTGCTATCAGTATGCAGTAGTGAAGTTACTGGTTGTAGCTGGAAATCCATGCCAGTGGGATACTTATATCAGGTTGAGTTGGGATCTAGAATATTCTATGAATTTTATATAAACATATATATACAGTTGAACAGAATATGTTCAAATCCTAAAATTGATCCTTTACTTCAACATCTATGAAATGCCTAATTTCTCATATTATATATGCCTGTAAATTATTTTCTCAGTACCAAAATTTTACCTTTGAATTGGCTGGACAATCAATGGCCTACAGTTGGCAAATAGGAAAAATCAAAGGACATTTGATTTGCAAATAGGCTAGTTGATGCATAAGGCAATTGATGATTTCCCCACAGAATAAATAGGTTGGATGAAATTTCAAGCTTACAAATCAGCTAACATGACATTAATTTTTAGATCTAATTTATGATTATGAGGAATGCTTGTGTTCATTGATGGCACTGAAGTTCTTCGATAGGGTAGTAGTTGTCTTAATGCCTCTTTTACATGTATTTTTCCCCCTCATGTGGGCATGCCTAAGTTAATTCACAGTATTTGTATACACCACAGAATATCTTACAAATCAAGAGTTCTTGCACACTATTAAGCTGGCCCCAAATAGTTGGGAATAGAACAGCCTGTTGTTGTTTTAGTTCTTTCACATTATTGGGTATGGGCATATACTCAGCAACAACATCAAACCTGAACGGAACCACCAAATTGTTGGGGCAGACTGGCATGGACACATGTTTACTTGTTGCTGATATCTTCCAAAAGTTAATTTCTTAGTCAATAAGTTATGTTAATTCGATATAATTCAATTGTTTATTGCAAATAGAATTTCCTATGATTAGATATGCATATCTTGTACGAAAGTCTGGTTTCCTATTTCTAGTTTACTAAGCACAAGGGCTGTTGCATGATCTTCTTGTAGGTACATGGCCTATATCATGGACACAAATGAGGAAGAGCGGACCAAGGTTTGATTATCACAAACTTTCTTATATACATCTCTTTTCACATGTATATAGAGAATCTTCTCTGCCCTTGCACTTAAAAGACTGTCTCCCATCACTAATTCTATTTTTTTTATGCTTTTGTTGTACACTTGCACTTTTTTTTTCACTAAACGAGAAACGATACTAAGTGTTGGTCCAATATGCATGGTTATGTTTATTTAAAAATTGTACCACAATAAATCTTAACAATCTTGTAATGATGGCAAATCATTTTTCTTCTGTTTGGAAAATCAAACTGAAACTTTTCATTTGGTTTCTAGGGAATAACTGTTGAAGTTGGGAGAGCTCACTTTGAAACTCAAAGTACAAGATTCACAATTTTGGATGCACCGGTAACTTCTCTAGTTCATGCTTATGTGATTTTCTTTGATTATTTTAATTAATTAAGTTGCCTCTTTTTTGTTGTTATTTTGACAACTTGATTGAGCATGCTTGGATTAAGAATTTTGGAACTCTCATTTTTTTCCTCATAAGTTTTGATCTCTCTGATGATTCTTCAGTAAATGGTTGTTTGTTTACTATCTAGAATATTCTGTTAGAATGTTGTTGTGGGCTGCATAGGCATATGCATAATGTATTCTGAGACTCAATTTTATATTTTATGTGTTCTTGTGCCCTACCAAACTCCACGCATGGCAGAATTACAGTAAAATTTGAATCATGTATATGTTGGCAAAAGTTTTAAATTAAATTTGAAGTGGTTTTAATTGGTTTGAGCCGATAGGTCTTAGCTAGAATAATTAAAAGTCAATTTTGGTTTATTATGGGCTAGCCAGTCTTTGGGATCAAAGCCTTAAGACTAACTTACCTTCCTCATAAATAGTGAACTAGTGAAGTACTGTTTTCACCCTGAAGCACATCCCTATAATACTGTTTTCACCTGGAGCTTATCTGGTCTAATCGTAAGGCTGCCTTCTAGTTTTGTCTCTTAACTTTAGAACCAGAAGGGAATATGGATCTTTTGACTATGTATAATGCATTTAACAGTATTATGTTATAACAAAGCTGATATTGAGGATGGTTTGCCTTTGTTTTTCAGTCACACAGCATTCATTTACTGAATATTTACAGATATTGCATGTTCAATTCAATACTGATAAATATTGACACATGTTGCATGTTCAGAAATTAATGTTTGTATTGACTCTTTGGTGTTCCTAAAAAAACTTATCCCTCTATTGAGATCTATGCAAATCCCTCTGTCGAGATCTATACAAGGCTATATCATTAGTAAAATTCAAATGTCTGTATGTTAAATGCTCAAGTTTATATTCCTTCATAGCAAAAAAATCATATGCTGCTTGTGATCATTACATTTGGGTTGAACTTGTAAACAATGACACTGAGGTCAGCCTGATAAAGGTTGGTTCAGAATATTTACATTTTAGTGATAATTATATAGATTTCACCATATTTCGAATCAGTGTTTGATTGGGATTATGTTACAGGGTCACAAGAGTTATGTGCCTAACATGATCAGTGGTGCATCTCAAGCTGATATAGGTGTCCTTGTAAGTCAGTATTTTGATATATGTTTATCTAGTATTGTTTTTTTGTTCCAATCTCTAATGTTAGCACTTTGGTACTTTTTGTTTGATAGGTTATATCTGCTCGCAAGGGGGAGTTTGAAACAGGATTTGAGAAAGGTGGACAGACACGTGAACATGTCTTGCTTGCTAAAACATTGGGTGTAGTTAAGTTAATTGTTGTTGTCAACAAAATGGATGATTCTACTGTGAAATGGTCAAAAGAAAGGTAAACTGATGTTACACCACAGTTTGTCTTCAATCTGGATGATCTGTATCCTCTAGTGTTAGAAATTTGAGCTTTGTTTTTTATTGTTCAGGTTTGATGAAATAGAATCTAAGATAGTTCCCTTTTTGCGGTCTTCTGGCTACAATGTAAAAAAAGGTAACAGTGACCTATTTTTGTGTATGTTATATCTGTTTGCTGTCCCTTGGAAGCATATTTACAGCCTATCATTTCTATTAACATAAACTTTTGATTCTTCAATCAACCATACTCTTGACTTATTAAAAATTTCTCCTCTATAATTTGCTTCAATAAGATTATATAACTGTAGAATTTGGTTTCTATTACTGTGGGCTATTTTTTTAGTGAACCAAAATATTCAGTAAGCTAGAGTAGAGTTGAAACAGTGGAGATTTGTTTAATGCAGTGTCCATTATCAACAATACAGATAGTTGCTTTGTCACTTTAACCATAATGCTAATCATATGTAAGTTAAGTCAATGCTAATCATATGTAAGTTAAGTCCTGTCATTACTCATGTAATTAATTTTCCTTGTTCAGATGTCCAATTCCTTCCTATTTCTGGTTTGATGGGTAGTAACATGAAGACAAGATTAGACAAAAGCATTTGTGATTGGTGGGATGGCCCATGCTTATTTGAGGTTTTTAATTCTATTGAAGTTCCACCACGTGATCCTAATGGTCCCTTGAGGTATTAACATAATCTTTGTTTTCTTGGAAGTTATCTCCATGATGCCTAATTTTTTCTTTTAATTTTCTCGTGAACTTATTTAGGTATAAGCATGTATATAATACAAAAAATTGTTTGTTTCAATTATTAAGGTTGGCTACATCAATTTGCCAGTAACTCTATGCAAGAATATATTGATAGTAATAATCAAAGTCTCTCAGAGTTGATTCAACTTGTCTCTTTAGGTAGTCTTTAAATATGTCTATCATTTTAATTTGTTTCTACTTAACTGCATACAAATACAACAAACAACAAGAAGTCATGTTAACCTCAATTATTTAAAGCTGGCTGTATAAATCTTACTCCGCTGTTGAACTCTGTGCGCGATTTGTAAGAATATTCTTATAATATAAGGCATGGTACTCAAGATTTGTTATCCATATCTTAGAATCTTATGAACCAATCTGACTTTAAAGATTTGTTATGACCCTATGATTTACCTGCTTATTATCTCTATGTAGGATCTCGATCCCAACAAGCTTAACTAGATTGAATATATATAAATTCAATAAGACATTATAAATAGTGGCGTTCACTGTGGCAAATATTTTCTTCATGTCATAGCGTTTAAGAAAATTTTGAATTATAAAAGATTTTTTAATTCATATGTAGAAGAGTCCTTTTCAATTATTCTTATCATGCCCATCTTATAATTTTTTTATCACATAGAAGTTGCTATCTGATATGAATATGATACTCTAAGAATTATATAATAAATTTCATATATATTGTATGATTAATTTTAATAATTTTTGTGATATGGGAATGATATAGTGTTTAAAATGTTCATATCAATACTATATATATTGAAAGTTAATAATAAATTATAAATGTTAATAAGGTTTAAAATATTTAAGTTAAATTATAGGATCTTAAAATTTTAATATTTTAATATTTTAAAATATTTTAATAAATTATAGGATCTTAAATTATTTAAGTTCTTAAATTTTAATATTTCATGTTCTTATCCTTTTCGTCCATCCTTGAAGTTCAAGCCCAATTTCCTTTCTGAAGTGAATATTTATGTTAAAGGATGCCAATTATTGATAAATACAAGGACATGGGAGTAGTGGTCATGGGGAAAGTGGAATCTGGAAGCATCCGCGAAGGTGATAGTTTGTTGGTCATGCCTAACAAGGTATTTTGTTTCTTCAATATTTCTGCTTTCAGGTTGCAATCACTGAACTTGCATTGTGTTCCATTGCTTATCTCCAGGCTAATGTCAAAGTTCTTGCAATATTTTGTGACGAAAATAAAGTCAAGCGCGCTGGCCCTGGTGAGAATATTAGAGTAAGATTGTCTGGGGTTGAAGAAGAAGATATACTTTCTGGTTTTGTACTCACAAGTGTTGGTAAGTTTTACTATCTGTAGATAGGTTGTCTATCCAGTTTTGCTTTACTAATGGCCAAGACAAACTTCTTATTGATACATTGAGGTATATAGTTCCTGTTATTTTTGTTGAGGACCATGCACAATAGGCTAATGGCCAAGACAAACCTTAATTAGCTTCTCGTATTTTTATAGCTCCTCTGATTTTTCACATTCATTTTAGAATTAGAGAGATTTTGGAGCCATTAGCAGGCTTCCCATATTTAAAGTTTGATTCTTCTGTTTTTTTTTTTTTTGACCTGCCTAATGTATTTTAGAACAGATATGGCTGGGATCTTAAGTGATAGCTATTAGGTCGGTATTAAAAGCTCTTGACCATATAAAATACATTTTAGTTTTGGGCACCCTTTATCTGAAACTTTATGCGCTCCAAATCTCAGCAGTTTTCTTGCAGGGATTCCAGAAGATCATATGTTGTGTCTAAATAACAGACTTACAATTTAGCTTGCCCTCTCTGTTGAAGTTTGTGTTAGCAACTGGACAATCTACATTTGTATCTCCTTTTGTGGATAACCTATTAATTATGTCATAAATGGACATCATTCAGCTCAATATAAAACTCTATGAAATATTAAAAGTTTTTAAAACAATTTGTAAATAGTTAAATTTGTGTCACATTTATATATTATTCCTAGCTCATGTTACTATTAGGCTTTCTTTTTAATTGTGTTTTGGGTAGAGTCATCCATCTTATTGTGTTTAATATTACTCTAATTTTTAGCTCGAATAAGTTAGCCAAATTAATTGTGCTTCTTTCTATGGTTATGATTATTTGTTGTAACTTGTTGGAACTGAGTGATACATGACTCCGATTTTCGTGCAAGTACTCTAGCTGAGTGAGTATTTGTACAAGTACTCTGATCTATGCCGCATGTTGGAACTGAGTAAATAATAGGTACTGAGAGAGAAAAATACTTTATCATGCAGCAAATCCAGTAGGTGCAGTTTATGAATTTAAAGCTCAGTTACAGATTCTTGAGTTGCTGGATAATGTAAGTGTGTGTTAATAGTGGATGATGATTACTATATTATTTCAGATTAATCAAACCGATTTTGACTTTTCCAGGCCATTTTTACTGCTGGATACAAGGCTGTCTTACACATCCATGCTGTCGTCGAGGAATGTGAAATTGTCGAACTAATTGAAGAAATCGACACAAGGAAGAAGAAAGAAACTGATCCTAGGAAGAAGAGGTCGAAACACAAGCCTCTTTTTGTTAAGAATGGTGCTGTTGTTGTTTGCCGCATTCAGGTCCAAATCGTTTCTATAATTGATAGAATTTGAGGCTTTTGCAGTTAACAATGCTAACTGTATACGATTTTCAGGTGGGTAACTTAATTTGCATCGAAAATTTTTCTGATTTTGCCCAGCTAGGAAGGTTCACACTTAGAACTGAAGGTAATTTGCGAGCTATTTGACACTAATTAATGCATCCATTGTGGCATTTCATTACTTAGAAACTGTTTTTACAGGTAAAACTGTGGCTGTGGGGAAAGTTGTTGAACTTCCACCAGCAGGAAATGCTACATTTGTGTAAATGTATGTCATTTCATTTTAACTTCCACATTTCTTTTTTCCTTCAGCTCTTTAGCAATTATCAATGAACTGTGCGCAAAATCCCTAAAGTAGCCCCTAATGTTTAAAAAAAGTTCCTAACAGGTCCCCGTAAAAATCACAGCTCCTATTTTATCTCCATAGCCATACACTCGGTAAAACACATTGTTCATCTACAATGATCTTTCTACTAAAAATATTATTATGAGGATAAAATAGAAGCTGTGTGAACCTAACAAAATTTGGGACCTTTGTGCACTTGCTTTCACACTCTTTGATAGATAGACATACAGATGTAGGTAGAGATATATATCAAAACCTCTATGGAAATGATGCATGTTCAATGATTTTGTTCTAGAACATGATTACGAGGATAAAATGGAAATGATGTTCTTCCTATTTTATTTGTATAACCCCCCTCCCTATTATTTCATTTTTTTTCTTAAATTAAGTTTTTTTATAAGGCTTTAGCTGATAGATGTTTGCTCGCGTCTCACGAGGATAAAACAGAACAATAATTTCCTTGGGGCCTTAGCTTGTACTTTGGAGTCTTGATCGGAATCTCAATAGATAAAATGGAAACTATGTTTTCCATGAGGCCTTAACAGGGACTTTGGATCCTTAATCCTCATCTCAACTTTTTTAAAGCTTAGGGTTTCTTTTTCACACATCGATATGTAGATAGATACCTTATTAATTTGCAATATGTTGATTGCAGGAGGAACTGGCACTCAGAGACTATCACCTAAGCCTATTGGGTTAGGCTGAGGAATGTTGCGTTTTGCTCGGATTAATGGCTATCGAAAGAAGAAAAACAGAAAGAAAAAGTTGAAACAAAGTATTACAAATTTCAGATGTTGCAGGGAGTGTTTACTTAAAATTTTTCCATTGTCGTCGACCTCATGCCAGATTTTGATGTGGCTAAAGATTTAGACATTTTTTTGGGTGCTTCTGCCTGATACTTATAAAGAGTTTGTATCAACGAATACCATATTCACTAGTACTTGTGCATTAGAAATATGACAGTTCAACACAGTTTGTCACCTTACCGTTTTTTGACAGTATTAATATTTTGAATAAGTTTTGGGCTGAACTGAAAATTTCCCATAATGACTCGGCTGTTTGACACGTGTTCTCTCCCAATGTGTACCTGCTCCCACCTCGCCACAAGCTTCAGTTATAGGCCCGGGCCCCACCAAGCCTCATCAACTTTCTATTGTACTTCGAAAATATAAACGGTTTATTTTTAAAATTAATGATAAATGTAAATTGCAATTTTTTTCCCCCTGGAACTCAGAGATATAAACCGGTATAAATCAATCATCTCTTCTTCTTCTTCGTCACAGCCTCCAGCTTAAGCGGCCATTAACGACCTAGTTCGCTCTTCTTCTCTCTTTCCAGCATTGCTCCTCTCCGATTCCGTAGGCACTTGCTCTCTTTCTTTGCATCGTCCAGATGCTGACCTGCATTGCCTGCTCGAAGCAGCTCGGCGTCGCCACTGCGGCCTCCAGGGATGTGGCCAGCGGCGCCGAATCGCCGATCCATGATCCGGATGGAGAGGGCACGAGCAACGGGGCCGCCACTCCCAGCACTCGCCAGGCCATCAAAGCTCTCACCTCTCAGGTGACCTATTCTTCCCATCTAGGGTTGCTTGCTTCTTTCCCCCGCTTGCTTGCTCACTTTGAGTGACTTGGATCAGATTAGGGACATGGCGTTGAAGGCGTCGGGGGCGTACCGGCACTGCAAGCCGTGCGCCGGCGCGTCCGCGGGGAGTCAGCGACGCCCCCACCATCATGTCGGCTACCCGGACTCCGAAACGGGATCTGCGTCGGATCGGTTCCACTATGCGTATCGGCGTGCCGGAATGAGCTCGGGGTCTACGCCGCCGCCGGCGCCGTCGGAGCGCGAGCTGGAGATGCGGCTCAAGGCGATCTCCAGCGCGGAGAGGACGCCGTCGGTGAGCGGACGGACGGAGGCCTCGTCGGAGGCGGCGTCAGCCTTCTTAGAGGACGGCCAAGAGGAGCCGAAGGAGTGGGTTGCACAAGTGGAGCCGGGAGTCCTGATCACCTTCCTCTCTCTCCCTCAGGGCGGCAACGATCTCAAGAGGATCCGTTTCAGGTACTCCCTTTCCCTTCCCACTTTGTTTTTCTGCGTTGATCTCGGGAACTGCCAGACTTCCCGGCCCCGTCACGGCGTTCCTCTTGCATGAACCAACAAGATCACATCTCCACGCTAAACTCTTCCTTTTCATATTCGAAGTAGATTTATTCCTAAACAAGAAAGTGGATTTGAGATTATACCATATAATTGGATTCAAAACCATTCAACTTTTACAGATAGCAGAAAACTTCCATTTTGATCTTACCAAGCTATCAACGTTTTTAGCGCGAGTCAAATCCTCTTTTCTTCCGGTGTCTGTTTTCATATTTGCATCATTTGGACGAAGCAGCTTTATTTTTAATTTTCTCGGCCTTCGCGCTTGGAGTGATCCCTTTGGTGATCATCAAAAGTTCCAAAGTCGTTAGGAATTAGAGGAGATATCACAAAGTGAAGAAAAAGAAATAAGACGATGAGACTGGAGAGTCCTTTAACTCCGGTGGAAGGTGACTCTGGTCCTTGCTTCGAGAAAAAAGCTTTAATTTCCGGTGCCAAAATTTGTTCTTTAGTTCATTATTGCTAGTATTTTATTGGTGAGGGCTTGGCTGGGTGCGCCGAAGGCAATCCAGAATGACGACAAAAGGTCCACCTTCTCCTCTGCGTATGAGAAAAAGGCAGGTCTTAAAACTCGGATTAAAGCAAACAAGCAAGTGGGTGAGTAGTTTTTTCCTTTCATTTATGATTCAAAGGCGTTTCTTTGGGGTTGATGGGCCCAAAGCGTTTAAGATGCCTTCAATGGAGCTGTCCCTTGGTTCCGCGGCCATTATTTAAGAGCCAGAATGAAGTCTGTAGGTTGTGACAGCCATTAATTTGCATTAATGATCTGGAGATTCCCTATGACTTGAACCTGTACATGGGACGTCACGTGCGCACCCATCTGTGGGTCTCAGTTGCCACATTATCACCCCACCGTGCCCATCTTCAATAATGCGATCATCTTCGTCCCCACGGATATCCAATTGGTTAGAGGGTGACAGATTTACTACATGCATCAGAGAAAAAAATCTCTCACACTCTCTAGTCATTTGGCGGCCAGTTATAAGCTGATCCCGTGATTTATCCCTCTTCACATAACTTGGGGATGGATTGTGAGAGACACCTAGATGAGCGTAATCATTTTTGCTACAATAATATGATCATCATCGCCCCCACGGATTGGCGTAGATGGTTCCTAGATGGATATTATTATCAATAGGCCTGAGTCGATTCTTAACGGGTGTGGAATGCTTTGCTAATTGTCTCACCCCCTGCAGGCACTATTGCACTATTGTTGTTGGGTGAAACCCTCCGTAATTTACTCTTTTCCAAGAAATGTAGGGCCGCCCTAGAAGGGTTGTTAAGATGGCGGTTTCACATAATGCTACCAATAATATGATCATCATCGTGTGTATATGCCCCAACTATTTTGGTTCAACTATATCAATCTTGTCCCTCTATTGAGCATATTATATCCTAAAATTTACCTGGTCAAAATGAGGTTCCCAGGGCCTACATCTCTCGGATCAAAATTCCTACCTAGCAACGGTGAGAAAACATTGGACTATCCCCTAGGTTCAGGTGATTCTAAGCCAATTTAGATCCCGAGTAGGGTATTGATTGTTTAGCCCAACTCGGGACAGGACTAAGATTTTAGGCAAGATAGTGATTTTGACAACCATGCCTTTGATGTCTGATCGTTTAGCAACCTGATCTGTATGAATGGAATGCTGCATTTCGATAATCAGTATGCAACTTCTCATCATAATAACATCATCATGGTTGTCACTGTTGCCATCATGACATCGTTGCATGTACCAACTATTTGGCATGGGTTACATCAATCTTGTTCTTCCATTGATCTTGTTCAATCTGAAAATATACCTGGCTGAAATGAGCCTTCCATGACCTTCTGTCCTCATATCAAAACTGTTGTGAGTTCCTGCCTAGGAGTGGTGAGGAAACATATGACTAACCACATGGTTGACACTTGACAATATTATATTCCAATTTAGATCCTGAGTAGGATCTAGATCGTTTAGCCCAATTTGGAATGTAGGATTGTAGATGCAAGTCAAGTTTGCAACAACCATGCCTTAGATGTCTGACTATATAGCAACTTGATTTGTCCCAACAGAATGCTGCATTTTGATGATAAGTATGCAACTTCTCATATGTATGTTGATTCAAATGGCTATCTGTCAAATTATGCCATTATCACGGCGATACTACTGAGATGCATTGCAGTTTTACAAGAAAATGCACCATGGGTGCCACAAATATGCAAAAATGCTATGATTGAAAGGATGATTAAGTTTTGAGCAGTTTCTTCCATTTCGCAAAAGGAGGATTGCTCACCCAATACATGCTTGAGCTTGGGTGTGGTACATGAAGTGGAAGACCTGTGAACCAAATTCTCCATGTTTAGATTAGTAGAGATGATGACAATTCGGGAAGCAAATGCGCCCCAAAAGTATGTTGACTATAAAAAGTAGCAGCTTTAATCATTTTGAAAATCATTCTTCATTTCCTTCTCTTGTTGCATGATTGAGTTATTATGGATAAGGTCTTTGGCTTCAGTATGTTTCATGAGTGGTTAACTTCCCTGAGTTTGCAGAAAGTTGTATTCTGTGCTTCTGCAATGACACTAAATATTTTCTGAAATGACATGCTTCTGGTTTCCAGTAGCAATTCTATTTTCTCTAGTATTTATCATTTCTGAAATGGCATGATTATGCTTTAGTCATATTTTCTTCTCTTTTTTTCAGAGTTTTAGTCACAAATTGTGTCCTGATTTTCCTGTTGATGTCAGGCGGTGTCATTGAATTTATAGTTCCTAACTAAATTTGGTGTACTAATTCTTTAAATGCTTGATGCCCATGGTAGCCGAGAGATGTTTAACAAGTGGCAAGCACAGAGGTGGTGGGCTGAAAATTGTGACAAGGTTATGGAGCTTTACAATGTTCAGAGAGTCAATCAACAAACCATGCCACTTCCAAACACGCAGAGATCTGAGGATGAGGTGAAAGAAGAATGCCCAATAGTAATCCTCCATTTCATATTGAACAGAATCTCCCTTATTCTTGTAATTGCCACTGATCTTTCTTAAATGTTGCTTGAATCATTTTGCTAGTGCTCAAAGAAGGACAGCCCTGTGACACCACCACTCGGCAAAGAACTGCTTCCTCACAATCTCCACAGGCCATTGATGGGTGGCGGCGGGATTGGGTACTCATCATCTGATTCTCTTGAGCAACACCAAGGCTGCACAGGCCATAACCATGGCCACCTGCACCATGTGCATCGCTACTATGACTCCGGTGGCCTTACTTCAACCCCAAAGCTTTCTAGCATTAGCGGTGCAAAGACAGAAACATCATCAATGGATGCTTCAGTTAGAACATGTTCATCACCTGATGAGGTGGAGCAGTCTGGTGAAATCTCAGCATCTATCAGCAATGCGAGTGATCTAGAAAGAGAATGGGTGGAAGAGGATGAACCAGGTGTCTACATCACAATTCGCGAAATGCCAGGAGGTATAAGGGAACTCCGAAGGGTTCGTTTCAGGTTAGACTTGTACCATTATTTCCTAATTTGTAAACTGGTTCAACAAATATGCTGATTGTGTGTTCATCTATTTTGAAGCATGATTTCTAATTGCAACTCCCCTTGCTGTAAATCTTAAAACTGTCTTACTGAAGCAAATGTTCATCAGGGGAGTTCTGAATATCATCTACTGGAAATCGTCCACGAATGGGGATTCCTGATTACTAATGAAATAGCAAAAAGCAATACAATAGAACCAAGTGATGAGATATGCTTAAAAAGGAAGCCAACAAGACTGAGCGTTGTCAATATTTTAACAACTAATCAGCTGTTTGATAACATGAAATCCATCTTACTAGCCTTCACTTTTATAATAATTAGTGCTACTTTCAGCCAACTTGAAGGGTTTCCATCGTTTCTATTTTGCACAATTCACGAACCCTGTGATAAGAGCCTTTTTAAGTCTGATCTGTATCCTGTAAACTTCCAAGCATTTCAGATGTATGCTTTTGTTTTCCCCACATGGACACTACATCTAAGCTGTCAAATATTTTCAGATGATAACCAAACAATGGTAATTAGTAGTGAATTCTTTCAGGTTCTATAAACTGTCTGCTGAGATCTGTATTATTATACCTCCAGAAGTTTTCTCTATGAGATTTGGCCTTATGAAGTTGAAAAATGGATTCCTTTCTGCTATTGAGATGTTATTCCATGTTCTTATTTAACCACTTTTTTTTTCTTCGTCTAACTTTGCAGCCGAGAGAGGTTCGGAGAGATGCACGCAAGGTTGTGGTGGGAGGAGAACCGTGCCAGGATACAAGAGCAGTATCTTTAACAAGCAGGCAAGAAAACAAACACAACCAACATGTTATTTCTTCGAAATCTTGATGATTCTTTGGTGCATCTTTTTCGAGTTCTTCCTCAACAGAGTGCCCTTTCTTTGTTCTCCCCAACTGCGATCTAACAATGAGTTAGTCAGCAAACTAGAAACACATTAATGTCAGATTTTTTACATGATCCAATGTAGATTTTGAGCTATTTTCTACATGACCTCATTTGATATATCCAATCATTCAAAACAGAAAAGGCATGCCCATCAAAAAAAGTTTGAAGAGATCCGCTCAGCTATTAGCTGTTTATTTTTAGGTTCATCCTTTGATAGAAAATGCTACTTTTTGTGTGAGATGCATAGAATAGGTAGAAAACATGTTTAGGCACATGAATTATGTATTCCTTTTGTGTTGTTGTTTAGTTGGGATGGATGAACCAATAGGAGTAGGATATAAACCAAAATAACTTACAACATCCATCCCTCCATGATCCACCTGATTTGGGCAGATCAAAATTGGGAACAGAAATTCATCTTGATTCACTCACTTTTTCATCCTTTTCAGCTTGTACAAAAATTTTGGTTGAACTCTTTTCAAGAATAGCCACTCTATGAGATTGCTTTTGGTTGTGTTCCATTTACGCTATCATCTATGTAGACATTGATTGTAAATAAACAAAATCTGAATGGTTTTTGCAGAGATTTTATTTGAGATCATCATAAATCTTTATGATTCACTCACCTTGAACAAGATAGCTATGGGTGCAACAATTAGTAAAGATAGACTCTTGTTTGCTTATGTTACGGATTAGATCTTAGTATATTTGTGTCCTTGTGAAATTTAAGTTTTGTTCGACTAGATATAAGGCTGAACTGGTTTATCTGTAGTCGATGAAGGAGGAGAAAAAAGAACACTGAAAGCTGGAGAGTAATTGTTTGAAGATGCAAATGTTGTTTCTCACCCATAACTTGCAGTTTCTCATGAAATTTCAAGTTAGATAAAAGCAAAAACAATGTAGATGTGAAAGTTGATAGTTGAGTCGAGTCGAGTTAACATTAGTGGTTCCATTACAGATGCACACATCGAAGCAAATGAAGGCTCGGTGCATGAATCCTCCATGCTTGGGAGTTAGTTGCTTAGTTAGACTATTCCAACAAGTAGAAAGAGGATGGACCACCCTGAACTAAAGTGTCTGCTTTACTTAGAGAGTTTCACTTCCTACATGTATTTGGGCATTGTGTGTTCGTAAAGGAACCCTAAACCCTAAACCCTAAACAACAATAAGAACACAGTGAAGACAAGTGTTTGCTTTGAATGAACAAAATGTATAATAGATTGTTGGTTCGATCTTTTAAGGCATCACAATGCTTGTTTTGGCAGTTTTTGTTCTTACATTAACAAGATAGCTAGTTTGATATCACATTGAGAACTAAAGACATGTAGACAAGGTGGTTATCATTAATCTGAAGGAGTTAGATTTCTTTAAATTCGATGTGATTTTTGATATGGAATGAGCCTCTATCAATTATGTTAGGTTAACATCAAAAGATACTAATTTCATCATTGTATCATGTAGAACAAAATGAAATAAGCCACTATTCAGGGCCTTTTTTAATTTGAAGAAATAGAAGGATGTGTTTGAATACATGTTAAAAGGCAAAAAAATTTTGTTGCAGTGGGGTTTTGCAACAATGGACAAAACTAAAGCTGCTCTGCAAAATGTTTAATCATTAACTTTAAAGAAAAAAAAAAGATTTCTTCTTGCTGTCATATCCTTGGCAATGGTTGTAGATTCCATTGCAAGCAATGGTACAATCACAAGAGGCAATCAATGAGACAAAAGGAATATTGAAGAGTTGCAATCAATGCTTACCATGAACGACCACTTGAATCTAATAATATAAATTAGTTTCGGTTATTGATAATTGCATGAAAAAATATAAAATTGAACTAATTTTAGTCTTTGAATTTTTTTTTCCTTTTTCCCCATTTAATTGATTGAAAATTCATTGATATTTTACTGAGAAAATTCATTGATATTTTGCGAACCGAACATATAAGTTTCGAAAATTTCTCATTTCGAATACCTAATTTTCATAATATCAAAACATTTTCATTATACCTCTCCTCATGTTTGACGAAATAATTATATGAGTTTGCGTGCACGTCTCTAAATTTTAACTCTATTCATTCAAAAATTAACCGCACTTGATTTATATTGATTTATGTTGTCGAATTCAGATATAGATACATTCAAAAGACGTTCAAGAATATATTATTTTTTATTTGAATTATTTGGATAATTAGTTTTGGATGAAATTAATTAATGAATCTATATCATTAAAATTTAAAAGTTTGATATTTTTGAAATAAGAAAAGTCTTAAGAACTCATTAGTGGTATTAGTAAGTATTTTATGCTAACTTTTATCATATTTTTGCAAGTTAGTCTTAATTTATACTATTAAATTTAAGTAGGAAGGTATGAATATATTATGATAGCTTTTAAGAGTATATTAATTTTGATTTGATATGATTTAAAAATTTTTTAAAAATTTAAAAATACACACTCAAATTCATATAATTATTCATGAAAGGAGGGGTATAATGAATAGGTTGTATGATTTTGATATTATAAAAATTAAATATGAAATAATTCACGCGGTTCAGTAAAATATCTAAAATTCATTGGTCCAATTTCTCTATAGATTCCTTTCCTAGGATCACGTTATGTTATCCTGATCCGCAACCCTGTGACCCGATCCGCTTGCAGCTGATTCGCTTTTGTGATGGACCCGTTTAGATAAAAGATCTCCGCGGGTGAGCGGAAACGGAAAGGGAAGACGACGACCCGGCAACAGCGCGATGCCGTGACGCGCCCAACAGCCATCGAAGGGTCTACACGCGTCGCGACGCCGTTGGCTGTCGGGCGCCTCCGTACCACGCTCCCCCGCACGAGCGACACGTGATGGCGGACGGGCTGCTTCCGCACGATGTCTTTCTACGCGACACGATAGGTCCGGCGTCCGATCTATGGAGATGGAAAACACCAGACGTCGGATCGTCGCCCGCACGGAGGATACCGTGCGTCGGATTCGGTGTTTTCAAACGCACGTTACCGCACGAGCTGAGCTGCCTTTTTTCTCACGGGGAAATTGCATTAAAAGCGTCCTTTCAGGTTTTAAAATTGCCAGATGCCCCTCGAAAATTTTAAATTTGTATACTTCGTATCATATTTCTTAGGGTGGTTGAAAAGATAAGGAAAAGTAATTGTGTTTAGTACATTTTCTTAAATAAATATATTTTATTATTTTTTAATATTTAACGCTCGTAAACAAGAGAAATTAATTTTTTTTTCCATTCCTCTTTATCCGTGCAAACTGTGTAGATAATCCTAATCTTTTTTCTAATATCATAGTCAAATAAAATTAAAAAAATAATTTTCTCCTATATATTTTTCTTTTTCTATAAAAGGTGAATCTACGACCCAACGGTTCCACACGATAGATCCCACAATCATATGTGAAGAGTTAAATCAAGAAGCTGTAGTTGACCAAGTGTGACCCCAACGGTCTCATACGGTAGGCTCTACGATCATATATGATGAGGTAAATCGAGAAATTATAGTTGATCATGACTGATGAGTATTTTGTCTCAGCTTTGTCGAGATTCGAACCCTGAGTATTTTATCCTTTTATTCGAACCTCTTCTTTTACAACTTTGTTTCGTCATAACCAACTCAACTATGCCCTGAGGACTTTCTTTTCTTTTCTTTTGTAAAAAGTGGAATCCGCCACCCCAACGATCCCACACGGTCGCCTCTACGACTATCTATGAGCTGCAGTTGGTCATGACGGAGAAAGGTATTATCTGACTTCGTCGAAATTCAAATCCTTATTCTCTTCTGTAACTCGGTTTCATTGTAAAATAAAGCTTCTTGTCACAATAAATTTCTGTCATAAATTTGTAACCAATTTAGTTAAGATTAAATCCAGACCGTAGATTGAATGGGTGATTGTGATGACTTGGATTTAATCTTCGCCGGAGACTTCCAAATTTTCACTGTTTATTGTAATGTAGTTATGCGGATCCATTATTGTATGCGAGATAAAATAACTGTCCCAAAAGGTTGCGGAGGAAAGAACGTGACAGGGGCGATTTTGTCAAATTGAAAATTCTGGGGCGTTTTGAAACAATGGATAAATTGCGAGAGGCGAAATGAAGTTTTCCCTACACCCTTTTCTCCATTCAACTGAAAAGCGAGTATAGAGAGAAGAGAGAGAAAAGGTTGCGAGCTTTTCTTTTTTTTTTTCCTTTATATGTTTTTTCGCAAGACGGGAACGAGAAAACCCTCAAAATCTCCAGCTCTTCCTCCGCGCAAACCTTCTCCGCCTGGTTTCGGCTCCCTGTCGATCGATCGGAGCCAATGCAGCTCCGATTCAAGCTCGGGTGCGTGTCAGGCTGGGCTCGGTGATCTCTCGGGCGTGGTTCTTGGGACTTCAGGCTTCGGATCGACCTCGGTATGGCGTCGCGGTACGATTCGAGGCAGAGGAGAACGGTGCCGGCGCCGTCGCCGGCGTCGTATAAGCCAGCTAATTCTCCGACTTCGTCCACGACCTCGTCGTTCAGGCAGGTACCCGAGGCCTCCGCCGACGGGCAGAGCTCGCCGGCGTCGTCGACGGCGAGAGGCAAGCCGCAGTACTTCTTTCCAGACAGCGAGGTGCTGGACGCGGATGGATCGAAGGAGAATGTGACGGTTACTGTTCGGTTCCGGCCGCTCAGGTTGGGATCAGATCTGTTCTCTTCTTCTCTTCGTCCATTTGTTCCTCTTGAAACCGGCGTAATTTGTCTTATTTTGTTTTGTTTGGCGTGTAGTCAACGTGAGATTCGTCAGGGAGAGGAGATTGCCTGGTATGCCGATGGGGATACCATCGTTCGAAGTGAACATAATCCAACTCTTGCATATGCTTATGGTACGTGGTATGTATTGCATTTGATTTGTAGTGTCTTTTTGGTGTATAATGAATTATCGTAGTACACTACTGTGGCATCTTTAGAATTACTCTGAATTTTATGCAACTGGTCAATTGGGCGTATTGGAAGAGATATATTTCTGGAAATGAACTGGACTATCTTCGAGTATAGTTTATTGAACTCCTTGTCTGTGTAACTATGGCATGTATAAGTATACCATTTGTCCCTGTTCGTATCTGATTATTGAGTGCCGTTGGATGAGTTACTAATTTGAGCTAATATGACAATAAATAGCATATGAAATAGTGGGATAATGTATGCTAATTTTTCAGTTGTTAGTACAGAAGCTAATTCATCAGAACTATACTGCAGGAAGCTAAAGAAAAGTACAACACATAAAGTTCAAGATTACTTCAAGCACCTTAGTTGTTAGTAGCATTGAGTGCTCAAAAACATCCTTGCTCAACTAAATTAACTAATTCCCTTTAAGCATCATCTCAATTTAATTGACATAAAAAATCACACCAATTTCATTTAAACATTAAAGGCCCTCCTTTTGGGTGTGAATTGAGATCCATAATTCCATTAAGACACTGATATTAAATCTATTATCAGTATGAGCTCTTCCCAATTCCAAAGTAATGATTTTGTATTTTTGATCAAATTGGGCCATATTTATAGTTACCATTGAGAGTTTAAAAGAGTTACCTCTAGGAATGTAAATGTTAACCATAACATTGACATGTTTCATGGTACATATCTGAGTAGGATCATCTTATAAAACAATCAACTTCATTCATTAAGACAGTTTTTTTTTTTTTTTTTTTGCTTTTATCCATTGTCTTCTACTTCTATAAACCTTTGTTTTATCAAAATATGATTTAGCTTAGGATTGCCAATTTTTAGGGTTTAGCTAAATTTGGAAATTGAAAACTACCATCTAGCAGATATTCTATACCAAGGCTAAATCTGTCACTACCAATTTTGCTTGTTTTTAGCTGTGGATCGTTCTATAATAGTCGACTGGTATTTATGCACAAAGGAAAGGTTCTCTGCTTCTTATTTGTATAATACCGGCCACAAAATTATTATTATTTATTCATGATAACCTTTTCACTTTATATTTCAATGCATGTTTGTGTGTTTCCATTTGTAATTACTAAATATAAATCTGGCCTTGGTCTTGACTAAAGTCATAACCCTGAAATTATAGATCGAGTTTTTGGGCCTACAACAACAACACGCCATGTATATGATGTGGCTGCTCTGCATGTTGTCAGTGGTGCTATGGAGGGTATCAATGGTAAATTTATTCTCCTTTTTTAATTTTGCTATTGTACTTTTAAATATTCATAAATTTGGTATTGACCTCAATTTTCAAAGAAAAAGTCTCATGGAAACTAGGTGTTGTGGCCCTCTTGATTGTTTTCATAAGATGTTTATGGTGTCTGTTATGCATTTTGGTGTTAATCCTCTTGATTAAGTTCGTATTAGAAAGTTTGTATCTCATCTATAACTGAGTCTAGCTTGAATACCTACGGAAAAGATGTTCTTAATCTTCAGATACAATTCTTATTGCTTCCTTTATCATTGTATTTCTTCAATCTTGTTAGAATCATTACATGTAATCGTTGATTATAAAATTAGAAACAAGTATTCTTAAATCATTGACAAACAAATAAAATCATAAAATTGACATGCTCAGTTGATCATATCATATGACATCTGCTCTACTGCATGTCAATGATTGCCCTCATTCTTGGCCTGCATAATCATGTCTGGCCTGCCAGCACTAGCATCACTTGGCACACTGGCAGTGTACATGCTTTCATGAAGGAATTCTTTTCCTCGCTATGTTTCTCAGACATTAACAAGCCCTTATATGTTAGAAGCATCATTTTGGCTAGAATATTCCTGAATAACACAAATAACAAATATTCTGTGTTAATAAAAAAATCCTTTTGAAATACACTATAAGAAGATCGGGAGCATCTAAACTCTACAAGAACAATTAAACTCTCAACTGGTTTAATCCATCATAACACTTCAAATCGTAGTAAGGTTCAGAAAACCCTTGCTTAACCTCAATAATCTGCTAGACCTGCCACAATACTCCTAACCAGAGGTACGGACCATGATTCAACCATGATTAGATGTTGATCAGGTGTAAACCACCATTAGATCGATCTGTATATATATATAGGCTTAACTCTCCTTAACAGATCAACATTAGATCTAGTCTTACTGATGCTAAATCTCACTGGTTGGTGCCTCCTGATCAGCAATTACGACAACACAAATTCGTGCTACCAATTTCAACCTAACTTGAAGTTAATAAAGGAAGGAACCAAAGTAACAAACAATATCAGATATGAAACTCCACTTGCAACCCACCTCGGTCTGCAGCACATTCTGTTGCCATATCTTACCCTCAAAATCTTGACTGTCAGTAGGGGAGATGGACTCCAGATCATTGAAAGAGGAAAACGACAAGAAACATAGAAAAGTGATCACTAAATGACAGATAAAGGAGATCAAGAGAGATAGCAGAAGTCAAATGCAGGAAAGGTGCTCTTGATGACCACAGTAATCCTCATAAATAAACCTTCAACCTCTGGTTCAGTTTGGTTCCATTTGGTTGAGCCTAAGATCTCAGGTTCACTCAAAAAGTTAAGACCAATCCTTATTCAACCAATTACCTTGGTCTACTCAAACCTTATTATAATTTATTTGTAGTTGGATCAATTAAGGAATTAATTGCATTTGATTGAGTACATTAATTATAAGCTTATTTAATTATTCAGGGCATACCATTTAAAGGAGTAGATGCCGTGGCTATAATCTCTCTTTTTTCCTGCATATTCTCCTCCATCATCTTAAAAATGTCCTCCTAATCTCTCTTTGTTTGATATTCATCAAGGTCATGTGCCATACTGCATATTCTAGTGGCAATTTCCGTTTGACAGGTGTTTATGAAGGAGGTTATGCTTATATCCTATATTCTTTGGTTCTATTTTACTTTACCAATATAGTGTACAATGTTTGCTTTGTAATTTATTTTGAAAAATAATGTTGCACTTCTGTGCCCACTTTTTAAAATAGGGTTTTTGTTTAATATATGCAAACCTCACACCCTAATGAAATCTTCAAGCTTGGCTAGAGTACATAGAATAGAAGAAAACTTACTTGCATTAAGTGAGTATTTTGTTTCCAACTGATGTCGGAGTTGTACCGCACCTTTTTGAGGGTCCTCAACCTAAAGTGCTTCTTAACTTATTCTGACAATTGGAAACAATGTTTATTACTAACTGAAAAATACGATGAAATTTTAATGGAATCTTGCCTTTTTCTCTTTCCACAGGCACAATTTTTGCTTATGGAGTTACAAGCAGTGGCAAAACACATACAATGCATGTGAGGGTCACAACTTCATTGTAGAGACATTCACATATTTTGTCTTCTGATGCCTGGAAAATTTCCCTTTGTTTAATTGATGGAGAATTCACTTCTGCATAACTAGTGTTGTTTTGTTTCTTTAATCTTATCATTTCTTCAATTTATCTTGTAGACCTAGTTGTTGCATTCTCTTAATTGCTTGCAGCAGCCTTAGCCGTTGTTTGATTGTTTCCAGTGCCAAAAGGAGACCTAGTGCAAGTCTTTGTTCTTGTTTACTTATTCAAATAAAATGACAAGGTTCTAGACGTTGCATTTGTTTAAGGTTTCTGAATGATGGTGCAATGCACAAGATCAAGTGCACAAATAGCCAAACGAAAAAAGCATGGTTATTTGCTATTATGTTCTTGCTTAGCATGTATTATGACTATTATCATTTGAATCACTTTTTGTATAAAAAATACTGAAATTTTGTTCTAATGTACTATCAAGATACTGTTTGATTAGAAGTTCAAAATAATATAGATAGTCATTGCAATCCTTGTGCTATTAATTAAGTGGATATATATATCAGTGATTTAGTGGTTCTGTTGTCCCTTTCCTGTATTTATTTTCCCCATTTTGGATGATCATCTTTAATGAAATTTTAGAATCATGTTGATGGCACTTTTGTCACAAATTATACTGGCTTCTTAGTAATTGGAAATACTTTGGGTTGAGATTGCAACTGTTGGTGATATTTAGTAAGTTTGGATACAACAATGATAAAATCTTCTGCAAACTTGATCAACTGCTCATTCTCAAAATATTTCTAGCAAGTAGATCTCAACTTTTCATATCAATTTATTTATGTTGGATTGATGTCAGGGAGATCAAAGATCCCCAGGAATCATACCATTGGCTGTAAAAGATGCATTTTGTATCATCCAAGAGGTAGTTTGAACATTTCTCTATTTCTGAAACACTTTTAGTAGGTTCATAAGATTCTGAGCACCTACTTCTGGTTTCAGACTCCAAGCCGTGAGTTTCTTCTTCGTGTATCATACCTGGAAATCTACAATGAGGTTTGTTTTCCAAAAAGTGCAATCTAGTGCTGGTTATTTTCGTTTTCTCTATGGAGCTGTTCTCCTTTTGGCATTATTGAGTGTGGGCATTTCATGCTCCTCATTATTATGTAGTAATTTTAATTTTATTAGAAAAATGTAAACAGACACATGTGAAGGTAGAGAAATTATAAGTCCTTTTGGCTTAACCGCTCTAATTTCCTCTTACTTGTGAAACTAGGAAATATATGAATTTGTTAGTTAATTGAGCTAATTTTACATGGAAACAACTTGAAAAAAGTATATTATCCCGGAATGTAACACTTGGATATGTAGATACATATCATACAGTCATACTTTGTTGTATACCATTGTTATCTTAAGTCTTTAACCAACAGAGATGTATGTTTAATTGATTAATATTTGGAATTGAATCTCAGCTTGGTTTCATTGGGTTTATTATCTGGAACTTGTTTCAATTGTGTTTAAGGTAAGCTCCAGAGTTCAGTTATGAGAAATTAATTTTGATATAGGTAAAACTTGATTAGAGCGGATATTATTACTTGTGTGATTCTTTATGTTTGTATTCTTAGACCACATCTGTGTGTTACGAGTGTCTGAGGGCGATCACCCTATATAGACCAATAAGTAATGGACATCATGATTGGATTGTCAGGACAAGATCACGTGATGTTAACTCTATTATACGAGCACAGAGGGAGATTGAGCTGACCTGAGGATGGTGAGGAGAAAAAAAAGTGAAAGAATAAGACAACAATAAAAGAAGAGAAGAATATAAGGAGGAAGAACGTCTTGTAGCTTATCCTCATTGGATTTTGATTTGAGTTCATATTGTTTGATATTGGATGAAACAAAGTTTCTAGCATATGCATGAGCAATACATGATTGTTTTCAGGTGGTATGGGAGAAACTAATTTTTGTCTGTGCCAACTTTGTTTCAGTTTCCATTGATGGGTGAAATTTTGCATTTTGCTTGTGTCCAGTGAAACAACTAGTTTTGAAACCATGATGTGTATTGAGTCAGCAATATCAGGCAACACCATCTCAAATTTTGCAATAAAGGATAAACAAAAATATGTGATTTCAAGATATGTTGGAACATGACTTGAAATTTATTCTGAGATCTAAAGTATATGATCTTGACCAGGCTCTACTTTCACTACCAATAGGTACCCGTGGTCAAATATTGTCTCTAAACACTTCTGGATCTCTTTTTGTAATATTCAGATCATGTGGATCTGACATGAAGTAGATGTTTTCCTTTATCTCTGTTTATTGTGATCTTGGACAGACCAGGTAGATCTTATGCAGACTTGTCAGTGCAGATGGGAAAGCTCAGTGAAGGTGTTAAATCAATTTGATTTCATATGTCATGTGGGTGAAGAATATAAATTCTTGATCTGAATCACCCCAGTGCCACAGGGAGGTGCAGATGTTGACTTGAAACATACCATTGTATGTGGTGAAAATTTTGGATTGTATTTTACTGATGCTGTGTTGATATGCTGAAGTCTCATTTCTGTGGCTAGATTCTTGAGGGTCCATAACAGTTGTAGATCTCTCCATCACTAAGTATCAAAAGCAAGTGTTTCTGGCCTAATGAGATGTGGAGGAAATCCTAGCTAATACACTGAAGATGTCCTCTACTTCACTGCCAGGGTTTAGTCATATGCCTTGTAGTGGCTATATTCAGGATTTTACTAGATAGATGGATACGATATGTACACATCATTATCAGTGTGTAGCTCACATTGAGGAATTTGATGGGTCATTTGAATTGTCTATCATGAAATTTTGAGTTTTATCATGATTGCGCTTTTATTTGTGATTCATAGTTGCATTACATTTTATTTGATTATTGTTCCAGGTTGTCAATGATTTACTAAATCCAGCGGGACAGAATCTCCGAATCAGGGAGGACACTCAGGTGCTGATTAATCGTCCACTATACTTGATCCTATGCTCTTATTATGAGGCCATTTTTTTTTTTGCTATATGATTTGAGAAACAAAGATTTTGATTAATGGCTTGATTCTGATTCAGTTTTTCATATCTTAACTCATTTATGTCTACATCAATGTTATCCATATTTTCCTTTGAATATTCTTTTCTTTGTGTTAGGTGTATATTATGAGGCGTCTCCTCCTCTTGGTTTCTCAATAGAGATATTTTGATATTTTTGGGAATTTGGGCTTGTTACTAGGTAGTTATCATTACATGGGAATAACCAGTTAACAAATCCCAATGTGATGCTTCGATATTGTCTGCATTTCCGATGGTCATGTGTTTCCTCGTGAATCTTCTCAAGGTAACTTTTCTGCAGGCCATGGGTTGGCTTGTTATATGCTGCATGCAACGTGGCACCATCAGTCGGCATGAGCAATTTACTTCCACTAAGTTATATGTACTTGAGATGCTAAGACTATCTACTTCATGTCTTTGATCTGCTCTGGTATCTGTGTCAGTGTTCCTCTGTGATTCATAGTCTTCGTTTCAGGCATGGATCAATCTGCCAGAGCCCTGATCTGTAATCATTTAAGAGTGTGCATTTAAAACTTCTTATAGTAGCTTGGCTATGTCCAGCCTGCAGTTCTTGTCCGTTTTTTACCTTTTCCAATTGATGTGTTTTAGCTATTTTATATGTGGAAGTCCATTGACATGCTGCATTCCTACTTTTTTAACAACATCCTTAATAATGATTTACTCAATGATGTGCTTATTTTCCATGTTTTTGGTTTTAGGGTACATTTGTTGAGGGTATTAAGGAGGAAGTAGTATTGTCTCCTGCACATGCACTCTCCCTTATTGCAGCTGGAGAAGGTAAAATTGGAATTTACATACGTGCATGCTCATTAGATTTTAAGGTTGCTTCTATTGAATGAATTTTTATGATATTTTATACACATGACTCTTTTTTATGCTGATGGTGAAAGCTCTCTTAATTGATGGCAGAGCATAGACATGTTGGATCCAATAACTTCAATTTGCTAAGCAGCCGAAGTCATACAATTTTCACACTGGTACTTATACTGCACTTTTTTGTTGGTTATAAATTCCAATTATGCATTTATTATTGTTTACTATAACCTTTTGATGCACTGTTTATTTAAAATTATAAAAGTATGTGTTTTTGGTTCTAATGCTTTATCTTGGTATGGATTGTACAACATTCTATTCGAACGAACAAATATTTTAACTCAATGACCTTGGTTATATTTTACAGTTAGCTACTTTAGTTCTGATTCGTGGTTGGCTTCATCCACATATCATTTCTTAAATACAAAACTTAATCTTTCAAGGATTTTGTAAATGTTGTGAAGGAGGATAGAAAATAGGGATAATAAGAAACCGGCTTTGTTCCCAAATCCGGGAAGAAAGTAACTTTTTCCCTTTCCCCTTCTAAATTTCTCTATCTGCTCCTTTTCCCTTCAACTCCAGCTCCAGCTTCCATCCCTCGCCGTGGTTCTCAACTCCGGCTTCCATCCCTCACCGTGGTTCTCACATTTGTATGGGCTTCTCATTTGAGTTCTCACAACACAACGCAAGCTGCACCCAGAGCAGCAGGCAGAGTGAAGTGCCAGTATAATAGTGCCCTGTAAATATCTGTATTAAATAATCTATCTACCTTGGTGTTAGACATTGGTACTTGACATAGTGATTTTCCTGGAATACTCCACAAGATAGATTATTTGTGGCAGTGGAGATGAAACGCATGCCTTGAAGGCAAGCAGCTGTAACTTGGTAACATTATAATCAGGTAATATTCAATCATGGTAAGAAATAGACTACTGCAGTAGGCTTGGATATCAAGACTTAATTGAATTTGTGTACATGACAAGTGGAAGAAGCAAGATGGGGCAAGAAGTGATCTTGTAATTTTGGCACAGATGGTTATAATATTTTTCCCCCTTTCTATCAAAAAATGAGTTTGCTTACTTAAAAATACATTCTCAAGGCAATACTGCTTTTCTTCTTAATTACTTACCTAGCTTTATGATTTTGTATTACTTGTGGAACCTCATAGGATTAGAGAACTGTTTTGATAGGTCTATAGTCCTAGATTCCTAAGTGATTCTGATACCAGAAAAGGAAATAATGAAATTAATTGGTTATGGCCTAGCAGATTTATCAAAACCCTTAAACTAGTTTTTTTTTTTTTGGCTGTTTGAAGCTGTCATATATTGCTCAATGACATGGACAACTGGGAAATTGACTAATTCGTGGTTCTCCATATCTGCTGCTGCTATGTCTTTAGCACTTCACTCTGCAGTATTGTCCCTTTTGGTACATTACACAGATCTTATTATCTATATAAGTTGCATTGCAGATATGTTTTCTGGTAAAACTTTTGTTGGCCTTGGATTGGAAATTGCTTTTGCATTGTAGATTATACTTTTTTCAGTTTTGGAATTCTTTGTTGCATTTCCTGAAAGATATTTGCAAAGTTCGAAGCACTTGAAGTATTATACTTTCACTTAATCTTTTGGTCTTTTTACAGACAATAGAGAGTAGCCCATGTGGTGATTGTGGTGAAGGGGAAGCAGTTAACTTTTCCCAGCTAGTAAGTTTGTTTCGTTGATGCCTTGAACTTTTATCTAGTTACTTTATCATATCTGACTTGCTGTCTGGTACTATTCTAAGAATCATAGCCAACGTAGATCCTGGTCCTACTGGCTGTATGTTTGTGGTGATGCTTGTGGATTTTTTTTCCCCCGAACATTTGGTTTAATGTACTTGTCTTCCACTCATGGATGCAGAACCTCATCGATCTGGCAGGTTCAGAAAGCTCAAGGGCTGAGACTACTGGAGTACGACGGAAAGAGGGATCTTATATTAATAAGAGCCTATTAACTCTTGGAACTGTGAGTTGTCTTTCATTTATTTTAAATATAATTGTACAACTGCTTGCCTGTTGCATCTGATATATTTTGCTAGACTTATTGATTGTGTCAATCACATCAATGATTGGTCTTCCCTACTGTAAATTATTTATCTGGTAAAGTCTATTGTGAACAACTTAACATAGAGTTGAGACATAACTTTTGAGTAAGGAGGAAAGGGAACTATTGTGAACAACTTGAAGTCTATTGTGAACAACTTTTGAATAGAGATGATTCGTGCAATTTTTCAATTTTGGAAATGCTATTTTGGATTGAAGAATTAGTTTACCATTGGTTGAATTTTGATATTATTTTCATTTTTTCATGCTTTGACAATGCTTTTAGTTTCCATTACCTATTATAAAGTTAACCAGTAAGCTATCATGTATTTTTCATATAAGCTAATTTAAAAAAGAGGTACTTTTTTCCTACAGTTGGGATAACGTTTCATGGGTGGAAGAATTCTAGCATGCATAATTTATATGAATTAAGCTGACCTATGATTTGTTTAACTTTTGATGTCCATCAAATCCATAACTTTTGTCTTCGTATGGTTGGAACAGATATGGTTTGATGACAATGATGAAATCCACTACTCATTTATGTAATTCTCCCTGTGAATTTATTTAACTACTACCTTGTCAGGTTATTGGAAAATTAACTGATGGAAAAGCCACACATATCCCATATAGAGACTCAAAATTAACACGACTCCTCCAATCCTCTTTAAGTGGTCAAGGGCGTGTATCTGTAAGTTGGCATTTGGATTTCTGCAAGATAAGTTAATTCAATGGACAATTAAATGATTTCAGTTGTTATTTCCTTCCTTTGTATAGCTCATATGTACAGTTACCCCATCATCAAGCAATACAGAAGAAACACACAATACACTGAAGTTTGCTCACCGTGCAAAATGCATTGAAATTCAAGCTTCTCAAAATAAAGTATGTTTTTTCTGACCATATAGATTCCTGAAGGGATTTAGTATAATAAAAGTTCTCCATTAAAATAGAGTTTAACACCAAGGCACAAAATTCCTTGTATGACTATGATCCAGTTCTCCGTATTGTCTGTTTATTTTCTGTAGTATCTTATGGTTTCACTTCTATATAGATACTTGATGAAAAGTCTCTAATAAAGAAATACCAAAATGAGATACGTTGTTTGAAGCAAGAGCTAGATCAGTTAAAGAAAGGGATTGTGACTGTTAATCCACATAAAGATGCCGGAGAAGATGATATCTTTATCTTGAAACAGAAGGTAGGCCATTGCCATATATTCAAACATTTTTAGTTTTGATTATTTTTTCTGTTCAGTGTCAGTTGATTAGTACAAATGTTTAACATGAAAAAGCTAGAAGATGGTCATGTCAAGCTACAATCAAGACTGGAACAGGAAGAAGATGCTAAAGCTGCTTTATTGGGAAGGATACAACGTTTGACCAAATTGATTTTGGTGTCTACAAAAGCAAGTCAATCTCCAAGATTTCTTCAGCACCCTGGTCCTAGACGAAGGCATTCTTTTGGAGAGGAGGAGGTTTGCTTTTCTATAATTCATCTTTATGATTCCTTGATTAGATATTGACTACAGGACTATATTGTATTCTAAATATTCATCAAATGTGCTATTGCTTGATTAGGGGATTCCAATATTGTTCTAATTAAGGAAATCATCTGATTCTGCAGCTTGCATATCTCCCATATCGAAGGCGAGATATGATATTAGATAACGAAACTGCCGTCTTTTATGCTCCAATTGAAGGATTTGGTGAAACTAATGATGACGTTTTGAAGGAGGAGAAGAAGAATAGAAAACATGGACTTCTAAACTGGTTCAAATCGCGGGTATAGATCAATATATGGATGCTTCTTGCTAGTATATTTTTTTGCTTGACAGTTAGATTGTTTTTTCCTGGTAAATGTTTGTAACTTTGCAGTAGTGTTGACTATTGAGTAACTTTGAAAATGAAAGAAGATTTTGGCTCATCTTTTGATTCTCTTACCCTTTCACAGTAGTAAGATATACAAATATTGTACATAAAAGGAAATAATACATATGAAAGATAAATAATATATCATGTCAGTACATGCATTGCCTTATGCATGCTTTATGATACTAGTCGATTTTCAGTTGAAATTTGTAATTTTACATCCATAAGAGCAAAAATCTTTCTGAGGCATTCTTCACAACTGTCTGTGTTATCCTACTTCATGGTCATTGAAAAATTCACACTGTTGAATTGCATTCTTTTTAATCTGTGATTATTTTCTGTAAGATGGTGTATGATGGCAACCATACAGTCTATGGGCATCCTGTTTTGGTTGCAGCCTTGGTGTTGTGCCATTGATATGGCTGCATTTGATGGGCATATGTGACACTCATTTTCTATTCTAAGTAATCTAGTTTACAGAATGGTGTACTTGTTGGCTCCCGTTCTGACATTAGTGCTTAATTGAATTTTTGCCCCAGAAACGAGATGGTGGGACAGCATTGACAAGTTCAGATGGTGACAAATCAAGTGGGACAAAATCATGCACAACGCCAACTCCTCAAGCAGAGAGCATACACTTATCTTTAGAGAATGGTTTATCAAATTCGTTAGTACCAGATAGTATTCCTCCTGATCATCTGTTGGAGGTGGACCATGATAGAGAACTTCCTGCCGACAATCTCTCTTCCCAAGAGACACCAATGGTATGAAATGGATGAATATTAGGCTTCCCTAAATTGGGCTTCTCAGTGAAATGTTATTTTCTTTTATTTTTGCTGTAAATTCAGTCTACTGCTAGCGTTTTAGGTAACGTTAGAAGTATTATTCTCCTAATTCACTAATGTGTTTGTTTGCCTTACCAAATTAACTACTCCAGAATGACTTGTGACAGTATTCCTTCTTTCAGTTGTTATATCACATTTAAAAGTTAAATGCCCACTTCTGTCTTCCTACAATTGTATAAATATCATTGATGATGTGTTTATCTTGAGGGAGAAGAGTAGTTTAAGTGAGTCAAAAAGAAGAAAAAAAATCCTTATCTACTTCCACTGGTCTTGATTATTTGAATGGAACTAAAAGGAAGAAAATAGTGTCATTTTCTTTTGTTGTGTTTATTAGAGATCAAACTTAAATCTTCATTTCTGCTCAATTTGGGAGAAAATAAAATGCAGGATTTTAATGGAATTAAATTCCTTTAGCCTCTCATCTGCTTTCCTAGTAAATAGGAGAAACTGACAATGTCATTTATTTTCCTTTCCTTTCCTCCTATTTTTGTTCAAGTAAACACTGATTGTTGATATACCAACTATATAAAACTTAAACACTAGTAAATTAATTTCACAAAGAAAATATGATTTCTGTAACGAAAGGTAATTCTGCATCAACATTGCTAAGCTTTTTATCGGATGTAAATTAAAATGAACAGACAAGTATGATAAAATAAAATGAACAATGTAAAGAAGCCACAGTTACTGGTTTGAATTTCAGAGTTTCTTCTTGATAAAATATATCAAATTGAGAAATCAATAGGGAAACAACAGAAAGATAGGTTCAATTTAAAGGATTTATTCAATCAGCTTTTGTGCACCATGTAGACAATTGATTTTCCTTAGTCCCTTATAATTTGCTAGTGAACATTTTCTTTGTCGAATGCACTAACTGTGAACTATGCAACTATTCATTGCTGCTACACCGGCCAAATACTTGCAGTCAGACATGAAATTAGAAATACTCTTGTCCAATGTTTGCTCTTTGAATTTTAAGTTGCAACCAATCATTAACATCATCATCGTCAATCAAATATATTTATAATTGTTGTCTAATATTTGCCTATGCTGATGATGATGAATTGATTTTAGGCATCTGCAAATAAAAACTAACTTGCCTTGTGAAACCTATCATTCTTTGTTCCATTGGAATTTTTCAAGAAAATTCCAAAATGCATTGATCATGCTTGGAATCTCAAAACATATTCTTAGCATATGACTTTCTTCTATTGATTTTATTAACAATCAATTCAACTAATCAAACTGCAAACCGGCATTACAAACATGCATCAATCCTATTGCCCACGGGAAGGATAGGACAAGTAGAAAAAAAAATTTTGCTCTTCTTTTGTTTTCTGCATAATGTGTATTAGTTTTATCATTTAAACTTTTGCAATAACTTTGACTTTCTTAATTCAGTTTGTATAGCAACGTAGTGTTTGTCAATAAGCAACAATTTGTTTTTTTGTTCATGAAATTTTATATATTATTATATTTCACTTTTATGTGCACAAAGTTCTGAAATCTCTTTATATTCATATTCTATTTTTTACCAGACAAGCATCAAAACTATAGATCACGTTGAATTGCTTAAAGAGCAGCTAAAGATTCTCGCCGGAGAAGTGGCACTTCATTCAAGTGTTCTAAAGCGACTTTCTGATGAAGCTGCTAAGAACCCAAAGAATGAACAGATTCAAGTAATTATTTTTCTCCCATTTATTTTGTTAGAGAAGACCATGTTAAATGAGGATTGTAGAGCTCATGTGGTACTATTGATCTGAAGATGGACATGAGGAAGGTCAAAGAGGAGATAAAAATAAAGAACCAGCAAATCACATCTTTGGAAAACCAGATGGCTAACTCTTTCTCAGTGGCTCACAATAGGATGCAAAACTCGGGAGTTTCACCTGTAAATCCTAGTTCTGACCTCAACTTATGCATTTCTTGACAAGTCCTACAGTGTCATTTGGTTAATTGTTTTTTCCCCCTCTTTTTCAGTCATATACAGAACTACTAGAACAACTAAATGAGAAAACACTTGAACTCGAGGTACTCATTCTTTTTTGCAGACATTCTCTTTCATGTACGTTGACAGATAAATTCATCTTTCTGAATCTGGTTATATGTTCTTGTTTGTCTGACATTCTTCTCTGTTAGTTATTTCCACTGATTAACTTGAAGACACATGGATAACTTATCAAATTCTATAATCTACTTTGATGCATTATTTTAAGTTAAGCTCTCATTCTGGAAACCCTTTTTCAGGTAAAGACTGCAGATAACAGTATTATACAGGATCAACTGCAGCAAAAGGTAGCTGTATTAGTTATATTGTTGGGCTCTTTCAAGTGATGACCAGCATCAGTAATGCTCATATTTGTTCCTTTATAGATACACAAATGTGAAGAACTGCAAGAAACTATTACTTCCTTGAAACAACAACTTTCACAAGCACTTGAAATGAAGGGACTCAATGAATGTCAAATCGCAGTATCATTATGAGGAAACATTCTTTCATGAGATGAGAACAAAGTCTGAAGATGGTTTGTTGAAAGATACATCTTCAAAGTTGCAACACGAAGAGCATCTGGTTGGTATTTGTTTTCTCATTTGATTTCACTTCTATTCCTTTCATTCATGAAGAATCCTGTCCTGAATGTCCTGAATGTTTTCTACATGGAATGTCATATCAATTTAAGTTGGACATGCAATCTCCAAATTAAGGAAAAAGTTTGACCAAATAATGTGTCTCTTCAGATGAAATGGCATTTTCTTTCAAATTATGATAAATTATTTTTTCTCCTGAAATTTGACTATTTTCTTTAATCTATCCATCTGTTGTATCTGTTGACATTTATTAACACACCAGGATAACTTATCAAAAGTTACATAGGTTAGTAATTAATTTATCTCAAAGCTTGATTCTTTTTAAAGTTTCCATAATACTTTATACACTGGGGTTCTTATGGCATGATATATTAGCTATAAAAATGAGTCGATCATCTATCATGTCATAGTCATAAAAGTATACTAACATTTTTGTTCGTGGTGTTTGTTCTTTTGCACTGTAATTTGGTTCAGAGTATCCACTAGTGTTTTTCTTTTCTGTAACTTTATATTTTTGGTCACTTTAGATAGTGATAAACTACTGAAACTTTTGTTTATTTAATTCTTTACTCATTTTTTTAAAAAAATCTTTGTGCAATATGCTAATAGGTATCTGAAATCAAAGAACTAGAACAGAAAGTATCCGAACTAACAGAAGCAAATAGCCAGTTAGAAGCCCGAAACCAGAAGTTGGCAGAGGAGAGTGCATATGCTAAAGGGTTGGCTTCAGCTGCCGGTGTGGAATTGAAGGCATTATCTGAGGAAGTCACAAAACTTATGAACCACAATGAGAGACTGGCTACTGAATTGGCCTCTACGAGAAACTCCAGTCAGCGAAGAGCAAGCAGTGTACCAAGGAACACTAAAAGGGAGCCTCAGATAAAGCGGCACGAACCTACCACCATAAAGAGAGAAGTAAATGCTAGTTACGAAAGAGAGCTAGAAGCTGCCCTTCTCGAAAAGGAGCACAGAGAAGCAGAGATGCAGAAGAAACTCGAGGAATCCAAACAGAAGGAAGCCTTGTTAGAAAATGAACTAGAAAACATGTGGGTCCTTGTGGCCAAGCTGAAGAAACCTCAAGGAAATGAACCCGAAGTTTTCGACTCCTAAGGCTGGTTTGGTAGGTTCGATAGATTTTTCAGTGTTCCTTATGGCCAATAGCCAGTGTTGTGTATAGAAAACATTGTAAAACATTGAGATTTCATAGTGTGAATTTAGCTTCGTGGATTGTTTCGGTTCGGTTTCTCATTTCGAAAATAGGTGTTGTTGCCATCGGAAGGTATAGGTATTATGACAGAATACATGTTTCCTCTCATGAAGATTGCTGTAACATTGATGATGGATTATGATGTCTTGCAGGAACCAGTCGGCAGCAATTGCAATTAGAGGAGAAGAACAAGAACAAGTTATGAAGTAAAAGGTCAGTTGGATTTCTTATTTTTACTTTGATAAAAATGCTAAATGAGACTCAAATTTCTCTTATAGTTTATTTGAATCTCTTATTCTGTTTTTGTTTGATCTCCATGCCTTGTTAATTACCTCCCCTGTTTGGTCAGATCTTCTTGCTTCACTTGACTGTTAGGTTTACTTGTCTTATTCTATAGATCTCGAGTCGGGCGGCTTAGTCGGCCTAACTGATTAGTCATTCGCCACTTTTGACCTGTGCGCTTCAACAACCGCACCATGGTTGGTTCCATCAGTTGGTTGTGCCTGTTTGACCAAGTCACTTTGGTTGCCCTGAACACTAGTGTGGCCGTTGGTGCGTTGGGTAGAATGCCAATCCTTAAAGTAGCACTTAGAGCACTGCTCTGTAAAGCTAAAGCGTGAAAAGGAAGACAGGAACCGCATGAATAATATAATTCAACTGTTATTTAGGAGGGGAAAAACAATTAAAGGTGTCAATTCGGATGTGTTGGATGAGTTTGGATCGGGTATTTGAATCCAAATTCGATCTGAAAATTTTAAATCCGAACTCGGATAACCCGACCAACTCTAAGAATATTATTCTGTAGATTTTAAGGGTCCTAAAATACCTCTGAAATTTTAATTTTTTTTAGTCATTTTATCTGTTTTCAATAAATATAGACCTTTGTTTTTTCTTAAATCATCCTCTGGAGAATGAACATTACTAAAGAAAATTTACTTTATCCTCCGTGGGCTCATAAACGACTTTTATTATAAAGATCCTCTAGAATTTTAAGAATCACTCAAAAGCCCCTGGGCAAGAGCAGTGAAAATTATCCAGGTATTTCAGTGATTTTATTTATAAGTTTGAAGGGCATGTTACAAAAGAAGTTAAATTACGAGGGGGAGAGGTGACAATATCCGATATGAAAATTATGAAGCCGTTAAAGAAGGTTCTTTGCTTGTGAGTTGGGAAAGCATGCCTTTGGCGCACTCAATTTATCGACTTTTCCTTTTACATGATCTTCCATGCAAGTGCAATAGGACACTCTTTTACTTTTACGTTTTTTTTTAATCTAGATTTTTTATTTTTTAAATCAATTAATTGGAGAGATGATCAATTTGACTATGATTTCATAAAAAATTTTCATCTTGAGGTCATCAAGATCTCCATGATTGATACATCGTTGTAGAGAGTCATGCTCCATGTCTATTTTAGAATTGTAGTCCAATCTATTAAGATAATTGTATTTCATGTTATTTCTCATAATTTTTTTATCAAATAAAAAATATGTATATTCCATCTGAAAATCAAACCGTGGTGCTAAGGTTCCGAACTTCGTCCAATTAATCTGAAATTAATTAGACGGTCTTGATTCACTTACCAGATGAATCAATTTGATAAATCAATTAAAATCAATCTGCCCTATTAATATTTAAATAATAATGATTAAAAGTAAAATGACATGAATTTCAAAAACATTAGAGGCATTTTTAAATTTTCTAAATTTAATTTGTGACGGTCTTTATAATATCATTTTAAAAGGGTAAATTGGTAATTTTGTTCGAGTTCTTTAGGCCACTAAGTTAGATTAATGGAGAAAGGCCGACAACAGCCACTAAGTTAGGAAAGGAGGCTTCACACCGACAATAGCCAATCAATTGACCACTAAGTGGGACCTACTTCATTATAAATGAAGGTCTAAACCCTACAAGATTAATGGACATTCATGTACTTACACATTATTTAGGTGATATTTCATTGTCCATCAAAATTCGTTAGTTAGATAAGAGAGACATATCGAATGGTGCCCCCTAACGATGAGGGTGTCAAAAATTGACTTGACCATACCCAATTCGAAAAAAATTAAATTATGATTGAGATTTTTCGAATTTAGATTGGGTTAGGATTGAAAATTTTAGATTGATTTAAATTTGGATTGATCGATCTAAATTGATCTAGATTTAGAATTTAAAGAATTTTTTAAAAGTTAAATAAGATGCTTTATATAATATTAGTATGATAATAATAAAATATTTAAAAAGTAAAAAAATTATTGAAGAAAATATTTTTAAAAATTTCAAATTAGACGGGTTAGGTAGATTATACAAGTTCGAATTTAAAATTTGAGATTGATTTAAAATTTTTTAATAATATTTTTATTTAAATCCGATCGAACTCATCTAATCATAAAAATTGACACTCCCACCTAAAGACACGTTAGAGTTTTTTTTTAAATTACTAAAATATATTTAGAGTTTTAAAATCTTTATCATTTCTTTTTTATAACCACAAAAATATACAAAATAAAATAAAATATATTATAATATTATTCTATTAAGAATAGTTAAAGAGTAGAATGGTTAATAATTTTGATGATTCTATATCATTATTTTGATTTTTTTTAAAAAAAAGTATATTTCAGAGATAAAATTTTTTTAAAAAAATCTCAAATAAAATAGAAGGACAAATATTATTCTTCTAAACAAACCCAAGAAAACAGGCAAACAATTCATAATTAATCCCTACTCTATGATTATTATTATTATTATTTTATTTAATAAAATTCATTAAATTTTTGTATGCGATTGAGATCTGGAGCCAATCTTTTCACTCGCTTTCACACTCTCTCTCTCTTCTCTCTTCTCTTTCTTCTCTCTATTAAAAACCGCATTTTTCTTGGATTTCTTCTTCGCTGGCTTCTCCTTCTCGTCCGCCATGAACGAGTCCTCGAAGCTTGCTCAGGGCTCGTCCATCATTTTCGATCTGCGAGCGCTCTTCTCTCTTCTGAGGGCTCGGAGGACGAAGGTCTTCCTCTATGGCTTCGCCGTCGCCTTCGCCGCCTTTACTGCCTATTTGGCCTTTTGTCCCGCCGAGAAGGGCTCGCCTTGGTTCAACGACATCTTCAGCTCCGCTTCCGCATCCACCGCCCCCTACCGATCGCAAATCTCTTCGATTGTGTCCTACATCTTCCCTAATTCCTCTTCTCCGCGAAATCCGGCGCCTCTCTCGGGGGCTGACGGCGGTGGGTCGCAGGGAGGCGGCGCCTCGGAGAGTAATTTGACCAGAAACGGCGGCGGAGCGGGGGACCAAAAAAGTGGCGTCTTGGCGAAGAAGAACGAGACGGCGGCGGAGGGCGTCAAAGAAGATAGCGGCGGATTAGAGGGTAATTCGACTAGCTCCGGCGGCGGAGCGAGGGACCAAAGAAGCGGGGTCTCGGCGAAGAAGAACGAGACGACGGCGGGCGGAGGCGCGGCCGAGAAAGGAGGGATCTTGGCGTCCAACAACCACACTTCTACTGGAATTGAGTTGCAGGGAAGCGATATTACCAAGAACAAGACGACCAATGGAGATCCCAAGAAGAAGGATCTTGCAGCCACAGCCCCGGCAACCAAGAATCAAACAGCAAGTGGATCGCAATCCAAAAACCAGACCGCATCTGGAGTTCTTCCGACAAAAATCAGTGACTCCCAATCGGAAAACGCGACTAGGGCTACGGACACATCGAAGAAAGATTCATCAGCCGCAACACCGAAAAATCAGACTGCTACAGCAGCAGCTGCTTCTGCCAAAAATGGGAATTCGCCGCCAATCAAGAAGAATCAAGCCGCAAACGAAGAAGCTTCGCAAGAAACTCAAGTTCCCAAAAGTAGCAAGGAATCGACCATTGATCCTCAGAACAATGCTTCCTCAGTGGCAAAGCTTGATGAGCAAGGAAAACAGGCGGATTGGATCAGTTCCATGAAAAGTTGTGATATTTTTCAAGGCCAGTGGGTGAAGGATGATTCCTACCCTCTCTACGCCGAGGGCTCCTGCCCGCACATCGACGAGCCTTTCGACTGCTATCGCAATGGCAGACCCGATCGAGCATATCAGAAACTCCGATGGCAGCCTACAGGCTGCAACATCCCAAGGTGAGGGACGAGAGATATGCTTGATTTTGCCTTTGGTGTCTTTGATTTCCTTGTGAATTGATGTTCATGTTCATGATCAGATTGAATGCCACTGATATGTTGGAGAGATTGAGAGGGAAGCGGCTGGTGTTCGTCGGCGATTCGCTAAACCGAAACATGTGGGAATCCTTGGTTTGTGTCTTGAGGAACTCCATTAAAGACAGAAGCAAGGTTTTCGAGGCCTCCGGAAGGCATGAATTCCGAACAGAGGGCTCTTATTCATTTGTCTTCAAGGTTCTTTCAGATGTTCCATCTTGTTTCTTCATGCAGTTTCAGTGATCATGATGCCATCCATACTTTTTGTTCATTTCAGGATTTCAATTGCTCGGTGGAGTTCTTCCGCTCTCCGTTTCTCGTCCAAGAATGGGAGATGCCGGTAAGCAATGGCACGAAGAAGGAGACTCTCCGGCTCGACATTATCGAGAGATCATCTTCTAGGTACAAAGATGCCGATGTTATCGTCTTCAACACCGGGCATTGGTGGACTCATGAGAAGACTGCAAAAGGGTAAACCATTTGTGATGAATCATCATCTACCTTAGCATTTTCATATCTACTATATTCTTATTTTTTACGCTATTGTAGCAACTATAAGATCATATCCGCTATAAACTTATAACAGCTACGATCTCGTAGCTATTACAACACAATGTTGACCAATATTGATAAGGAATAAATTGTCTATATTATAGCAATTATGATTCGTAGCTGTTACAACATGAATTTGATCTGTGTTAACTAATGTTGACTAGTAGAGATGATATAGTTGCTACAACACAGTGTTATTAGTGTTGATCACAGTCGAAGTGCTGCTATAACATAATATTGACCAGTATTGACTAAAGATGAAGTGTCCATATTGTAGCTTATAGCAATTATGATTTGTAGCTGTTATAATATGAATTTGATCTATGTTAACTAATGTTGACTAGTAGAGATGATATAGTTGCTACAACACAGTGTTATTAGAGTTGATCACAGTCGAAGTGTTGCTATAACATAATATTGATCAGTATTGATTAAAGATGAAGTGTCTATATTATAGCAATTATAAACTATAATTGTTACAACATAGTTTATTTGTAGAGCAATGATATACTACATGAAAAATATAGTATGAAATTCAACATGACACACTCCATGCAGTGGGTCCCACATTCATGTAGTGGGGCCCACATCCATGCAGTTGAGTGTGTCATGTTGAGTTTCATGCTACATTTTTCATGTAGCATATCATTTTTCTTATTTGTATTGATTAGAATTGAAGTGTTCATGTTGTAGCTGCTACAATAGTGTCAAAAATAAGGATAGTTTCGGAAATAAAAATGTATTGTTGCAGGATGGAACGTCCTTTTGATAATAAATTAAAAAGAGATATCCTTTTGACAATTCCAATAAAAAGGAACAGCTTCAGCACTAGTATACATTTAGTTTGGTATGAACAACTTGCATTACGTTGATTGTAATTGCTTTCTCTTGAGTCGTTCGATGTCGATACGAGATCGTAATCCTGAATTATGACACAACTAACTACAAACAGGAAAGACTACTACCAAGAAGGAGATCATATTTACAGTGAATTGAATGTGGTGGAAGCATTCCACAAAGCTCTAAACACATGGGCAAAATGGGTGGATGCAAATGTGAATCCCAAAAAGTCCCTAGTGTTCTTCAGGGGCTATTCTGCCTCCCATTTCAGGTACCTCAAAAGATTCGGTATCGAATGCTTGGTTTCCTTATCGGCTAACCGAAATTGGAGTCTGTTTGATTGATTGTTTTCAGGGGTGGGCAATGGAATTCAGGCGGGCAATGCGACAAGGAGACAGAGCCCATCAAGAATGAGAAGTACCTCTCATCCTATCCATCCAAGATGACTGTGTTGGAATCTGTCATCAAGGGAATGAAAACCCATATCGGGTATCTGAACATTACGAGGATGACCGACTACCGGAAGGATGCTCATCCTTCGATCTACCGGAAACAGAACCTGACGGACGAGGAAAGAAGAGATCCTGAGAGATTTCAGGATTGCAGCCATTGGTGCCTCCCTGGAGTTCCTGATAACTGGAATGAGCTACTCTATGCACAGCTAATTCTTAAACAACAGCAGCAGCAGCAGCTTCTTCTGTGAAGAAGAACAGTTCAACAACAAAGTGTACATCGATATTTATCATGAGGGGAATAAGCAACCAATGAAGGGTGAAAATTGCAATCACAGAGAGGAAAAATTAAGCTCAAGAAAAAAGAAATTAAGATCAACTGTTATTTATTTTATTGTAAGTGAGAGGAAAATCAAGTTTTATTTTTATTTTTATTTTTATTATTTTTTTCTGCAAAAAAGATAAAGGATTGTAGAATACGATAGGTATATCATCTATTAAGTTTAGTTAAGAATCTTGTCACTGTATGATTCCTTTTCTTCCCACTGCATTGGAGTAGTAATTTAGGTCCTTGAGGCCGTGTTTACTTTAGTGGAAGCGAGGTGTTTATTTTGACGGATGTGAGGGAGGAATCGGAGGGAATTCGTGGTTTTGTGGGACAGAGAAGATTGAAACGGTGACAAAGAGGGAAATGTAGCCTGTTCGATTTTAAAATCTGCGTAAATCCTAAATCCATTTCTACGGTGGAAGCGAGGTGTTGTATGTTTGAAACGGTGAAAAGAGGGAATTGTAGCCTTTTTGACCTTTCGTTTGTGCTTAGGGATAGCATTCAGTTAAAATCAAATGGATCGAATTGAAACAATTGAAATTGAATATTTTTTTAAGCAAATCAAATCGATCAAAATTTATTATTAAAATCGAACAAATTGAATCATCGGTTGACTAAATTGATCGCTATTTGAATAGTTGATTGCATCAATCGAATTCTGAGCTTACCGTATTTGATTTATGGACAAATAGTTGATTCATCATAATGCATCACAATTTAATCGGTTTAATAGAATTTTAAAATTTATAATTGAAATAATAAATTAAAATAACTATTTTTTATAAAAAAATCAAATTTCTTTAATAAATTTATTGAATCAATTATTTCAATTTAACTGATATTTTACTCACCTTCATCAAATGCTATTTTAAATAATATAAATTTTATGTTTTAAAGACATACAATTTTTTTATGTATAATTGAATGTCAAATTTTAAAAAATAAAATCATCAATTGTTATTTTCAAGTTCATCAATCAATTTTTTTTCCATAGATGATAGATCATTTATGAATTTCATTATGTTCAAATCCCACCTAACACACATTACATATTCCATCAAAGAAGTTTAACAAATTTATAACGCTAAATCATCCATCAAAATTCAATAAAAAAAATTCATAAGACTGAATCGATCACCTCTAAATTATTAATTAGATTGTAAAAATTAAATACCTGAATTAAATTTGTTTATTTTATTTTATTTTTAAATATCAAGCAATTGTAAATAAATTTTTTATGGACTAGGTTTATATATATATATATATATATATATATATATATATATATATATACACACACATAAATTTTAATGATAATCTTTGTGAAAAAATTATAAAAAGAGTATTTATAATTTTATAGAGATCTTCACGTTCTTCTTCTTCTCTACTTTCAATGATTATACTATATTATGCTTTTTTTTAAAGATATTTTTTGCATACACATGTCAGTGCCATAATGATGATTCAACTAACAAAGTTCCAGATTTTTCTTACTGTAAACATGGAGCTACAAACATAGATAATAACAGTAATAATAAATCAGTGAACAGTTGGAAATTCACACAATTCAGCATTTCAATTCTCTTACCAAGACTTCTCTGAAAGAAAGCCGAGCATCATGGTTTGAATGAAGGCTGAGAGGATGGAAATGTGGAGTTACTCGAAGAGCGAGATGCAAAGTGCGACAGACATTCCTACTACGAGGGAAGTTAACTGAACTGCCGAGCTGCCAAATGTTGTCTTTGCATCGTTCATCTGGGGGAGGACGCCGGCGACTGCTATGTAAATGAAACCGCCGGCCGTGAACCCCTGAAGATGAAAAAAGAACGGTTTTGCGTCTTTGTGATGTTATCGAATGTATCGAAAAGTAAACGTGGAGTCAGCTAATGGAAGAGTTTTACCTCGATCAAGGATGATTGCCCTGGATCTTTACCTAAGAACAAGGCCTGCCCAAAGGGGAAAAGAGTTAGGGGAGAAACTTGTGACTGATTGTATTTGTCGAATTTTGGAAGATGATGAACTAACCAGTGCAGTTCCAGCCAATGCTACCAGTGCCGAAAGAAAATTGAAAAATAGTGCTTTAGGAACTGAAAATCCTGATCTCACCAAGATTCCGAAATCACCCACCTAAATACAAACAACTGAGATGATAATAGGGTGTGTGATATCGATAATGAGACCAATGGTGAACTATCAATGAAGTGTAGAAGTGAATTACTAAATCACATCTGCACGGCATAATTAAACAAGGAAAATATAGAAAAAGGAGCTGCTGATTATGGACTCATGTTGTCGATGAAAGGATAGTCCCCACAAGTAACCAGCCAACTAAAAGTTAAATGGGGCCTCCAAGAAAAGAGCACTTTTAAGTTAAGCTCAACAAAGCATCTGTGATTTTATCTGTGATTTTTTTTTTCAAAACCATTGTTGTGTCCTCAACGAGTTTTTTCACCAGATTTTTTTCCTGGACCAGGTAAATGAACCATGTGCAAATGCAGTGAAAACATTGAACAATCAACTCAGGCAAAGTGTCAAAAGAGAGCACAGTGAGTTTAATAATAAAAAGCATGGACAACAGAATAAATCAACTTAAGTCTAAATTAAGTACACTGTACATATATACCAAAAACAAAAGTAATCCTATTGATACGTGGAGTTAATAGAAAGGATCCCATAATCTAATATTTATGAGGCAGTTCTAGTAGAAAATACATGGAGATGATATGGACATGTTCAAAGATAACCCATAGCTTTAATGGTTGTAAGAGTCCAAACTGGTAGTGCAAAAGGTGTAAGAGATAAAGGGAGACCAAAGAAAATATGAAAAATTAATTTAATTAATTTCAATATTAAGAATGATAATGCCTAGTATAGAGCTGGATGAAAGGATAAAATTCATGTTAGCTGACCACAAATAGTAAGAGCAAAAACAGCTTGATGATGGCAATATTTGAAACAAAGTTGGTACATTAATATGATCATCATATACCACTTCGACCACATCCATGCATTATGATGACAGTTAACAGAAAAGCAATTATGTAAATGTATTATTACTCAGTATATTAGACGAATGAAAGATATTGTTCAGTATATTAACAGACAATTCATTCCCAACGGCAATGTAAAACTATTAGTAAAACAAAACAAAACTGAACGAACTAACATTAACTCTAAAAATAGTATTTCCCATCAGATTATTTGTCTTTGTAAAAAAATGAAAGTAAAGGAAAAAAAAACTGAGTCCATGTTTGTCTTGGAGTCAGATTAGATATTTGGTACCAGGTCGTTGGGAGAATTTACTAAAAGGGTATATATGAAGATAGAAAAGCACCTCTTGAGGAAGCTCATGAGCAAGCAAGAATAGTGTTCTAGACCACCCACCGACTGAACCGTGCAACAAGAATGCACTTCCTAAGGCCATACCATCTGTAAAATTGTGCTGCAAGATTTACATATTCTGTATGAGCGCAGCTAGAAATAATTTGAAACTTCTGTCACTCAACATCCATGAATCACTTTAAATTAAGGGGTAAAATTGAATTATAACAAACTTACTACACCATCAGAGAAAAGATTCAGGTATCCAAAAACCAAACTTGATTGAGAAGCTGTCACACTGGTGCAGGCTTGCTGACTTGCAGAACTATTTCTAGCTTTCAAGTTTTTGCCATCAACAGTGGTGCCACTGCTAGTATTAACGCGCTGTAAAATGAATATACACAGAAATCAAAATTTTTTGACGAAAAAATTATCATGCAACATCTTGTTTTCAACAAGTGATTTTTGAGGAAATTCTAATTGACAAGAAATTAATCCATTAGATTTCCAAAATTGTCAAGATTAGTAAATTGTAGTAAAACTTGCACACGGACAGATATGCATGATTGGCAAATAAATTTTATAATTAACTCATAAGCTGTGGTTCCTGAATCATATATAGTCCATCATTCATTGGGATCAAGTTATTAGGAGTTGGTAGTAACGTGGCCAAAATTCCTTAGCTTTCTAAAAACTAAGAGATTTGGTTATTTTAAAACCAACTCAAAAAAAAAAAAACCATTGAGATTGACATAGAATACCTTACGAAGAAGATTATCATGGTCAGAATGGCCCTTTGCTGGAGTGTCTTCTGATTCACTATATGATGACTCTTGCTCTGTTTTCCCCTCCTGATTGTCCCCATTTAACACTTCATGATCTTCATCCTTTAACTTGTTATGACGCTTATGCTGATGATGGTGGCCATGTATCAAATCATGGTCACCTTGTTCAGAATTATCTTCAACATACCTCACAACCTTCTCAACTAAAAAGAACAGGACAATGCCAACTGCAGAGCAGATGCGAACAAACAATTAAGAGTAAAATACAAATAAATTACTGCCAACTGTAAATGAGACCAACTAGAAAGATTAGAGTGTCTTCAAAAGCAAATCTCTATCCCTCCTCAGAGAAAGAGAGAGAGAGTTCTGCATTGCATTGAGCCTAGGCCCGAACTGACTATGTGAATAAAGATCCAATCAGTTTTGTCGCTGTAACAACAAAACTATTGCCAAGAGTTTTTTTACAAACAAAAGGGACTACATCTTATTCATGTTCCACCTTCCCCATTGGTATTCAAGTCTACATCAAATATGGCTGAGTTACATAGACAGAATTGAGAATGGAAAAAGTAACAGCTGCCCCAGGAAAACTAAAATGTCAGACAGTAGCAAAGCTCTTGGAACCAGCATTACCATTATTTAATGTTCACATCAAGCTTGAAAACATCAACCCCTTTTGCACCTTGTGAAAATACTATATGAAGTAATTGAGAAAATAATTCAAGACAAAAATGATGACTTTAGTGGTCAATCCTCAATGCCAGTTAATCCTTGAGTTTAAACCAAAAACTAAATCAAGGACAACTTCAAAAGTTGCACAGAAAAAAAAAATCATGATTATCGACAAGTCTCGTGGTTTTTGTAGGTTGATAATGAATCCATCACTCAAAGAGAAGCAAGGGAAAAACACTCAAGTTGTGGATTACACTTTGAACAAGTTTTTTTTTTTTTTTTTGCTAAACCATGTAGAACTGGAAATGGATAAGCATTTGACAACAAGTAGAAAATACTCACATAATATAGACAGTCCAATAGAAAGATCTTCCAAACTATGTGCATGAGAATGGCCATGCTCATGCTCATGGGCATGCAGGTGACTTCCCCCTGCAAGAAAAACCGATAAATAAAGTTTAGTAATCATAAGAAAAACGTTCTTTTTAGTATCCCCATAAATCTATACAAAATGTTTGAACATGAGAAAGTTTGTCTAAGTAGAAAATGTGCTAAAGGGTAAAGGCCAATTTTGCATGCTTAATTGTATAAATATGTTTTGTATCATAATCTAGGAGCTAGTTACTCTTCGCTAAATTTAGTTGGGTAAAGACCAATTTTGCATACTTAATTGTATAAATATTTTTTGTATCATAATCTAGGAGCTAGTTCCTCTTAGCTAAATTTAGTTGTTTGAACATTAGAAAGTCAGACTAGTCCAAGTATTATAACATGCATCAAGTAAAACATTGCATGTGAACAGATAAATGTCCTTGATTGAAGTTAGAAGTAGTGGGATCAATGACCAATCTTTACCTGACAAGTCTAGACAAAAACTTGAGTGTTTAAAACTGGGTGGCACTTATCAGTCTGAGATATCTATAGTGATTGCCACCAAATAATATGCTTCATGTAGTATTGAAGAAGGAAAAGAAAGAGCAAAAAGCACATTAGCATTGATGCTTATGTAATTGTACCAAATGCATGCGGTAACTGATGAAGAAAAGCATCCCCCAGCATAGCCCCAGCCTGCAAGGTTTTCATGATAAACAGAATCAATTAAATCACCACTCACTAGCATCATTAAACTTCCCAATAACAAGAAAAGTTTTGGACTCTCACAAACTACAATTTATGTACATAAACTTGAGACAATGAAATGTGGGGAAAAAAAAAGAAAATGAAAAAAGAGTTCCAAAGTAACAATGAGTACAGCATGAATATAAGAATAAACTGGTGTCTTTACAGAAATGTGATGATGAATTAAGACGTTAGCAAGACATTTGATCATAAAGCTTGGTTGTTGTTGTTGCTGATATCTACACCATCTCACAAATGTATTTGCTAGTCCACAATGATCTCCAGATGCTGTCCAGTGATAGAACACTGACATTACAGAGGAGTCTAAAGGCATAATAGGCAGTATCAGTTTATTGAAAGCCAATAGCCCTATAACATCATTATTATCCAAACCACAATGCAGTTTTGGTTGAATTCTTCCATATGGCAACAAAATCGAACAAACTCAGACGAACCTGACTGATTTAGCTGTGGTAGCCTAACAACTAGAAGAATATACTTCCCAACTTGTTAAAACACAGTATACCTGAGGATCTCAAAAGAGTAAATTTTGGTAGAAATGAACATCTACAGACATTTCCAGTCTCGACTCTTATGTTGGTTTATGGCTAATAAAACAATGATATCAATGAGATTTGGACAAAAAAGGTTGGCATTCTGCATTAATTGATCTGGAATGAACAAAATTATAATTTATTCAATCACATGAAAATTTTCTTGCGCCATAAGTACTTGTCTTTCACGTTTACACAATTACATGACAATCAATTGACTCTTTCTGCAAATTTAAGAGCACACTCAAGGATCGGCAGTCATGTGCAAAGATGAAAATTTTCCACGAGGTGATAGACCAGATAAAATTTTAGAAATTTAATAACTGAATTACCCCAAAAATAGCTAAGGAATCCACCACAGCCTTAGAAGGCTTCCCCTTCACTGCAAGAGAAATGACAATGTGAAATTTTCGAGCACAAAAACAGTAGTAAGAACAGCAGAGTTTAAGGGGGCAAGAAAATCAATCCACTCACAGAAGATCACCGGCAAAAGAATGAGGCAGATCAGCGACGCCAAGCTCACCAGCAGCGAGCACCCCATCGCCCGCACCCAAACACCTTCTCCCCAATCACGAAACGACGAATCTTTCAGATTAAAAAAAAAAAAAAGCCATCTCAATTCACCAAAATCCGAACCGAACGAACGAGGCCAACTCACCTATCGGCGACAGCTCCAGGTGCTGGTCTCCAAGATAATCATGATGGTGATGCTGCTGGTGATGGTGGTGGTGATGGTGGTGATGGTGGCGGTGATGATGATGATCATGATCCACTTCTTCTAGCATCATCAGATCCTCCTCCTCAGCCAGCTCTTCCGGCAGCTTCCGCCGCCGGATCTCGCCATGGAAACCATGGTCGTGATGATGCCCGTGATCATGGTCATGGTCGTGGTGATGACCATCGACGTCAGAGGAGAAGGGGCAGGACGAGGAACAACCGAGAGGGGAAGCGGCGAGGAAGAGGAGGAGCAGCAGGAGAAGGGAGAAACGGCAGAATCGCCGAGAGGCAAATAAAGGCATGAGATTTAGGGTTTTACTCAGACGGCGGATGAGGAGGAGCGGCAAGTGCCCTCGATGGTGATGCAGAAGACGAGAACGAAGAAAAGGAGGACGATGGCCACGACGACGCCGAAGGTGACCACATCCATCGCACTTATTAATTTCTATTTAAATTGCACGAAAATCAAAAACCAACGATTAGATTTCGATTTTATTTTATTTTTTGTAATTAACTAAACAAGAAGTCGCACGATTGAAAGCATCACGAATTTTCTTTTTTTTTCGAAAAAAAAAGAAAATTAATTTTGCAAGAGTCGAAAGAAAAGGGTCGGTTCGTCGGAGATGGAGGCGGAGATAGGGAGGAGATTCGGTGTCGTTGCGCTCACCGGCTCACCGTAGGGTGAGCAGATAAAGTGCGAAGCCGCACCGGATTCCATCGCCGCAGGGATCTGGTACAAACCGGAGTGCAATGGATTTGCTTGAAATGTGCGTGCACGCCTAACACGTGGGATTGCTGGCATCAGCATGAATTTTCAAATTTTAAATTAAATATAATGTTTTAAAAACAGAAAACCTTATTTTAATTTAAAATACCTCTTTAGCAACAATGAGCTAGTGATGAAGAACTCAACACTTCCATTGTATGAATGCAAAAATAATTTTGCAATCAGAAAAATAACAATGAAATCTTTTGTTGGATGATTTAGCCTAATAATTGAGGAAACTGTGAGGTGAGCAAATGTTCTTGTGGATTCCATCATCCACCATGCTGTTGTGGCTTTCCCTGCATAGATTTGCATGAGTCAAGATACATGTTTCGATCCATTTGAATGGGAAGCTGTTGGACTTAAATAGCATATCGAGCCTCATAAGTTTAACTATGATCCAAGTGTCAAATAAATTGTATACTAGAGTTTCAATCCATTCAAACAGGAAACCAAAGTGAAGAGATCAAAGCTCAACCAGCAAACTAACATTTAATAGTTTCAATCCTCAGACACAATCAAGGATACCAATGTTGAAAGTTACTGGCATGCCTATGCATCAAGAATTTCAGCTTTTCTAATGAACTTCACAATGTAGATCAACAAGATGAATGCAAAAGTCAATCGTTCAGAGAATAGATCATACCTCCATTTTTTCTTTTGCTTCGGAATCAAATGTCTTGCAGAAAATCTCATAGCTTTTCTCCGCTCCGATCTGTTTTGGAAGGAAAGTCATGAATGGTTAGTTTTTGGGATAAGAAAAATGAGTAAAGTTTGCGAGTATAACGCTAAATTGTATACCAGAGGATCTATCTGTGACGGGGAGATGGCTGAGATTGTGTATCTGAAAGGAAATTTTATCATATAAAGAGAAAGAATATTGATATTTATGATGTGCACTGGCCATTGATGTCGAGATAACAAGTTACCGCAGCTTGCCGGTGTAGAAGCTCATTGCCAAGATGTTCGCTTTTTGTACTGTCAGCATCACCGCTCCCATGCGATTCTACAAATTTTCCAAATGCTACATTTAAATCCAGTCATCTACTTTAAGATGAGTAAGACTCAAGGATGGTCACAATGATTATGAAAATTCTTTCCAAAATAACTAAATAGATGAGGTGCCCCAACCAACAATGGCGGTCATCACTACCATAACAAGTTGCAATAAGTATATATACCATTCTGTTAAAACAAATATTGATCTTACCTTGCGTGCAATAAGTTCAATCAGTTGCATCAGAAACTTCCCTAATCCCTTCCGCTGAGCGCAGGCCTCCAGCTGTAGTTCATACACATAAACCACAGGAACATCTTCCTCGACAATAAAGCGGTAATGTACAAAACCGACCAGTGCATTTTGATCACTTGTCGGACCAGCACAGTTTGTTTCTTCACTTTCAGACACAGGAGTTTGATTTGTTGTCTTTCGAACAAATATGTAGCGTGCATCAGGAGAAACCATTTCTCTACGCTTCACTTTCTCTTCGGCCGGCCACTCTGAACCGTATGGACCTTCCATATTGATCTGTATAATTTGATTTAGATGACATGCAAGTACTTCAAGTATTTAAGAAACAAGAGTAAAAACCAATTGCTACTGTTACCTTAAGAAGATTTTGAATATACTTTTTTATAGGCGAGGTGAGTTGGTCTCCGTGACCCGATTCCAAGTAGACTGAAAGTCCTGATCATTAGTTAACATGACCGAGATGATATACATGTTTCCTTGGCCTCAATAACAGAACAAGGTTTTTGTAATAGACAACAAGGCTCTCAAACATAGGGCAATAAGAAAAGAAAGTTATCATCAATTGAGTTTGTATGTTTATTTTTAGATTGAGAATTTTGGTTGCCCACTCACCATTGGTTTCATAGAGACAATGGTAATGAATCTGGATGATCTTTTATAAACAACTGTCTCTGAGATTCTACCACTAAGTTGATACAGATAGTGACTTCAATGCAACGTTTAAACTATTGTTCCATAAAAGAGTTTTGATCTTTGGCATGATGGTAGGATAGGAGCACTGGTCCCTGTTGCATGTTAGTTCTTATAACTTCCAAGACTATTAAAAAAATGCTCCCAAGACATCTAATATTGGAATTGGTTTCTTTATATATCTATAATTATATCTTAGTCAATTGCATCACTGTGAATGGGACTTGGAAAGCACAAATGAAACTAGAACAAGTGTTTGAAAACAATATGGAAACATCTCGATTTCTCCAAGTTTAGCATCATTCTTTGCCATTGTCGATGTTCACTTGTGTCGACACAATATCTACATTGGTGGGTGACCGGAATAAATACATCTCTACTGTGCCCTGAAAAGCAAAGATATGGCATCAAAAAAGAAATGCAGCAGTTGTCCTTGATAGTAAAACAAGTTTTTTTAACAGATAATAAGGCTTGTACAATATAAAAGAAACTTCTAGGCAATTAAATCTATATGTCTAGTTTTTCATTTTTGGATTTTGAGAATCTCAGATCTTGTTTACCATTTCTTTCATAGTGACAGAATGGTGGGAAGGAAACGAGATGGTCCTTCACAGATGATGCCTTCTTTATTATTTCATCAATTGTTTTCTTCTTCTCAAGTACCTAAAGAAACACAGTATTGTGATCGACAAGATAATGATGCTTATAATACAAGACTCATAATTGGCACACAAAAAAATGTGAGCATACTACTAATGTGTTGGATACCACAAAACTTCTAAATTAAGCATGGTTGGATAAGGATAGCACTAGGATGGATGATCCTTTGAGAAATTCTCAGTAAGTAGTAAATAAAAACAAAAGAAAAAAATTAGCTATCTAGAAATCTTGAATATTACTAATATTGTAGGTAAACTTACCTACTGACCCAGTACTCCGTTGGTCGGGCAACACATGTATGGAATTGGGCTCAACTAGTAAGAACAGAGCATGATTTGGGAGTGTGGGGCTGGACCAATCCGGAGCAAACGTGTGACCAAGAAGAAGGGAAATGTTGCAACATGGAATAGCTTGATTCTCTAATGATTATGCAACAAATGGCAAAGTGTCATTGGGCTCGCACTCTAGGACCTAATGAGAGGACAAGATTTCCGACCATTAGGAGGGTCAAGGACTGCACATTAGACAACTGAGTTTTCTCAAACTCATACAACATTTCACTGACTTTTTCCCCACTTCAACCTCTAAACCCTCAAAACTTCTTCAACCCAAAGCTCCACTACAACATCATCTGCACAAACCTGAACCACTTGCAATTCAGGGAAGTTGAAGCTAACACATTGCCATCTCACAATCCATGACCAAATGGAATTCAGTTCAAGCAAGCTCAAACTCAACATAGCTACAATTTGACTAAACTCCATCCAACTTACTCCTTCAGTGTTGTTCCCAATCAAGGCCAAAGCTAGATTGTTGTAGCTAGAGGACTATGTTGTAACTTTACCCACAACAGCTATTGTCAATGGGTAGCTAAAATCCATACAATTAACCTAAAATAGTTTGAACTAACACATTGAGGACGATGATGATGAGGAATACATCAGGAGAAACTTAACTAAACGTTTATATTCATTTGCAAGGCCATCTTTCTTTTTTCATATAATAAGAAGCTTTATGATGTGTTGTTTATGTCATCTCTCTTTAAAACCCCACCTTTTGCATACATTTTCTCACAATTTAAGAAACTGGATCCTCAGCATGAATCTATCCTTAACCTAAATCCCTATGATCTTGGTTGATGTATGCATGAATATCAATAGCATAACTTTCAGAAGGTAAGTGTGCATCGATCATTTCATTTGTAGTACTTCCTAACTCTTGTCATCTTCATCACAGTGTTTTGCAACAGTGAGTATCAACATTAACTACTCGACAGACCTTTAAAAATGAGACACACTAAAAGACGTCTTTGGGTGGTAGCTAAACTTGGCGAATAAATATCCATCACTACCACAAAACCATTTCCCCCCAAACAATGGCAAAACTAACGAAACGAATCGAACATAAGATGAAAGAAAGAAAGAGGGCAAAGCTACAAACCACTCATTCGCTTCTCATCTCATTTGCTCAGAAGCCATAGAGACATATACAACCTCAATCCAAAAAAAAAAAAAAAAAAAAAAAAAAACTTTCACATGAAATAGAACATAGGAACCTCGACGACACCAAGATCAACCACAAAACGAGACGAAAAAAAAAAGAAAAATACCTCCTTTCTTTTGAGCTTCTTCTCTTTGCCACTTGGGAGTCGCTTCGTGTCCATGGATTCACCCCGCCGAAGACGAAACAGAAATACACTTATTCCTCCTCCATGGAGAGCGTTTTCCCCTTCGACGATTCGCCGCAGCAGGCAAAGGAATGGGAGAGCAGTGGCACCACTGCGGAAGATGCAAGGGAGAGGAGGCGACCGACCTACCGCCGCCGCAGCAAATATTTACCGAATCTGGTGTGATTCGGCGACAAGCGAGAAAAAGGAAGATTCGCCGTGAAAATCCGGTCGCGGGCCCGAACCGACCGGCATAGCTCGGCAAGGCCGCCGACTCGGGCCGGGCCCGGCCTGCTCTGCGGATTGGTTTGGGCAGGACCGGTTTGGCACCGATCCGGGCCGTGGTTTTGTAAACCCTGAACACCTGAAAATATAAAAAGTTAAGAAAATATATAATACTAATAATAATTTAAAAATATTAGCAATAATAAAAATATTTTTTGATTTTTTATATTTATTTATCTGAATTTTTTATTATAAAAAATTAAGCCCTATGATCCACGACCGTACCTAAATGTAAATAAAAGCCTAGGTATCCAAGTATTTCTATCAGTATTTATTTGTGTTGTGCTACGGAGAATTAAATCCTTGTTATTTAAGAAATTCATCCACCTTCAAAAACTTTAACCTAATTAGGCACTTCTAGCATTTTTTTTTTTAATAGTCACAGGGTCACTATAATTGAGAATTCAACAATTAGACCTAATTATTCAATACTATACTTTGATTTTGCTCTTCTAAAAGAAAGATTGACTCTCACAATTTCATGTTCATCCACCAAAGCCATGAGAAATATATATATAAAAAAAATAGGCATACAATATATAAAAAGTTCGTGCCCTTCTTTATCTCTAAAGACAGGATGCCCTAACCATCCAACAACTATTTCATCTTATTATCATTGACCCTGCTCTGAATGATCCCATTTTGCCGGATTATTATCAATATAATCATAAAAAGTTAATTTTTAAAAAATTTTAGACCAAGCTTCCAATAAACTTAGATTTTCGTCTAGTTCGATGCTAACTCTTCAATATATTTCTTACTAAAAGTATCCTTGATCCCACTGATAATGAGTGGGATCAAATAATTCGATTAGAATTATTGCTAAACCATACCACATAGTTCCAACAAACTAAAATTTCAAAGAAAACAGCGGCGATACTATATAGAAAGTACAGTTTCGATACGCAAATCGTGCCTAAACGCATCATCTTTAGCTGGATGTGTTTGTATCTTTCTTTCTTTCCTTTGTCTAATGCTCAAATTGTTGACTAAAGCACCTGAATCGGTGGCTTCCCTTGAGCCACAAGCTGCGAGCAAAGGTGAGAATCATAAGTTTGGTAACTATTGGTCATGGCGACTGATTCACTAAAGCGTATAGACAGTTGGTTCATCTTCGACCACTAATTGCTAGCAGACCTGGAGGAATCATTGAAGGAGGAATCATTGAAGGGGACAGTGTCTGTTTCACGTTAACTAATTCCCCCCACGTTTCCTCTATCGATTGATCGAGTAATAACATTATTGGATGAGTGGACGCAGTCTCCACTGTTTATGATGTCAAGGGATTAGTGATTCCACGTAATTGCTTTGAGAGCAAGTCAAAGCTTTCAGACACAGCTACCTGTTGATCAAAGGGAGGACCTTTGGGGTTTTCATGCTTTGAATGTATTTGTTTGTTTGTTTGTCAATGCCAATGCCAACTGTTTCAATAATGTCAACTGTTCCGATCAAATATGGTAGATGATCAAATTATTGATCAACAAATAAACTGATGTGTACACTTCTCGAAAATAATTATCAGAAATGATGAAAGGACTTGATAAATATTTAAGAGAGAGTTAGAATGAGTCCGGATGTGGATCCTGACAAATTACTCCGACGTTTAAGTTAAAGTTTTGTGAGACGAAGGAGATTGAGGACTTGGGAAAATTATGATTCTGTGTCTGCATATTTATGTTTATGAGTATGAACAACCTTTTATAGAATTGTTCTTCAAAACATCAATGTTCATTTAAAAAATATTCTAAAATACATGTCTCCGTTCTAATAGATGCATTTCAATTGTCCATATCTTTTGAGATATTTTTCTTATTCTCGGAGGGAAACAGTGTTAGAGTTTTCTATTCTTAAGGATGAATCAGTTTTACGGGTTTCGCCTAAAAGTGAAGATGAAGATCCGAGACCGAGATGAGATTGACACACGAGACTGGGGTGAGGCCAAGCAGAGATCGAGGTCGGGATCATAAGCTGAGATAAGGTCAGCTTATGTGATCTAATAGACGCCGAGGTCGGGATCCGAGACTAAGTAGAAATTGAGATCAAAATCCGAGACCAAGATAAGGTCGGCATATGAGATTCAATAGACGTCGTCGAGGTTGGGATCCGAAACCAAATAGAGGTCGAGGTCGGGATTCGAGGCTGAGATAAGGTCGGCATATGAGATCCAGTAGATGTCGAAATCGGGATCCAAGACCAAGTAGAGGTCGAGATCGAGACCTAAGACTGAGATAAGATCGGCGTATAATATTCAATAGACATTGAGGTTAGGATCTGAGACTGTTAAGGAAATAATTATTCCTCAAGGAAATAATTATTCCTCAAGATCTTAGAGATTCTTGATATAAAGAATATCCTATTCTGATAAAACTTGATCACGAAGAAAACCTCTTAGCAAGGAATGTAATAATTTCATTTATTATTTTTTATTTCTATATACAATTGTTGTACAATGTATATATTCTCATATTGAATAAAGAAATGGTGTGCGAGAATATTATTCATTCATCTCTACTTATTTTTCTTCAACTTGGTATCAGAGCGCAAGGAAAACTCCAACGATCCTATGGCCGGAATTCTGTCAACACCTACTATGACGTCGTTCGCAACCCAAATATCAACAAAACTAAACCAGAGGAACTACACCCTCTGGAAATCCCAGGTACTACCTGTGCTAAAAGGTCATTGTCTAATCCAATTTGTTTCTGGCGAGTCTACAATTCCAGCCGAGACGATAGTAACTCGGAAGGAAGATGGTACTGTAGAAGAGACCAAAACTAATCCCGAATATGAAATTTGGGAGCAGCAAGACCAACGTCTCCTCAGTTGGCTTCTTTCAACACTGTCGGAGGAAGTCTTGGCTCAAGTTGTCGGCCCCTCCTGCACCACCTCAAGACGCTTATGGGCATCATTGGAGAAAATGGTGGCCTCACAATCTGGTGCACGTCTCATGCAACTCCGACTCCAACTACAGACAATGAAGAAAAGTGGACTATCCATGACCGAATATCTGCAAAAGATGAAGTCAATTTCGGACGATCTCATAGGTGCTGGACATCGAGTTCCAGAGACTGATCTGGTGCTCTATATTCTCGGGGGACTCGGACCCGAGTATGAATCTATGGTGGTTGCTATAACAACCAAGAGAGAAGGCGTAAGTATAGAAGAGTTAACCGGCATGCTACTTACTCATGAGCAACGACTGGAGCAGTTGCACGGCACCGAGCCATCTCCCATGGCGTATCTATCTCTCGGATCACCCAGAGGCGTCGTTCCAGACAAACGCTACTTCAGGGGTTCCTCTGCTGGTAGACTCTCTCCTACGAACACTGTGGGGGCTCACAACCCTCACAGACCATACTATACTTCTTCGCTGGGTCAGTATCAAACCTCATATTCGGAGAACCCGAATCCAGCTTCTCTTATAACCACCCACGAGCTTCCGACCCATAATCAGCAACGCGGGGGTCGTGCTTACCGCGGTGGCCGAAACGGAAATAAACGGCCCAGGTGTCAATTATGTGATAGATTTGGTCATATCGCTGCTAACTGTCGTACTTCACAAAAGTGTCAGATCTGCAACGGTGGAGGTCATTCTGCATCATCATGTCGACGTCGTTTCGACCAAAACTTTAATTCTCCTCCACCACCATCAGCCTTGATAGCCGAACCTGCAACAGTTTCTGATCCTGCGTGGTATCCCGATTCAGGCGCCACCGATCATCTTACAGCGGATTTAGAGAATCTCCAAGTACACTCTCCTTATCAAGGTACTATGCAAATTATTGTTGGCAATGGTACAACTCTTCCCGTATCGAATATTGGTGACTCATCTATTCTTAGTCCTGCCAAATTATTGCAACTTCGAAATATATTACATGTGCCTGCCATTACTAAAAATCTACTCAGTGTTGCTCGTTTTACGGCTGACAATAACGTCTTTTTTGAATTCCATCCGACTTATTGTGTTATAAAGGATCAGGCTTCGAAGGTGGAACTACTTCGCGGTACCCTTAAAGATGGTCTCTATCGTCTAGCCCAGACCGGTGCACCATCTACCGAGCGGTCTGCTTATCTTACCGAGCGCTCTTCTGCTAGCACATGGCATCATCGTCTGGGGCATCCGGCATCTGCTACAGTTGCTCGACTTATCTCTCATTATGGTTTACCTATTTTAGGCAATAAGACTGTTTCCTTTTGTGATGCATGTCAATTTGGTAAGGCTCATAAACTACCATTTCCGTTGTCTCAGTCTCGTTCAAAAGAACCTCTTGATCTATTACATTCTGATGTTTGGGGACCATCTCCGGAATTCTCTATACATGGGTATCGCTATTTTGTGCATTTTGTGGATGATTTTAGCCGCTATACTTGGATTTATCCTCTTAAAAGCAAATCTGAGGTTCTCTCAACCTTTCTCCGATTCCGTGCTCTTGTTGAGAATCAATTTAATAAATCAATTAAAGCTATACAGACTGATTGGGGAGGAGAATTTCGCTCGATTTACAATCTTCCTGAACTACAAGGTATTCAACATCGCTTGTCGTGCCCTTACACAAGTGAACAAAATGGTATTGCCGAACGCAAAATCCGTCATATCACTGAGACAGGCCTTGCTATGCTAGCCCACGCTTCTATGCCCTTACTCTACTGGGATGAAGCCTTTCTTACTGCGGTTTATTTGATCAATCGGCTTCCCTCTGCGACACTGAATTATTGTTCTCCTTTTGAGTTGCTCTTTCAGCGATCTCCAGATTATGGATCTCTTAAAATTTTTGGGTGCAGTTGCTTTCCTCTTACCCGCCCATATAATCGTCATAAACTATCTTTCCGATCCATCAAGTGTGTTTTCCTAGGATATAGTTTATCTCACAAGGGCTATCGTTGTTTACATATCCCTACGAGGAGGATATTTATCTCTCGCCATGTGGTTTTTGATGAGACTTCTTTTCCTTTTCTTAATCACAGGGACTCCGCTTCTCTCCATGCTCCATCATCATCTACATCCCCTCCCCTAGCCATATTGGGTACCTCTGTTGGCTTCGGGTCTCCTGCCGATGATTGCTCATCGCCGCTGCCCAGTAACCCGTCCACTATCATCAGGGATACAACACCTCCTATTGATGTTCCATCCTCCTCGGAGTCTCCGCCGGCACAGCCTGACACGGGTCTGCTTAGGGCCCCTGCTTGCTCTTTACATCCCATGGTCACTCGTGCCAAGACAGGGTCTCTTCGTCCTCGTGCTCTACTTGTCACTGCTGATTATTCTGAGCCGACCAACTATTCTGGTGCCAGTAAAGATCCTGCTTGGCGAGATGCCATGACTTCAGAGTACAATGCTCTCATTAGTAATGGTACATGGTCTTTGGTTCCTCGTAATGCTCATCAAAATCTTGTTGGTTGCAAATGGGTTTTTAAACTAAAGCGGAAGGCAGATGGGTCCATTGATCGTCATAAAGCCCGCTTAGTTGCTAAGGGATTCCACCAACAACAAGGAATTGACTATGTTGAGACTTTCAGCCCTGTGGTCAAGCCCACTACTATTCGCACTGTATTGGCTCTTGCTGTCTCCCAAGAATGGCCCATTCATCAGCTTGATGTGAGTAATGCCTTCCTACACGGGACATTGCATGAGGAGGTATATATGTCTCAGCCCCCTGGCTTTATTCATCCTGATTTTCCTAATCATGTTTGCCGTCTTCACAAGGCTATATATGGTCTAAAGCAAGCTCCGCGAGAATGGCATGCGACACTCCGTACTTCGTTGCTCAACCTTGGGTTTTTCGAATCTAAATCAGACTCCTCTCTTTTTGTCTATCATACTTCTGAGATAACGGCGTATATCTTGGTTTATGTCGATGATATAATTTTTACCAGCAACTCACCATCTCACATTGCCTCTGTTGTTCGCACACTGGGTGAGTTTTTCCCTCTTAAGGATCTGGGTAACCTTCATTATTTTCTTGGTGTTGAAGCGCTTCGCACACCCCAAGGTCTTTTCCTTAGCCAATCTCGCTACATTGCAGACTTATTGACTAGAGCCCAGATGCATAACTCAAAACCCCTTCACACTCCTGTTGCCTCTGGTTCATCCCTCTCTCGCCATGATGGCGATCCCTTAGTTGATCCTCAGCCCTACCGGAGTATTGTTGGTGGCCTTCAGTATCTTACTCTTACACGTCCTGAAATTGCATTTGCTGTCAATCGTGCATGTCAGTTTATGCAATCCCCCACTGCCTCTCACTGGGTGGCTGTTAAGCGTATTCTTCGATATCTCAGGCATACGCCACACCATGGTATCCTTATTCGACCCTCATCTTCTCTGGGTCTGACTGCTTATTCTGATGCTGATTGGGCAGGATGTCCTGATGATCGTCGATCTACCACTGGGTATTGTATTTTTCTTGGCAACACTCTTATCTCTTGGAATTCTAAGAAACAGCAAGTGGTTGCTCGCTCTAGTACTGAATCGGAATATCGTGCCTTAGCACATGCCACTGCTGAATTATGTTGGCTCCAGTCGCTTCTCAGTGAGCTCCATGTTCCCATGTTACAACCACCGGTTCTCTGGTGTGATAACGTTGGCGCCACGTTTCTCACTGCCAATCCAATTTTTCACGCGCGCACAAAACATATTGAGATTGACTTTCACTTTGTTCGTGAGCGTGTTGCTCGAAAGGCACTTCTGATTCAGTATATCTCTACCAAAGATCAAGTTGCCGACATTTTCACAAAAGGATTGTCCTCGCATCGTTTTGCCCTTCTTCGAGACAAGCTCACGGTGTGTGCCTCCCCGTTTCGCTTGCGGGAGGGTGTTAAGGAAATAATTATTCCTCAAGGAAATAATTATTCCTCAAGATCTTAGAGATTCTTGATATAAAGAATATCCTATTCTGATAAAACTTGATCACGAAGAAAACCTCTTAGCAAGGAATGTAATAATTTCATTTATTATTTTTTATTTCTATATACAATTGTTGTACAATGTATATATTCTCATATTGAATAAAGAAATGGTGTGCGAGAATATTATTCATTCATCTCTACTTATTTTTCTTCAACTGCTAAGTAAAAAATAATAAAAAAAAATTAATTTGATTTTACTAACCATGCTGGAGCTCTTCTTTTTTCTCCTCTTGATTTATCATAAACTTGCCAATAATATTCATCAGAGTTAGGTTTATATTTGTACGTAGGTGGAAAAGTGATGGGACCTTCACTCCATCCTTCAAATATTCCTCTCGGAGATAATTCAAATTTTAGCTACAAATTAAAATATAATATCTAATTAGGATCGAATTAAATCAAAAGTTTGATTGTTGTTGTTGTTGTTAATTAGTTTGTGAAAGTATTTATATATATATATATATATATATATATATACCTGATCTTTGCCTAATAACATTTTCCACTCCTCTTGATCGATAAGCGACCTTGTTTTTGCATTGGGTAAGGAGATCCGGTAGTTTAAATCTCCGAACAACACTACGCGACTGCATATAGAGAAGTAAGGCAACAATGATACGATGAAGAAGACGGTCGATTAGAAACTCAAAAAGTATGTACTTACTTGTGATCGAGAATTTTCTCGGGCAAATTGTTGGAAGAGTTGTTGGCAAAATAAGTCTTGGATAGAATATCGTTGAGGTTTAAGTTCCTAAGCCTTTTGTCTCCCTCTTTTTCTCCGGAACTTAGATGGCAACACACGAAGCAAAAACTTACTTCGTGAAGGTAGAATCTAACCGAAACCGAACCCTGTTGAATATCGTAGAAGACCAATTCAACATGCACCAAACCATCTGCACCAAACCATCAAAAGTAAAGTTTTTCAACTAGAAGTCACGGATTCGAGTATTGCAAAACAAGATAAAACTACGTACAATAGACTCTTTGCGATAGTTATCTCTTGACACTCCAAACACCCTCATACCTTGTTCTTCAAGCAGCCGATGATGCCGCAGCCTACACAAGAAACACATGGAGTCTTGATGAACCCTAGCAAGTCTTTCCTCGCCCAGACAGAGACCAGAATCCCAACCATTTGCTTGCTCACTATGCAACTGAATTCGGCATGATCGACAGCACCACCCCCTTGTTTCAGAGGGTACACCTTGTGGTGATGCAGAGCCTCCTCCTGATCAGCTCCAGAGCTCTTGTTCAGAGTGGCTCCAATGAGTGAGTTCCACTTCATGGCCACCTCCTTCCTTTCGGGGCCAAGCACATTCCTCGCGCTCAGTGGCACAATCTCTTGAAACCTTTTCGATGATCACAATAAAGGCAATGATCACAAAAAGGAAGGAACCATTATCGGTGTAGGATTATCGATCGATACGTACCCAAGAACATAAATGTCATACGAGTTGCTCGTATCCAGCCAATCGTCCAAAGTGTTCAGGTTGCTCGGCGGTGTGATGGCTCCGACATTCCAAGTGCTGACAAAGAGTCTGAAAGATTGAGAACAGACAGATATGAGAATTTAAGAGAAGATCAATTAGCTAGCTTCGAGTGTTCATGGAAGCTTACTTGTACTTGACTGCACGAAGCATTTCCATGTGGCAAAACCATGAAGCAATGAAGGAATGGGAGGTCTGAAGATCATGATATAGAGGCCAAGGTGGGTCATTGGGCACCTTCTTATGACTTTGAGGTGGCATTGTGGGTGGTGGTGAAGAAAAGGGAGGTCTGAAACTAGAATCTTCTTCAAAAATTTTGAGTAATTAATTATGTGATTAATTTTGAGATCTAATTTGTGGTGGAGAGGGAGGTTGTGGTGATTGGGTACATGGTTTCATTGAATGGTTTTGCAAGTTGATGATTTGTTTTGTTTGCTTGTTTGCATGTGGAATTTGTAAGGGGGACAGTTTGAAGCTAAAAATCAATGCATGTTTAATGTGTTGTGTGGAAAAAGAAAACTAGGATGAATTAGCCTTTTCCATTGTTTATTTTGATAATTAATTGTAAGTTTGTGAGTGGAAATGAACTTAAAGTCAGAAAAAGATTCTCAAGTTGATTAATGTTAATCTTGAATTGTATATATCCATACTAAAAATTTAATTTAATGTTGACTTCATCAAAGTTGACAATCCAACTAATAGTGTGAGCTAAGGATAAAATTAATAATTCAAATGTTATTTAGATCATTCTTATTCAAGAATTAACAACAAAGGATCGTCATCATGTGAAATTATTAGTCAAAGAATTGTATACAAAAAATATTTGTGAAGAGGCCAAAAAACAGTTGGAGTTACTTTGGACCTAATGAATATTTATTCATTAGTATAGTGAATAATGTTCTATTAAATCATGCAAGATATTTTTATTTTGTACTATTATATGAATGATAATTTTAGATTAGGAATCGATTTCCTCCCACTTGCTAGTATTTGAATCACAAAAACATTAGAGCCAGACAAAATTTTAACACCTAATAAATAGTTAAATATGTCATCTTCTTAAGCTAAATATTGTTAATCCTCAATAAACTAACAGGCAATAAAATGTATTTATAGAACAAATTAATTAATTACAGTTTTCATTTTCATTCTCATTTAATCCAAAACCTCCCTAATAACAAAAAGATTTACATAGTTAATCTCGAATAATTATGACAAATATAATTTGATGATAATGGCAACTAAAAATTTATAGGTTGATGGGTGATGATATCTAATGTGTGCACACCTACTCAGCACAAAAATATCTTGCAACAAAATATTTCAACTGGTTTTATTTAATTAATGGAGTTAAAGTAATGCTTAATCTTGTTGCAGATATCTACCTCAAATTTATATTAACACAATCCACAACTTGCAGGGATAGAAAAAAGAAAGCAATTAGGTTAGATCATGTTATCACTACTTATTGCATGAACACTAAAGAATAAGAGGTATCAAATCTGAAAGGGATGGAAACCAGAAGGAAATTCACATCACATTGCTCCTTGTGCATCATTCCATTGGGAGGTCAAGCATTTTGTTATTGTTTAATATTAAACAATAACATGTATGGAATATCACTAAACAAGATTAGAGATAGCTTTAACACCAGTTGCTAGATCTTATCGTCTTACATTAAGAACATGTAGATCGAAAATTTACATATGGACTCGATGGAACTTAGTTCAACTGCCTCTTCAAAGACTTTGCCTAAGGCTTTCATTGTGCTTGTAATAAAACTTCACTATTATCACTTAGTAGGTGTTTGGGGTCACTGGGGTGACAGATTCCACTTTTTTGCTGAAGAACTACAATCTCATGCAAAATAGAAATGCTAGAGATTGATTCAAACAAAAGGGTTCCTTTTTCGTTTCTACTTGTTCCTCTCTAGCAATGCAGAGCTTAGTGAAGTTGTGCGATGCGTGCATTGAATGCTGAAAACGAGTATCAGTCGTCTATGTGCTTACATGCTTGCAAAAGGAATGAGTCGCGTGAAATGGATGTTCACATAGTCAATTGTCATTTTCGACCAGCAGATCTTGGTGTGGCATCCCATCTTGTTTGCCAAGCAGTAGCATATGTAGATACAGTGGAACTTGTCTTGCTAATTGATTGTGAGGTGAGGTGCAAACTTTTCTTGGTGACAAGCCAAACAATCCAAAAAAAATCCAATCCATCCTGCAACAACATTTAAATGTTATCATAATCTATGGTGTGTAGAAATTTCAACCAATTACTCTTATCAATTAGTGCAGAGATGACTAATAGGTGGTTTTAAAAAAAATTTAAGTTACATCACTATATGAATAAACTTGAATTGGTCAGATGTAAATAGACTCATTTGAGAGATTAGAAATAATAAACAAATATAAAGGTAGAGAACTTCTACAAGGGAACAATTGCGGAAACTGGAAAATGTGATGAAAAAACTATCAAATAATACTTCTTCAGAAACATACAGTCACCATGTATTTTCTATTTTGTGCAGAATATAAGTTGATTCTTTCATTCTCAAGGGCCCTCTGAAACTGTATGAGAGTAGATATGTTACATACCAGTGGCTACCATGACTATTATGATTGCTGAGATAGTTGCTATGGAGATTACGAAAGCTGCCATGGACAATGCACCAATGTAAATGGTGATTAAGCATGTAAAGAAGAAGGCCAGAAAGCCGCAAGCAGCTGCCAGAGACACCAGTAAGGAAACAATTATAGCATTTAGCGTAGCTGTAAACAAGAAGCCCGAAAAATCAGCAAGCCTGTCAAAGTGAGAAGGGTGATTGCTCCAACCTGACATTCAGAAAAGAGTTGATAATTAAGTGGGTTTCATATGTTCACTAGAGTGAAAAAAACCCTACTAGTCATTACAGTGCCATAACAAATGTGTAACAGTGAAATGTTTTATTGTGCATATGCTTGCTTAACGAGCCAAAAATCTAAACAAGGTTTCAAATTGAGCTCTACTTTAAAGTGATTAAGACAACAAGAGTGTCAAAAAAAAAAAAGAAGAAAAATTCTGTTCAAAAGAACAGAAAGAACTTTAGATTGGTAAAGAAATCAAACAAGATCTCTTGAAAGAGAAAGTTGAATAAACAGCCTACAAAGAAATGCTGCAGTGGAATCAACCACATTCCTCTAATGAGCAAAATAAGAAATCAAGCACTAAAATTTCTTATTGGAGATTATGATGCAACTGCATACAAATGAATGTTGCAATTGAATCAACCAGATGTTCCTAGTGCAGCAGCGTAGTGTACCCACTATATTAGTCCATCATATAAGGAAATTTTAAGGAATCAGGCACTAGATTCTTATAAGAGATTCATGATACAGCGCCATAGAAAGGAAAGTTGTGGTTGAAGTAATCAGATACTTGTGCTACAGAAGACACTGTATGCACTCTATTAGTTCTTCATGTGATTATTTCTTGTAATTTGTAATGACAAGCATCAGACGGTCCTATATCAGAAGGCATTCAGAGCACGATCCCGAGCAATTTGCTTCGATACTGTTGGACCACAAAGTAACTTTCTGTGGAACTAGAATTAAAAATTCACTAATAATGTACCTCAACAAATCATCCAACAAGTTTAACTCCCGATACTACATGTAGTCTGCAGTTAGCAAAAGTTAACAGAAAGGTTTCATCTAGTTTGTGTTTCTATGCTCATTGCTACATGGATGTTGAGCTGAGGTTGTGGTTATTGTCTAATATTCAATTCGTCTTGGCAGATGTTTCATTTGTTGGCACGATTGTGTTGCCCAATTGTTATTTGGGGTATAGAAAATGTGAATGTGTGACATTTGACAATCTGTTCATCTGATTTTTTTTTTAAACATGAAAGTCCTTTACATAGATCCAAATCTTCAATTACTAGAGCAGCAGCCATTGTCGCATCATGGAATGTCTACCCATTCACATCCAACAAAGCATCTTAAACTATTCAGGATTCAGCTTGCATTGTCTTCAAAGATCAAATTAGAGAAAGAAAAAGAAATCATAAAGAGAACAAGTGAGCAGAATGGGATCTACTAACCTCTACCAAAATTTGACCATGAAAATCCAGTCTAATCAATTGAAGATCTAGAGCAAGCAAAGGACGAGGCGTACCGAGATGAAGGCGGCTGCCGCGACGGGTCCAGAGGCGGAGGCCCCTCGCAGAGTTTCTCGAAGCGTCTTGAAGGCGGGGGAAGGACTTGGCGGCGGAGGACTTGATCCGCGGGAGGAGTGCAGGCGGAGGCGGCGAAACGACGCCCGCGAAGAAATCGCCGAGGACAGAGCAGAGCGCATCGCTGCCACGGCCAGCAACGACGGGATCGAGCTCGACCTCGATCGTCCCGCAAACGCCTTCCTCGCTGCCGCCGCCGGTGCAGTTACGGAATAATATATACATTATTTACCTACATTTCAGTTCCATCTCATCTAATAAGCTTCTCCTCTCCTCTGCTCTCGCCCTTCTCTTTGCTCCTCGCCGCTCCATCGTCAATGTGAATCATGCAGTGACCGCGCTCACCACAAGGCCCTCGCCCTCTGCCTCAAATTCCTCCATACCTAAAGCGAAAGGAGCTCTGATTCGATCGGCATGCGGAGGGGATCGCAACGGCGAGCAAGCCAATGCGGTGGACAGGGGGCAGAGCGCTTCACGATCCGCCGCGGTGACCACGCAAGAACCTATCTTTCCACCTCTCCAAGATCCACAATCGCAAATCGACAGCTTCGTAATTCGCCGATCCGAATTTGGCCAAGAAATCTGAGAACCCATTGCGGTCGCCCAAAGATCTAAGGAATTCAGCAGGTATTCTTCGTTCATTGAGCCGGCGTGGAGCACTAGAAGCAAAAGGCCTCGTGCGATAGCCATGTGCTTGGCATGACCTCACCTGTGGCGGTGGCGGTGGCGGTGGCGGTTGCAACCTCCCCACGTACAGCAGCCGCCCGTGACTGTACAGTGACTCATCCATCGAGTCTTTATCCTTAGCTTTGCTTCTCACTGAGCACTCATCCGGTAAGCATCATCCATGCTACAAAGAACACAAAACTAAGCACTCACAGTGAACATAATGCGTTGGTGATCGAGTGCTTTAGCTCTCTGCTTTGGTCCCCGATGCTGCCGACTGCATGCAAGATTCCATGGCCAGCAAAACCAATCTGAACATCACCGAGAATGAGTACGACAGATTTATGTATGGGGCTCCTTAGGACCACGTTCTCCACCGGTATACTTCAGGTCCGATTGATCTGAGGTCGGATGAGTATTCGCCGAGGCAATGCTCATTCCACCTTTTTGCTGCAGAGGTCGGATGAGTACAACATGGATGGTCACGGGCTTCCTTCTCCTCCTCCTCCTGTGTCTCGTCTCTTGTAGTAAGCATAGCCTTAAAGTCACTCCCTTCCCTTACCCTCAAGCAACAATCAAGCGCTCACTAACATGTCTGAATTCTTGCTTCTGCTCCTCTTCTCTTCCATGGCTTCTTCTTCTTCTTCGGCCTCCTCCGACGATGACTTCGTCTACGCCGGTTGCTCGCAGCCCAAGTACGCCGCTGCCTCCCCGTACCAATACAATCTCGGCGCCCTATTCGCCTCCCTCGCCAACTCCGCCGCCTTCTCCTCCTACGCCAACTTCACCTCCGCCGCCGCCGGAACGCCGGCCGCCTACGGGCTATTCCAGTGCCGCGGCGACATGGCGGTGTCCGAGTGCGCCGCCTGCGTCCGCTCCGGCCTCTCCCAGCTCTCCGCCCTCTGCCCCTCCGCCGCCGGCGCCTCCGTCCAGCTGAGGGGATGCTACCTCCGCTACGGCAACGACTCCTTCCTCGGCAAGCCAGACACCTCAGTGCTCTACAAGAAGTGCGCCTCCCCCTCCGCCAGCGGAGGACACGGCGACGACGAATCCGGCATGCAGCTCTCCATGCGCGACGCTGCGCTCGCTGCCCTGCAGCCGAGCGGAGGCGGGAGCTACAGGGTCGGCGCCGCCGGGGAAGTGAAGGCGGTGGCGCAGTGCGTCGGCGACCAGTCGGCGAAGCAGTGCGACGAGTGCACGGCGGCGGCAGTAGCGCGGCTCAAGGAGGTCTGCGGGCTCGCCGGCGCCGGCGACGCTTACCTCGGCAAATGCTACGTCAGGTACTCGTCCGACGGAGTCGACGCCTCCCATGACGACCACGGTGAGTTCAGCTGTTGATTTCATTATCTGATCAGACGGATACAAACGCCTTTCACAAGAAATCTGTAAATTTTCTTCTTAAAAAAAAATGGATTCACAATCATCAATTCCGATTTTCATTCATCTAGAATTGGCCAGTGATTCCTCTTCTATTCATTTTCGTATACATATTTTCCCTTTTTTTTATCTTTTAAAATTTAGAATTTAACGGTCGAATTCAGGAGATGAGGCAGGAAAAACAGTGGCAATCATAATTGGCCTCATTGCAGGAGTTGCTCTCATACTCCTCTTCCTTTCCTTCATCAGAAAAGCAGGAAATCAAGGTAGTTTTCATTATAATTTTTATTCTTCATTTTTATAATCCATTTTTGTTTAATCTTTTTATTTGCAGGTAAGTATTAGTAAGGTTGAGGTGGCAGTATTCTACAATAGTTGTTTGAGAACCTTTTATTGATCTGATATGGATGAGAAAGTTCCTTGAAAGCAGTGAAGTGGGGAAGTTGCAGAGATCAATGGAGATGAGCTGATAAGATTCCAAACAAATAAGCCCCACAAATTTCTAAGCTGGGATACCATTGATCTCTTGCTGTTTATCAAACTCAATTCTTATAGACTTGAGGAATGAGGAACGAGTTAGGAAACAGATGGAATAAGATTTATGTATGAAACATTGATGGACTTTTAGTTTTTGTTTTTCATCGAAACCTCTAGCACAGCCGATCGCATCACCAAGAAATCATGCTCGTAGAGAACTTGATCACTAACAAGCATCTCGGGTGGTCGTTCATAGAAGTACCCAACTTTAAGCTCATAGAAGTAAAACATGGAAGGAACAAATGAGAATTATTGCTTTTTAATCACAACTAAATCAAGAAAAATTATCAAATTTTTCTATAATTTTTTTCTCCTAAAAGATATGAAATAAATGGACTTTTAATCATTCAAGCAAATTAAGACACATTTTGTAATGTAAGTCTTTGATTATAAGATATTCAAATTCGACTTAAGCGAGTTAAATAAAGAGAAGTACCTTATAAACTAGTGACCATCGCTCCACTGATGGCCAGCCTTCTTCACAGTCCTTTCCTGCAAGAGAAAAAAAGGGAAACAAAAGTTAGTGAATGATTAAGAGTTATTATAACATGCATCCACTGCATTGAGAAAGGTAAAGAATGAAAGAGGGCAAAGTGATGAGCTAAACTATGATGGCTGCCCCCAAAGCTCTCTCGACTCCATTAGATCTTTTCACTGTTCCAACTTATCCAATCAAATAAAAAGTTATGGATGGCATGGTCTACATGTTTTGCAAGTAGTTCAATTCATCGTGGAGTGTGTTATCTTATCGACGTTCTTGCAGTCATAAAGATGGTACAAGTGTCACATGAATATACAATTCTCCCTTTCATTTCACCTCAAATAATAATAATAGCATGACAACAAGAAAACAAGTCATCGTTTATGGATGCCAAAGTCCAGGAGAAGAATTCTATTACTCTAGACAAACAACTTCTCAGGTAAAACCAAAGGGTTAGAAGATGCAGTCAATAAGATCCAGAGATGATTTACGACTATTGAATCTGGAATAATGATAATGATGACAATTGTCAACAATTCACAAATTACCTTTGGTGACCAAAATTGACCAAAACTGAATCAGCGTTCGTCTTCCTTCGAATCAGGCTCCACTCTCCAACATAACTGAGCATCCACGGTTAGAAGCCGCACGTATGTGACCTGCTCAAATCATGCTTCAAAGTCCATTTGGATTTCTAGATTTTGTATTTACCACCACTTGGTCTAAAATTGGAGCATTCTGCACGTTAGATTCAAAAAAGATAAACCTTAAAGATGATGATAGCTATTACTTACCTGCAAAAGTTTCCATCCGTAAATAAAAGCATGCACAGCAGGTGCCAAGTCCTTTGTCTCTGGATTAGGGACAATGGCCAGAAGTTAATTTTGAACAAATCTTAATTACATGCTCTGAAATACACTACAATAACATCTCTCGCATGGAAATTTATTATATTATGATGATCGATAGAATCACACATTGTCCGGACATTCAAATACATAAACTGATTTATTTAAAGCCAACAGTTTTGATCTTTACCAACTTGGTACCAAGTTGGCACTTTCATGTACACAAACTTATGTTACTTGGTACTTGAGACTCCCCACTCTCGATGATGGACTTTGGATTTGTCATAAGCCACTAGTCCTTCTGGTTGCAAGAAATATTGATTTCACTTGATGAAGATATGCTTGACATATTGCTACTTTCTAAGCCACTACCATTCTCTGGGTTCATCTTGGAGCAAGAGTAAGGGATTGCACTGGTCAACCTAAACATAAGCAGAAGAATTCTTAGGTAGACAAGAACTCTACAAGTTCTAATTTGTAAGTCTACAAATCCAGGAAAGTCCAAGAAGGAAAGAGGAAGATGATAACTAGTGCTTGAAGTAATAAAGAATTGAACTTAACACAGAAAACCAACCTCTCCTTGCGCTTTTCTAAGAATCGAGCTAGTGATGCCTTCCGAGCTTGAGGAACAGCTGCAAATAAACAGCCAGCATTATCTTATTAAAAGTGCAAGCTAATAGTTAGTTTTACAACACAGGAAAAGATTAATTGCAATGCCAGTGTTGGTCTCTGTTGATAACATTTGTCATGTAATAAATAAGTATACTCAGAATAGTGATGGGAATCATGAACCGATGGACCGGATTACCTTTTGGCATGGTAGTTCCTGCAGTTTCTGAGCCACAGGCAGCAGATGAAGTTTTGGAGGCCTCTTGCTGGCTTGCTGGAACCAACTGAACAGCAGCTTTAGAATCTGCTGCATCACTATTCATTCTCAAACCACCTCCTGAGCTAGCCACTGAATGTGATGTACCTGATGGCAAAACACCTGAGCTCAAAAGTATCGGCAAAGGGATTATGCTCTCCTGCCTCTTTGCCCTTGAATCAATCGATCCTGCCATTTTGGTTGGAGCCACTAATATGGTTGGTACGTGTGCATGGGCTGTTTGATTCATAACATTTGGAGTTATATTAGGTCCCTTGCTTGCCAAAGAAATAATCTCCTGTACCTGAAAGTCCAAAGCACACAACGATATAGATTCATAAGCATGATATCTCTTACATCGCACAAATTACATAAACACCAAAGAACATAAATATTAACCTTGTCTGATGAAATGTTGTCATACACATTCACATGACCATCATAAAAGATAGTTAGCTGACCAGTCATTTTAATGGGCCAGGAAATATTCCTAATGAACAAATCAAGCATACCATAATGTCACCAAAATATGAAAAGTTAATGCTGAAAAGAACAGTAGAGAACTTGTACCAAAAGCCTGAACATGTCTTACAGGCTACCAGGTTCACCTACAAAATTACAGTTCCCAATTTGATCACCAAGAAATTGTTGCTTTGGAGAGGCAACTGTTACATTATGTGCATGTTGAATATTGGAGAAAGGACTGCTGCCAGTGCCAGGAAAGCCGTGGTCTGAGAAGGTGGGGATCATTCGGATTTCATCCAAATGGGGGAGTGAAGCAGCAAAAGAATCTGAGGTAAAAGGCTGATATGTATACCGAGGATATTGACTGAAGCCTCGTTTATCAAGATTCACACGTTTCTGCAAAAGCATGGCATCAAATTTTGTCACTTTGGAAAGATATAATTAGAGTGATTCATGAATCATGATCTATAAAACTAGTATGTAAATCACGGCACACCTGAGCTGCTAAACCATGGGGAGTTTTTAGGTTGACATCAAGGCCATCCATGGATATATGATTCAATCTTAAAGATGAGTGGTTATTAAAAACATGTTTTCTAGGCTTCTCTTCTTGTGGAATCTTGGTAAGCATGTACTGCGGTGTAGAAGAGACCATGTTTGAGAAAGGCCACTTCACAGATGGGAGAGCTGAGACTCCAAAATCAAAATACATAAGGTAATTATATGACATAATCAAAATCACAGATCATAAGTCCTGTAATACTAGATCATTTGTTAAAGGTTAACCCAAATGATGAGGACAAGTCACCATGAAACGAAAATGAGAGAGATATATGTGGATTATCTAGCCAAATACTCTCTTTTTCAACAATGATCCTTTCAATTTAAAACAGATAATCAGAAGCAAATTGGTAGCAATAGAAACTAGAGTACCAAGAGATCATAATTAGCGTGCTAAAAAATTCATAAGAACTAAGATATAATTCTCATCATTGCTTCTTGAATTCTCAAAATAATATGACAACTTTAATAGAAAACAGGGTGATCTAATCTTTGAGAAAATGGAAACAAATTACATCCATAAAAAATAAAAATTTGCAAACATAACTAGAAAAAATATCACTATAGTAAGAAAATTTTTCCATAGTTGTCCCATTAACAAGGGTAATCCACCATAAAGGTAACCTACTATCCATAATCAACTCTAATCAATCAGGACTACTCCCATAACTATTCTAGCTAAATACCTTTGCTGAACTTGAAAATACCTTAAATCATTCCATGAAGTATCACAAAATCACGTCTTTAGCAAATCTAGGACGCCAACCTCCAAAATCATGTATAACAAGATTATATTTGTTAGATTCTTAGCATAAGGCAATTATTTTGACAGGGCAATCAAATCTTTCAGAAAATGGAAAGAAACTACATCCACAATAATATAATCCACCAAACTTAACTAGAGAAGCAACTACAATAGAAAAACTCTTGTCGTATTTTACTTGTAACCAAGAGACTAATATATCCATAACCCACTCCAAAGTCCAATCAACTAGGGCTATTTCCCATCAGTAGTCACATCGTTAGCTAATACATTTGCCGAACATGAAGAATAACTTATATCATTTCATCAAACATTTCAAAATCACATCTTTAGCAAACCCAGAACCCCAGCCTCCAAAATCATGTATAACACTATTATATTTGTTAAATTCTTAATATAACGCGACAATTTTGATAAAGCAATCAAATCTTTAAGTTAGAAAGAAACTACATGCCTAAAAATAAAATCCAGCAAACTTAACTACAAAAAATCACTATAATAGCTCGAAATTCTCTAGTAAACAAGAGGCTAATCCACCATAAAGAAAGCACATCCTTAGCTAAAGCATTTGCAGAACATTAAAACACCTTAATCATTTCATCACACGGTATTACAAAATCAAAACATATGAAGAAGAAATCCAACCGTAAGCTCATGGATCCAACAGAAACGCCTAGAATAAGGATAAAATTCACACACCTGCTTCATGGCGGCTCGCGGTCGCGTCATCGCCGGAGTCTCGCCCGAGGATTCCGATGAAATCCCTCTCCATCGTTGGATCGGGTTGCAAAATAAACCTAATCGACGCCAACCTTTCCTTATCTCGATCTCTCCTCCTCGCGACGCTACCGAATCCTACGAAAAAAGCTTCGTAACTGTCAATTTCCTTTCCTTTTCTTTTCTTTTCTATTTATTGAGGATTATAGAATAGGAAATCAAGAGGTTACCGGATGGCGCCGGTGGTTGAAGCCCGCGTGCGCGCTAAGGAACGAACAAAGCGGGAATCGACGCGAAATGGCGACACGTGCTCGCAACGATGACCGGCGTCGCGTCGGCTTGAGCCGATCGATCGGCTTCACGTTTAGGCGCCAATCTGCCAGCCGGCCCCCGATTGGAAAATTCCATGCAGCACTAGATTGTTTTCAAAATTACACTTTAATCCTCAACTTTTGCAGTGGAGCACCGTTATAGGTGAGAAGAAGAGAAGATGTAAAATTTCACTTTACCCCTTATAGTTTACTTTCGTTTCTTTAAAAATATCTTCTAAAATTTCCAGTCATTGCTTTATTTGGGCTTCGTTTGGTTGGCTCCAAATTTGGGGACTGCCTTATTTAGTTCGCTCGTCTTCTGGCTTCGATTTCTGTTGCTGCTGCCTCCAACGCGAGAGGAGAAGAGGAGCGATCCGAAGAGGCGTCGGCTCGAAGGTTTCTCCCTCGACTCCCTCTTTTTTCATGAACCAGATGATTTTTAGTGGCATTCTGTTTGAAGTAATGGAAGAAATTAGGTTTTTTCCTCCTCTAAACTTGTTCCCTTTGTCAAATGCTTGCCCTACTTAAGTTAGCGAAGAGGTTTTGAGATTTTATCACCCTGATCCATTGGCTATATGCGTTCGTCATTTTTGGTAGCTATTTGATAGTGTTGATTTACAATGAAACAATCAGAGAAAAGAGTTGAAGAAAGACACTAGAAAAAAAGTGTTTTTTTTATAGTCAGTGTATCTTACTATATTGGGTGTCCATTGTGAGCATCGGTTTCGTTCTTTGTGTTGGTTGCTACTTTGGGAGTTAACTTTAGCACTTGCAGCTGAGTTCTAGAGTAATGCAGTCAAACCAAGGAGGGAGCTTGTCAATAGGAAACATTTGATTGAATTTTAAGTTTCTTTGACTTATCATTGTCGTTTGGGATCATTACAAGCTTTTGAACTCCCATCCTCACATTGTTCGTTCCATTTTCACATACAATTTGTTTTGGCGCTATACTTGTTTGCTAAGTCTACCACACCGACAAACGGAGGGAACAGAACTATGTTTGTAAACTGAGGATAGTTATGCTGATAGGCCTTTGTGGTGTTGGGTCTTTGAACACAATGGAAAAGTTATCATGTATGACGTGAATTGGTGATTAAAATGGCCTCTACATGCCTCATTGTGTGGTGGTGAGCTTCTTCCCTTGAAATGAACTTCTTCTATTCCAATATCAAACCATGGGTTTTTGACAGTTACTGCCTGGATCCATACTGGTGGTGAGCTTCTTCCCTTGAAGGTGGCACAGATCTTTCAACTGAATCATTAAGAAGAAAGCATTGAATGTGATTAGGGTTATTCAGTATATAATTACACTTATTTATTCTTAATTTTCTTCCATGAAATTTAATATATAAATTGTATACTTAAATGCTATGTGATTGTAGCTTTCAATTTGTATGAGCGCTTACATGAGTATCCTTCCCTGTTTCAGGAGACATTGCAGGAAGGAATTATATTCCTTGCCATCTTGCAAACGAGAGAGATCTCATGATTTCTGAGATGGCACTCCACCTCGTCGACCTGTCCCTGTACATTCATCTGAGGAAGAACTAGCATTGAGGCGTGATGAAATCCATAGGCTTCGTGCTGACAATCAACTGCTGATAGATGAAAATGTTGCTAACAGGAGAGAGGTAACTTTCGCCAAAGATGAACTCCATCAACTTTAGTCAGGCTATATCCAAACTCCGGACTGATAAAGAACTTGAGGTGAGGGAACTGATCCAGAGATCTTTGTGCTGTTGAGCCCCTCAGACAAGAAGTCATGCAATTAAATCTGAAGCACAAAAGTTTGAAGCTTTGCAACAAGATCTGAAAGACTGAAACATTTGCAGTAGAATGAACAAATACCAACATTATGAGCTGACATTGATGGATTTCGACAGGAATTGGTTAGAGCCAGGTCTGCAGTTTCCCTATTATTGTTTCACTGCCATTTCTTTACCTTTCTTGATAATCAAAATATGAATACCTAAATGGGTAAAATATGAGAAGCAAAAGCTGAGCAAGTAGAACAGAGGCAAGCAATGGAGAAAAACCTTGTATCCATGGCAATGTGCTTAACCCGAATGCCAGTATGAGTCGCCCAACTCTGTACGCTGATGGCCATGCCCGAGACAAAGGTTATTCTGGTTGTGTGTCCTCGTTGAACCTTGTGGTTTTGCTCATCATTGAAGGAAATTCTTCTACAAAGTCGCAGATAACTTCCTCTTTTTGAGTGGTGCATTGAGAACGAATCTGGCTCTTGCATTTCACTTGTGTTGAATGTGTTGAATGCTTGATAGAAACAGCGTGATCTTGATATTGACAGTTTTTACTGACATTCATGTTCCAAACATTGGAATTCTCACTTTGAATGAGAAGTTTGATTGTTGAGTTCGACTTTTTGTCATACGATGTTATTTGTTCGTGGAATCACTTTGTTCCTGCAATCAGTTTTACAGCATTTTCATTTTAGATTCTTTATAGGTATCAGTTTATTATTATTATTATTTAAAAAAAAGATGTTTTTATGATAATAAAAATAAAAGGGTGTACATGATTAGAAGGGCAATTACACGAGGAGCCCACACGTGGAGCCCAATCCGAAGGATAATTAGTGTTTATAGAAGGCAGTCGTCCGCCCATACCGACTCACAGGGGTGAAGTTAAGAATCCATAATTTTGAGGTGCAGATTGAAAATTTCTTTCTAAGGGTCGGCTCTATCTATAAAAACGGTTTGCCTACCAATCTGGGCTGCTACTCTGCCTTCGCCTTCGGAGCCGTCGCCGTGCCCTTAACCCTTGCGAGAGAGGAAAGAGGAGAGCGAGAGGCGATCGAGAAATCTCAAGCAGGAAGACATGAAGATCTTCGTCAAGACTCTCAAGGGTACTAACTTCGAGATCGATGTGAAGCCCGAGGATACGGTAAACAGTCTCTTCCCTTTCCTTCTCCTTCCGGCGCCGCCATCCCCGACACTTCGGTGGGCGAATCGACCGAATTTTCTTTACGCGGTGTATATTTCCGCTTTCGTCCAACTATCTGGTGCCCCCTTGGCGTCTTCTGGATGTGCATGAGAAGTGGGATTTTTGGGTCTAGGGATAGTTAAATATCTTATCATTGAAGGATTTGGATTTTTTTTTTCTAGTTGTTTTGCCTCCTTTCTTTAGATTATTGCAAAATTCTGCGACGGATCCAGTTTAGACACTTTTAGGGTTTTGAGCACTGCCGACTGCTTTGCTGGTTTATCAATTGGATTATTTATGCTTTTCTTTCAGCGGTATTACTAATACATACATATATTTATTTAATAGAGTTTATAACTTAGGTAATTCTTTCTATCGATTTATTTGAGGTAGAGACAGTATGGATTGACAGGCTGGCAATAAGTATCATAATTGCTGTTTTGAGTCTCGTTATTAGACTTTATTTGGGTGAGAAGGCGATAGGGTCAAAGGGGTTTTGTGGTGTAGTCCTGGAAAATTATATTCGAGTTGTTTGTTTGTGGATGGATATGGCAAATGTAGGAGTTCAAAAATTTGTGGTGTTAGAAATTGTTGGTTCTACGTTAATAAGTTTAGCTTTAACCCTTATTTTGTAATGGCCAATAAGTGAAGTATTTTTACCCGCCTTTAAATTCATTGTCCTTTTGGAAGTAATCACCTGCTAATGGGTCTATGATTGCACATGTTGCTAATCTTGTTGTTGACTAGTAATCAACATAACAGATACTAGAAATAAGATTCCAGCAAATCTGCTCATTGTTAAATCTGGGCCGATTGTTAAAGTTACACCTTATCAAAATCATAACAGTGGATTTGTTGTAGGTGGCTTTTTCAGCAATATAGATTGGTTATTCCGAAATTTGATTCATTAACTTTCAAGTAGGCATATAGCGATGATAGAATAATTATCCTTGTCATTTTACTTCCTCTACTGCTTCAAATTAATTAATTTACACAAAATAAACATTCCATGGTGTACTTCACTGTCCTCCTATGGTTGCCTTTCAGGTTGCTGAAGTAAAAAGATTTATTGAGACATCTCAAGGGAAAACTGTCTACCCAGCTGAGCAGCAAATGCTTATACATCAAGGGAAAATACTTAAAGACAATACTACTTTGGATGAGAATAAAGTTTCTGAAAATAGTTTTCTTGTGATTATGCTCAGCAAGGTATAAAATGAAGCTTATCTCATTCTGAGATTAGTATTCTTATGTTTCTTGGGTACCTTTAAAATTTTTTTAAGTATATTGAACATCAGGCCATAAAGTATCTTTGTTAGCACACCATTCAATTTTCTATAACTTGCCAATATAGGAAAGTTTACTGAATAAAACCAATCTTATTTTTAGATGTGCATCTACCATACGAGGGGGAATGGCTGCTGATAAAACCAATCTTATTTTTAGATTTTTTTTCTTAACCTTGATTTTCTGCTCTAGTAATTGTAATGTATGGGAATGCATATGTTGATAATATTTTTTATCCGTAAACGAACTATTATTATTATTATTTCAAATTTGGAGATTTTTGTTACTATTTTGATTTCTTAATTGGTTTTGTGACTAATTTGTTATCACATTGAGAGAAATGTTAAGCTGAAGTTTGAATTTCCTGTCTTTCCCAGACCAAGCCTTCTTCTAGTGGAGCATCATCCACTACAAAAGCACCAGCTAATCAGGTAATTGTGGTTCTATTTTTACACTGTTTACTCTTTTGGGTTTGATGGTTGCTGAAGCTCATCAACTTTGACAATATATATATCTTTTTTTTTTTTGTTATTTTGGAAAAATGATGCATATATGGCAATTTTTTTTGTTATTTTGGAAAAATGATGCATATATGGCATTTTAATTTGTAATTTTAAATGTTGACATGCAATGTTTAACTTCTTTCACTCATTTTCTCTATATTTACTAATTATGACATATCTTACACTACTCTAGCAACAGATTTATTTGAAAATTTTAATCGATGTGTTGGATTTTTTCTGACTCATTTTTTAGTCTTACATGTTCTGTACATCATCTTTAACCTCCATGTCTGGTCGTGTGCTGTATAATTTTCTAATAAATGTTTATAAGACATAAAGACTATTTTTATGCTTCTTATTTCTATTTTCTCTGTAGACACCTGCTGTTCCAACGCCAGTTGTATCTCCATCTCAAACACCTGAAACCACATTGCCTACGTATGTAGTTTATAATCACATGTATCTTTGACCAAAATAATTTTGTTTACTAAAATCTTCTTGCTATGTATCATTAAGCAGGGTACCTACAAGCTCACCAGTTCCAACTGCCACACCTACACCTGCACCAGCAGAATCACCAGTTCCAACTGCCACAACTATGCCTGCGCCAGTAGCAGCACCAGGTCCAACTGCCACAACTACGCCTGCACCAGCAGCAGAACCAGTTACCACTCATATCTCTCAAGGGTATACAGTATTTTAAATTCAATCATTACGTGTGTTGTCAGTTTCTTCTTTGATGAATAATTAGATATTTGAAAATTGTTCCTCTTTAATTTTCAGATTCATGGTTGCTTCATATCTATGTTTTAAATCCATTGAATAAATATCCATCTATTATCTGATCTCATAAAGAAATAGCATGCCAATTTGTATTTTACAGTATCACAAAAATTAATACACTGCATTTTCCACTGTATAGATGTATTTATACTATTGAGACGTTATGTCAAACTGCTAATGTTTTGGCATGATGGTGAAAAGATAAAAGTCATGTTGCCTTGTTTCAATTTCGGAAAAACATTCATTATAGGTTCAGCTACTACCTTGCTTCATTGTATAATTGTTATCAGACTAGGTTCTTTATTCTTTTCAATGTATAGGTAAATATTGATTTTTGTCCCAATTGTAGTTTGAGTGATGTGCTACCTTTCTGTTTCTCTTTCATGAAATTTGGCTAATGGTTAGAATAATTGAAATACTGTGGAGATGATGTGTCTCTTTGTATCACCCTTAACTACATCCAGGATAACTAGTCATTTTTCGATCATTTGGGCCAGATCCATGGGTCTTGTCTTTGACTGACCTCCATGTAAAACCATAAGTCTTTTTCTTTTCTTAATTTACTAATCTTATTTTATTTTCTTGTACCAGAAGCAACACTGAAGCAGATGCATATGATCAAGCTGCGTCTAATCTTGTTGCTGGCAGTACTCTAGAGCAAACAATCCAACAAATTATTGACATGGGTGGAGGAACATGGGACAGGGACACTGTTGTTCGTGCCTTGCGTGCTGCATATAACAATCCTGAAAGGGCTGTTGAATATTTATATTCTGTAAGCTCCATTACCACCCCTCTCTGACATTATGTTGGGAATGCTTAGGACGCATTTTTTCCTTTGCTTATCCTCTGTTAGTGCTCCCTATTGTTTCTCCTTACATTCTGAATGCTTTAGTCAGCTTCCTTCTTTTCCTCAGCTTAATCATACTTTCAGTAGTTCACATTCCGGAATAAGTTTCAAATTAAGGGTTTAATTCTTTTGCAACTGAATAAGCCAATGCAATATTCATACAATAGTGTGTAGCCACATTCAACATTCAGAAGACAATGTAGATAGAATGACAAAGGAAAAACATAAAGAACTCACAATTTCCCCCTCTGATGGTCCTTCTTCTCAAGATATGACCTAGTAGTGGAAACCATTACCTCCTAGTTTAATGGGTGCAAATTGATAGGAAGTTTATACTATTAACTCCTTATACATGAATTGATACGACCTATTTTTCTTTTTCTTTTTCAAATTATTACTCCATATGACAATTAATTCATGTCTTGGTTGATGAATAAACTAAATTTTTCATGTTTGTTTTTTCCTGCATAGTGCACTGTGGTTAGTCCATTGTAAGTAAACTTGACTGTGCCAGGGAAATATGTATAACAATTTTTGTCATAAATTTTTTACTTAACATCATTTAATGGCTCGGTACCCTTTTGAGCATACCATATGAACTTTTGAGTTTTTTAAAATTTCATAGTATGGCTAACCCTTCTTTCCTTTTTATTTAGTTCTCTACCAAATATGTAGGGTTTTAAATGATTCACTTATTGTTCTCATTGAGGTGCAGTAATTGAGTTTTCTATATATGATCATGAAAGCAAATTGAATGCCTTGGAAACCATTTTGTTGTAATTTTCTCTATATCAGGGCATTCCTGAACAAATTGAACCTGCGCCAGCTGCTCGCTCACCTGAAAGTGGGCAAGCAACCAATCCACCACCTGTCCAGGCTCCACAACCAGTTGAACCTCCAGTCCCTTCAGGACTTCCTAATGCTAATCCCCTGGATCTCTTTCCTCAGGTTGCTGTTGTACATGTGGCTTAAGTGTTTACAATCTTTAAATTACTAAAACTGACTCACTCATTTATGTTTTCTATGACAGGGTCTCCCTAATCTTGGTTCCAATGTTGCTGGGGGCAACCTTGACTTTTTACGTAATAGCCCACAGGTATTTCTAGTTCTGTATAATAAAAAATGACAGACAGAATGCTTTTTGTGAATATTAAGCTGTCTTTTCATCATCTTTGATGCAGTTTCGTGCCTTGCAAGCTTTAGTGCAGGCCAACCCTCAAATCCTACAGGTGTTTTGTCTTACTTTTCTATGCTATTATTGTATATATGACCATTTGAAATGAATATCTTTTCAACCGACAGCCTATGCTCCAAGAGCTAGGGAAACAAAACCCTCAGATTATGAGGCTTATTCAAGAACATCAAGGGGAATTTCTTCAATTGCTAAATGAGCCTGCTGAGGGAGCTGAAGGGTAAGCATTTTTGTGCTTTATATATTTTTTATTTATTTATTTTTGTATGCAGAAAGTTGGTTATTCTAATACTTTTCCCGTCTATGTTAAAGTAGTGGCATTTTAGATCAGTTGACTGCTGGAATGCCACAAACGCTGAGTGTTACTCCAGAGGAGCGTGAAGCCATTGAACGGGTAAGTTTTTTATTACAATAAATTATTCACACTATGATGGAAAATGATACCAAATAGTTAAAACAACCTTTTCTCGTTCTTCATTGTTACACCACCAAACAACTTATAGGCACTAACTTCCTTTGTATATGACTTGTTTTTCATATCAGATTTGTTTTTATAATTTGTCTTTGGTAGTCACATATAAAACATCATAAAAGTTGCGATAGAAGACACTTGTTTTGCATGTAATCTTACTGGTTGGTATGACAGCATTTTTAAGAACTAATTGTGTGGTTTGCTCGAAGATACTGTTCCTTAGTTTTCCCTATTGATAGCCATTATTCAACAACAAATCGAACATGTTGTAAGGCAATTTGAATTATTTTTCACATGTTTTTCCATTTTTTGGGGGAATGTGTTGTTTTCGTATACGATTGATCTCATGAGTTTTCTGGCAGCTTGAAGCCATGGGCTTCGACCGCGCACTCGTCCTGCAGGTCTTCTTTGCATGCAACAAAAATGAGGAACTCGCAGCTAACTACCTCTTGGACCATATGCACGAGTTCGATGATTGACGACAAAGCTCCAATTGAGTCTGGATGTCTTTCAAATCGATCGTCATTTGCAGTGCCATGAAACTTAGTATCCATGCTTGCTTTGATGGTTGTGGAATGCTCTATATACTATTTGTGTCTCTGTAGTTTCTGGGGACAGTAGTTGTCTATAAGAATTGTGTTACTTTGGTCAGGTTGGTAAGTTATACTTTTGGGTACAATTCACTTACTCTTTGTTTTTCAGTCGTGTGTGCTCATCTCACTCTCACTGTTGAAGCTTGTGATTGATTTCCTCAAAATCCAATTCTTTCTCCTGCGTACATGATGTTTGATGATATCTGTTTTTATTCGACTCTTTATTTGTGCTTCTTGCACTGCAACATTTTGCCAGTCATGTCGGTACGATTAATGTTTGGTTTTCACTTGCAACTGGCTAAGTCTCATTGACTGAATTATTCTTCTAGTTTGGGATTGTGGTTGTGGATTATCATGGACTCCTGTGACTCAAATTACTATTTGTTTTTTTCCCCAAATATTTGGTATCGTATATGTTAAGCCAGTAAAGAAATTCCATTTCATGTATAGTGTGTATGTATATTTAGGTATAAAATAATCATTAAAGAAATATCGTATTTATAAAGATTCAATTTTAAATCGAGTCATATCACTCGTAAGTTAGGTCGAATCAATGGAACCGCCATGCTAATACCTGAGTTACTAATAGAAGATCACGTTAAAATATCATAATGGACAAGTCTTCTTATGGGAAAAATAATAGAATTCGCCACCTTAACGGTATCACACGATCGATTTTACGATAATTTGTAAAGAGATAAATCGAGAAATTGTATGCAATTGGTCACGATGTAAATTGTCTGATTTCGTTAGGATTCGAACCCTTGTCCTCTATTACAATTCTATTATGTTGTAACCAACTCAACTATGTCGCGGAAGTAAAAGTAAATGATTTTAGTTGTATTTGATTTTAGCCAATTTCCAATTGGAGAATTGCTTTAAACAGATGATTTGCTCGAACAACTTGTCATAAAAAATTTCTATTATAATAAGTTAGAAAATTTATGTTATCCTCTATAATTATTATCAAATTACTCCTTTGCTAATAGAAATCTTTTGTTGAACGGGAGCCCACAATAATAAACAAGAAAAAAGCGATAATATCACAATTTATAGACTCGAGATAGCAAGTTAACATGGATATTTTAACAATAAATCACATAGTAATGATAACAAAACTGTGGACTTCTCTCTAGTTCTCAATCCAAGTAAAAAAAATACGAGTGCGTTTACATCAATTAAAGAGAAAATGGTGGGCGATGTCATTATAATGCGATAGGATATTGCAGGATATTTTTTTTTTTTTAAATTTTTTTAATTTATTTTTGCGATATTAGGTCTCTGTGTTCTTCTTTCGAAAGCTCTCCTTCATCAGAGCAAACTTCTTTTTGCACTGTACCATCGTTTTGCCAGGAACAGCAGCAGCAACACGTTCCCAGCGTTGGTTTGCATCCTTTGGGAATGTTTTGAGAGCCTGGATGAGAGCTCTTTCTTGAGCTTCTGACCAGGCATCTTGCTCTGCCGCTGAAGGAACTGCTGCCTCTCCGGGATTCTCGTTTCCATTAGCACATGTAGATTGTTTTAATGGCGCGGTCGAGGGAGCACCATCAATCTTCTTCTCGGCTGGAGATACCTCTGCGGCTTCCACTCTGGTAGAGAGCGGCGACGATATGGCTTGCACAGGCTTTCTCTTCTCAAGGAAGGAGTCAAAAGCTTTTCCAGAATCAGGCTTCTGGAGGAGGACCGTTTTCGTCGCCTTGAGAATCTCTTCGACTGATCTTCCAGTACCAATGTACTCCGAAACGACCTCCCATCTTCGAGAGGTTCCCTTGGGATACTTCTGCATGGCTTTCTTAAGCATTTCGATCTCTTCTTTTCCCCATTGTTGTTTTCCTTTCTTCTCGAAATCGTTCACTGTACCATCCACTTTGCCTTGTGCAGAAGTTGTTCCGTTTGCTTTTGAATCCTGATCTTGAAGACCGACCGATTGCATGTTTCCATCAAGTTCCTTGGCACTGGATGCATCTCTTAGCAATTTAGCTTGTTCCATTTCCTCTTTACCATCCATGTTGTCACACAAACACTTGAGCTGCTCCACCTCAAATGACATGCATATAGTTTCCACAATATCATCTGAAATGTCAAGCAAGTTGTCTGAGATCAATTGTGCAGAGAGTTTACGCAGACGGCTCCTTTCTTTGCGCAAGAGCTTCTTCTCCTTCTCCTTGATTCTTTTCTGGATCAGAGCGGCTTCTGCTATCTTTCGATCCTCTTCCTCCTTTCGCTGTCTTTCCTCTTCAGCAGCTCTTTGTGCTTCTTCCTCTTGCAACTTCTTAGCCATCGACTTTGCCTCCTTGATTCTCTTCTTCTCCGCCTTTTCCTCCTCTTTCCTCCTCAGAATTCGAGGATCTCTCTTGTAAGCATTGTCGACGAGGGTCCTAATCCGTATATATTCATCCTTCTTAGCCCTCTCTCGTAACTTCGAATTCTGCCGCTCCATCCATCTCTTATGATCACGAGATTCAGCTTGCTCAAGATCGAATTCATCAGCATGCGGGAATTCCCTCCAACTTTTGAAACTATACCAGAAATTGTAGAAACTGTCAACATCTTTAATAGGAGCCTTATCGTCTCCAAGAGAAGGAACAGGCTGGTTGACGGACCATCTACCGTTTCTCATAAACGCCAGACCAAATACCTTAAAGAAGTCCTGTGGAGCACAGTCAGTTGGAATGTCATCATCAAATTCATCAGTGGAATCATATATCCTTCGTTTAACTGGATCGATTAGAATCTCATATGCTTCCTGAACGTCCTTGAAATGGCTTTCTATCTCATCCTTCTTACTTTGCCTAGCCTCTTCAGTTTCTTCAGCAAGAATGAGTGCAGTCTGCTTGTCAGGATGATACTTAAGAGCAGTCTCGCGGTAACTTTTACGTATCTGTTCCTCAGTGGCTAGAAATCGCAAATGCCCCAAGCCAAGTAATGCGTAATGGTCTTTTTGTTTGCTTCCACCACCAGATTTCTTTTTTCCCTTGCTGCTATAAGAATCAGAGGTTCGTAAGTAATCTTGGGATTGATCATCAGATACAACACTTTGGGTATCCGTTTCTGCTTCATCTTCATCGCAAATCCCCAATACTTTGAGAGCAGCAGAGTGAAATGAATGCCCAGCAGGTTCAAAATTATGAGCCTTTACAGGGAAGCAATTTGAGGAGAAGAATAGGGGTTCCCCTTTCTCAAGCTCTGATGAATATGTAAGCAGCAAAAGGCTTTCGTGCCTGCTCATACTGCAAAACCAACTCCCTATCACCAAAAACAAAAATCAAACCCGACTTCCGATTATCACAAGATCTCTCCAGAACAAACTAGCCCCAGCTGCATAAACGAGTCAATATCAGTTAACAATCAATGGAAAGGTAACAAAGATCAGGCAATAAAACTTTGAGTTCTACTAACTTTTAAAATTAGATCCATACATTCTAACATAAAAACCTCCATAATAACAAGTTTGAGAATTTTATGTGCAGCACTTTTGAATGTTTATTATTAATTCAATCCCTTTATAAAACAAGAACAACAGCTTTTGAACAATAAATCGAATTGCATTCCACATTTTGATCATGCACAATGATGTTCCAGAGAGAACCGAGAAAGAACACCAATTTCTAGTCTAAGGGAACCTTCAATTCAACACTTGTTTGCCCCCACAAGACACACTTACATAACACCAAGGCTTACACAAAATCGCCGATAATGTCACTACTAAAGTATACTCAACGAATCCCAACCCTTCTCTAACCATTAACCACAAGTTCTCAACCCCCATTTCAGCTTTTATATTATTAATTCAATCCCTTTATAAAACAAGAACAACAACTTTTGAACAATAAATTGAATTGCATTCCACATTTTGATCATGAACAATGATGTTCCAGAGAGAACTGAGAAAGAACACCAATTTCTAATATAAGGGAACCTCCAATTCAACACTTGTTTGCCCCCACAAGACACACAAAATCGCACGATAATGTCACTACTAAAGTATACTCAACGAATCCCAACCTTTCACTAACCATTAACTACAAGTTCTCAACCCCTATTTCATCTTTTATATTATTAATTCAATCCCTTTATAAAAAAAGAAACTTTTGAACAATAAATTGAATTGCATTCCACATTTTGATCATGAACAATGATGTTCCAGAGAGAACCGAGAAAGAACACCAACCTCTAGTTTAAGGGAACCTCCAATTCAACACTTGTTTGCCCCACAAGACACACTTACATAACACCAAATCTTACACACCAATCACAAAATCACCGATAATGTCACTACTAAAGCATACTCAATGAATCCCAACCCTTCTCTAACCATTAACCACAAGTTCTCAATCCAACAAGTTAATCTACACCGAAACCACGTACAAATCATCTAATCTACAGTCTAACTGAATAGAAAGATGTAATACAACCAGGAACACTCACCTCCAACTTGGAGAAGAGGATGCTGGGAGACCTGTGCAGTTGCTGCTCTAAATCGATAAGAACTGTCATCAATAGAACAATGAGGAGAAACCTTTAACGCACAAACTAAACAATGCGAATGCAACGCCTAGCAACACTCACCGAGATAAAAAAGAGGGCCGCTGGTTTCTCCTTGCAGCCGCTGTCCTGTTCCAAGAAGTCAGCTCGGTGAGAAGAGAAAGAAAACAACGGGAACACGCAACGAACATCAAGCAACAGCTTACTCCAAATCGGGAAGGGAAAGGGCCGCGAGTTGCTGCTGGATCGACACAGAGGCTGATCGGATCCAGGCGACAGGAAGAGAAGTATCTCCGTGCAAGGAAGCTCTCGTACGAAAAGGGGGAAGGCGCAGGCGCTACTGCCGCCGCCTGCCCTGATCGTCAGCGACACCCGACTGGAGTTGCGGCTTGCAGAGAAGAAAGGAAAGAGGAAGGAGCGATCAAAGGGCTCTTGGATGGAGTGAAGATCGCGATCGGGGTTGGGGAAGAGAGCGAGAGAAGTGAGCCTGCGCGATTGAATACCGATGAAGAGGCTCGCGTGCGGCGCTGGTACTACGTTTCTTAACCCTAAATCAATTCCCGGTGAATCGGACCAAACTCCGCCCGATCTTGTGCTATTTATTGTGAATCAGATCCGATTTAAGCCCAATTCAAACTGACAAAATCTAGGGGCAAAATTGTACTTCAAGAAAGCAGCTGCTGCTTCGTCCCCTGCACAAAACTACTGGCCATCTGCTTCTCCCATCGTTTGTCGCTCTCTTGCTATCGCCCGCTTTCTCCGCGGCTGCGAAGAGCGCCTGGTAGAGCGGCGAAGGCCGCCGGAGGCATTCCAATCGCTAGGGTATTTCAGGGCGGAGGTTACTGAAGGCTTCGTCATATGCCCTTTCCGACCAGCCGCTTCCGACGGCCAACGCCAAACTGTGTCGAACACGATCGTCCAAGTTTATGGTCCTCGTTCTCTTCATCTCGCCCTGGAAATGGAAATAAGTGCTCGCTAAGTAGCCGAGGGTTTCCAAGTTGCTAGTTTTAGGGTTTGGCACCGGAGAGGTCGCTGAAGGCGTACGACGGCCAGCGTGGCGCTCATAGTCCTCATCTCGTCCTAGAAATGGAAATATCCACCTTTGCTGCTCGCAGAGCCGACCTCTTTCACCTTGTTGAGTGCAAGCTCCCTGAGCACCGGCGTGAGTTTTACTCTCCTCGTCCTTGGTTTTCTTCCATCCTCTTGCTCCACCGATTAATTCTCTCTTTCTCATTCCCTTTCGCTGGTTTCAGAACTACGATCGGCACGTAGGTGCCTTAAATGCAATCTTCGGTTGACCGGAGGCCTCCGTGACGGACCGCGAATTTCATTGTCCTCCAACAAAACTGTTGGTCTGCGCCCTTCGAGGAGTTCCGTTTTGTTCTGCTCTTTAGACAAAGACATGATGCCAGCCCCATCGTTGGAGGCTGCAAAAAGGCCTCTTTTCGTGAAGAGCGATGTTGAAGCTGATAATCTTCTTGGGCCAAATGGGAAAGATCCTGCACTTGCGGCAGCCTCTGAGAAGATTGTATCTAAGAGGTTCAACAATAGGTTCTTGAACTTAACTCGACTTGGCTCTATAATCAATGATGCAGCAGAATCCTTCTTCAAAAGCGAGATCAGAAGAAGACTCTTTGTGACGGCTGTGCTGATCATTGCAAGCCGTCTGGGCTACTTCATTCCTCTACCTGGATTTGATCGTAGGTTGATTCCAGACACATATCTTAGCTTTGCTGCTGGATCGACAGGTATTTTCTTTTACTTTATTCTGCATGGTTGATCGGCAGTTTTGCCAAATTATTTTAAAGCAGGAAATTATAATAAAATAAATGAATGGGAAAAAATTAAACGAATAGAAAAGGACATGAACTTCGGGAGCTTATGTGAGAGATTGCAATAAAGAATGCTACATGATTCTCTCCTTATCATGGTATAATGTGTGTGAAAATATGAAGTCATCAACTGGGTGTTCCAATTCAAATTAGTCATTGAGGGATGTTGCTACATCTCTCAATCTGTTTCAATTGTAGTCTGGATCATCCAATATTAGCCAAACATGGTGCTTAATTCATTGTGAAATATTGTGGTTAGCCTCCAAATTTTAACCAATTTGATAAGGAAAGAAATATTCCAAATCAATTGCTTGAATGTTTTTGAATCTCTTGCCATTTGATATAAAATTTTTCCCTCACAGGAAATAAAGGTTAGCTTTCATTGATGTGATTGACTTATCTTCTGTCCAATAACTTCTGCATATCATGGAAGTTGTTCCTTTACATGTTTTGAGTAACACTTTGACAGGTTGGTGGCACTTACATTAACTAGCTTTCATAACTTGCACTTCAAGTTGATGCAAATTATTTTGTTGGGTATTAAATGTAGAATAAAAAGTTTCTTTATTGTGGCATGAAAATTTTGTGGCATGCATCACCCTTGTGGGTTGTGCTGTTCTCCTTTAGCCACTTTTGCACTTGCATGAACATTTCCCTGTACTGTTACTCATTTTTAATACTATTTTTATTTGTGAGGTCAGTCTAGTTAGCATGTTAATCATGGTATGCAGATGAGCTTGGCGACTTTACTGGTGAACTGAAGCTATCGCTTTTCCAACTTGGATTGGGTCCCCAGATTTCAGCTTCAATCCTTATGCAGGTTTTGACTTCTAAAATTCTCTAGCTTGTGGAGTTTCTTCCATTGTATATTTGAGAAATTTATTTTCTATATGATAAACTTGATAAAACCATTATCTTATGTCACGATTCCTTAATCATATACTATCATCTTGATTTCAGATGCCGTATTGATTTCCTAGTTTTTTTCCTGCAAGAAATATGTATGTTGAATTCTTCATCAAGCACCAACCTCTTTTAAGAGAACTTCAGTTGTGCCTTTGGCATGCTAGATGTTGGTTGACCAAGTTTTAGCTATATATTCCACTTTCATATGAATTCTTGATCTTAACTTCTTTTGTTATAATTTCAACTTTTTCTCTTGCAGTAGCTATACCAGCAGTTTTACATAGGACAAATATATCTTAAGCATACTTGTTCAAGGTACTACATAAAGTCAATATGTGTACTAATCTTAGCTCTGATGATTGCAGTACCCACACTGAGTTATACATAGGGCTGGTATTGATTGGTGCCTGCCAGCTAGGTTATTATCCATAGCAAAGATATTATGTCCGTTTTACTCAGCCTAATTCATGATATATATAATCTTCTGTTTCATTCCTATTCATGTGTAGGAGTTTTGATGCCAACCATCTAAGCCTAACACAATCCTCAACCATTTTCATCCAAGCTTGTAATCAGCATTGGCAGATATGTAGGAAATACATATCCTTCAAAAATCACATCCACATTACCTATCTTATGTTAGCCCTTTAGTAAATTCTAATGCAAATTTGGTGGCTATGATCCCAGTTAAACAAGACGTCAAAATCAATCTCCCAGTTGCTGTCTGTCTAGCTGGTCTGTTTCTTCCCATGTGACAATGTGTAGGCTGAGATCCTCAGGATTATTCTCGCATGTTGTCTATAGAGACTTATGTATAAAATATGTAAAGTGGCTATTTGCATAGTTTATTTATCTGATTGCTATGCTATGCAGAATGCGACTAAGCCCATTGTTATTCACCTGAGAACATGTATTTGCTTATAAGTCCTTGGAGCCAATTTGTGAAACTCTGCTCCATGTTTTATCCATGTGATGCAACATTACAGGTCTTATGCACCAGATAACTGTGCAATAGGACAAACATGGCCTGTTCCGTGTGCAATCGGGCCATGTCAAGTGATTGTCTTGCCAGTTGGTCTGTGCTTATACATTTCAAGATATCCAGTCTGTAATCAACAAATGACTAGGCTAATATCAGTTTGTGTTGATCAGAGTTTAATTGCAAGAATACTATGGCATTCGGTTAGCTATTGCTTATCTCTACAATGACTGTATAATGATTCTTGAACTATGTAATGCAACCTGGTGGGTAAGGTGCGATGGTTCCTGTTTGAGAGTTCCCATGCATGAGACCATGTGACGCTTCGTTCATAAAATTGCATTAAAGTTTAGCTCCTTTCTACCTTCTATGTCTTGCATTCTCTGGCCCAACAATGCTAAGTTATTCATTTCATTTTTCATAGAACAGCTGAACATTTGGACCAACTTTGATTTGCTTCAATAAAACTTGTGAAACTATCTTAGTAAGGTCCATTTAGGTCAGGTATCAGTTAGACAATATTCTAACTTTAAGTCTGCACTAAAATAATTAGTTTATTTTAAGAACTCCAAAGTGGAATGCTAGTATGGAGTGCAATCTGATGTAGCTATTAGACCAGTGAATCTTAGATCTTAGAGACCTTTCTTCCCTTCAGTTGTCATGAATATTTCTTTAGTTAGTCTTTGTACTAAAATCATGAGATTTTTGACAGGTTCTCTGCCATGTTGTTCCTTCCCTGGTAAAGCTACGGAAGGAAGGTTTGGATGGTCATGAGAAGATTAAAAGCTATATGTGTGTTCTATGTATCTCATGCAGTGAGATTGATCCATCTTCTGAATGCTTTGTCCATTCTTAATACCTGTAACAAGTCTTCTCTGATTTGGTTCTAGATGGTGGACCTCATTGGCGTTTGCAATACTTGGGGCTGTTATGGTTGCTTCTTACTCACTGCAATATTCAATCTATGCTGCTAGTAGCAGGTAAAAATTGCCAAGAATATTGTCAAAGTTTGCTGCTGGACGTTATTATTATGACGTTATTATTATCAATGTTATTATTATGTGAAGTGATCTAGTTCACCTACTATGAAAGGCCCAGCAAATCTATAGTGTTTCGATCATAAACTCTTAATCATGATAATGTAAGACTAGGTCAACGCTATTTCATTTTAGTTTTGCCTGGTTATTCTTTCTGATGGTTTTCTTGTCACTGCTCATTGCTTTGTATTTGTATCTTACTGATTTCTTTTAACTATTTTCCTGAAATATAATAGGAAGCTTTATATATGTTGCTTCTCATAAATAGTATTTATGTTTGTATCATACTAATTTGACATGTTTGGTTGTTTAATATGAAACTTTCTAGTTGTCTAATATCATGAGTAACAAATATTATTTCAGGGTCAAGCATGTTATGGTTACGAGCTTCCTGTTAGTTCTTGGTGCAATGTCTATGACATGGATTTGTGATACGATATCAGAATCTGGATTTGGTACTTTCTCAACAAATATTTATCCATCTTGTTCTTATTTATGACAATGCCAATGCACATATTGAATGCCTTTGTGTAGATCATTTGTCTCCACAAATTCCAAACTGGGGTTGTGTTTTGAGTCTTATTGTAAATTCTGTAGCAAGTAGTACCACAATACTTCATTCCAGCAAGCAACTCAGGTTATGTATGTAAGCTCTAAACAAGAGGAAGACGGCATAAAACTCTGATAAAGATGCCCTCCAAATTTTAGTAGCAACAAATGGTGTTATATTTACAAATCCAACCTGGTCCTATGTGTTAGCGTTCAGTTAGTAAATGTTATGTCCTAAGAATATAAAGAAATTTTCAGTGACTTCTCTATCTGTTTTCAATTTTTTTGGCTATATATTGCAGGTCATGGTTCATCACTAATAATCTGTGTTAGCATATTGACTGGTTATACTGAGACACTGCACAAGATGCTGTCTCAATTATCTGGTTAGTTTTTTTGCCTAATTTTTATATTCGTTGTTCACTCATTTCTCATGTTATCATTCTCATCATCATCAAGCTGTGTTTTTTCCAACAATTTGAAAATGACGGATCATGCCAATTTAGTTCTATGCAAGGCTATATATATAAATGTTCCTGTTAACTATCTGTCAAACTGGTTGGTGTATCTTGATATTGGCAAAATTTATATCCTATAGGACATCTTAAATTATTTGCGTATGATAAAAGAAACTGCATATTCTTCAATTTGCTTTAACTTCATTCCTTTATAGCACTTAATTTGATATGGTACTGTTGTTGTTAACAAAGACTTGATCAATTTGGCCTTGTGTGTAAATGATGTTGTTGTAGCACTACATGAAATGGGCATCTCAATCTGATTGATTGTGTATATGATTGTTTAGCAAAAAAATTGTATATTTCAGGTAAAAGGCACTATTCTTTTAAGTAAGAAATGTTGTGTATATTTATACTATAAAAATTAGTTCCAAAATACAAAAATACTGAAAAATGTTGAAGCAATTTTTTCCCAATTAGGTATGTTTCTCTCATTTAAGGTTGCAACTTTCAACTAGTAGAGCACATGACAACTAGTATCTAAGCTGGAGTAGATTTTTAAATAAACAACACAGCATTCACTTAATCATATTCCTTTCCATTAATAAATTTTTATGCATTTTTTTTACAAATTTCTCTGTATCATTCAAATTTTACTTTTCTGATCTGGATTCAGGGAACATCTTGAATTGGTGGCCGTACATATTTTCTGTTCTTGGGATTTTCACAGTGGTGACTATGTGGGCTGTTCTAGTTACTGAAGGTTGTAGGAAGATCAAGCTACAATATTATGGTTTTAAACTTGCTTCTTCAACAAGGTGATGCCATGTTATGTTCTTTCTGTTATGTGGTCAAAGTTAATGTATTCTTACTATAAACAGTTCTAATTCTCTTTGGATTCACTTACATTCAGTCTGAGCATTTAGGCATTTTACAATCTCTGAGCAATCCATCATATTTTGAGGTCATTATATCCTCTTTATATAATTAAAAAACAAGACTAAAGCTAAGTGTAAATAATGCTGTTCAGTTCTTGCTGAAACTCAGGAACTAAACAACTGCAGTTAGTTTCACTAGTTTTCAGAATATTAAAAGTTTTCACACGAGCTAAAAAGATTTGTTTTAATTTTCTCAATGTTTATCATCTGGAATTGTTTACGAACTGGAGAGTATGTGATACAATACTACTTTCAGTATTTAAATATTCAGCATCACTATGTTGAAGTTAAAGTGAAATATGATTTATTGATATTGTTCAGGTTTTGTATTGATTAAGTTGAACAATTTTGCTGCAGTTTCTTTAGAACAAGAAGTTATTAATATGTAAACTGAAATTCCTTTTGTACTTGTCACATGTTAGTACCCGACTGGCCAAAGTCAACTTTTGCTATTTTTTCTGTTTTTCTATCCATTCTTATCTTTCTGTTTTGTCTCTTTCTTTATTTTTTTCCTTTTTTCCAACACTGTTATTCTTTTATTGTCTTCTCTCCTGATTAGGTGTATGTTGAAAAAGGAAAATAAATACATTCCTTAGAATTGCCACTATGACGCAATTGAATAGAAAGCCACATATAGTCTACTAATTACGGCACTGGAAATATAATGGAATGAAATGAAAACATCTTAAGTAGCCAATGCCAAAACTGCATAATAAAATAGTTCTAGAATGACACAAAATCCATAATCACTCATCCTGATGACCTAACCCACCTTAGACATGCCTCTTAGACTTACCCACCTTCACTGCATATTGGGACCACCTATGAGCTCACAGCGTCATGATCAATTACATAAAGAAACATGCTATGGTGGAGATCCAGTATCTTGTCTTACTGGCTTATTAATATACATTCCTTATATTTAGCTCGAGCGTTTGTTTACTTCTATCGTGATTTTGTTTAAGCATCATTCCTAATTAAGTTGTGATGTTTCTGTTTAAAAAACCTTAGAAATCCAAGTTTCACTTCTCTGTTTAAAAAAAACTTAGAAATCCAAGTTTCACTTCTCTGGCTTGGAGTAAATACTATTACAATTTGCATACATTTTGACAGATATAGCATTTCTTTCCTGAACGCGGTGTTTCAGTGTTGTTATTTTCCTTCTTGTTTTCAAGTGCTTTCTTTAGTATCACTCACATAACTACTGAATCAGTTATTTTGGTTTCTTAGAAATGGCGGGTCCCCAGTTACTGAAGTGGAGCCATACATACCTTTCAATATTAATCCTACTGGAATGCAGCCTGTTCTTACTACCACATATCTGTTGGCTTTTCCAAGTATTATGGCAAGGTTATTTTTTTCTTTTCTTTGGTCCAATCAAATATATTTTGTTCCCTAGAAAAAATGGCATCTGTTTTGATGATTCCCTGCATAATTATATTTTGTTGCTTCATATATCTAACATAAAGACACCTTTTCTAACAGCATCTTTGGCTCACCATTTTGGGAAAATTTGAAAGAGATACTAAACCCTGGGACTTCCGTTGGTGCAAAACCATGGATTTATTATACAATTTATGCTTTTTGTGTCTTTTTGTTCAACATATTTGACATCGTAAGTATATCTCTTCTGATTATTTCTTTAAAAAAAATTGTTCCAATTATTTGGGTGTATCTATTTATTTTGATATGCATTTCACAAAGCTACTTTAAAAGTGTTCAAATATATGTTTGTATGGATTCGACATGATTCTAGATTTTGAACCTTGGAGGATCTATAAGTTACATTTGGTTACTAAATAATTTGCTTTCATATTTGTGGTTTCACAGTTTAAGTAGAATATTTGAAGCTATTTGTCTTATTCTACTAGTTATGTTTGATACTCTTTTATGGATATAGACAACAAGTTGAAATAAAGTCCATTTTACTAGAATTGAAATGAAAAGAGATAGAAGGTAGAATGAGCAAAAGAAAAGGAAAAATAATTGGTTTGTACTAGATGCAACTACTATTAGCCGCATTAATGTCTATTAGAATGGAATTTTATCTATAGAAAAATATATATTGCATCCATCTGATGATTGAATCTGTTTTCTGCTTTAACGTGCGCAAACAAGGATTTCTAATTAATATGGTAGGTAAATTCTGAAGTCACTATTCTTATATTCAAAAAATGGCATATGAATCAGATAGAGCTGATTTATTAATCAATTTGTTGGCCTATGCTCAGAAAGGGTATTTAGGTGGAACTACATGAATATTTGCTCTTCCATTTTTCCCATTTATGTCTCATGATTAACCAATTTTCTATCCAATTTTTAGGCAAACTTACCAAAAGAGATTGCTGATTACATGACAAAGATGGGTGCCAGGATACCGAACATTAAACCTGGAAAAGCAACCATAGAGTATTTAACAAAAATTCAAACTTCAACTCGATTTTGGGGTATGAATCGCTAGAATATCCTCACTATATTCAATGGTAGATGATTTCTCTTTATGTAAGACAGAAGCATGTTTTATCCGTGGATATTGCAGGAGGATTGTTATTGAGTGTGTTGGCTACATCTTCTACCTTGCTTGATCACTATTTACGTCGTATCAATGAGGGATTTGCTGTTGGGCTTACATCAGTTTTAATAATTGTAAGTGCAATTTAATAATTTTGTTGTTTATACAAGTGAGTTATTTAGTTGATAAGCTAAGATGTGAATATGTTGAATGACATTTTTCTTAATTGTGCTGAATAGTACTGGGATTATTTGAGCCACATGCAATTGATTTTGTACATAATATGCTTGGGATGGCATAACGAGCACAAAATCTTCAATTTCTTGGTAACATCTTTCATAGTAATAAATAATACTCATCAGTCATCAAAGCCTCAATGACGAATGAGGTATGTTGAAAGCATAGAGACTCCGTTATCGACTGATTGTAGTCTTGTCAAACCGAGCCAGAAGCCTCAAAATATCTTTTTGGCGATATCTAGGCACAAAAGCCAATCAAATTAAATAGCTAGTCAAGCACAATGAGCTGATTTAATCTATTAGACATTATTTTGGGGGGAAATAGCTGAATGATTATCAATTCTCAGTATTATGTCGGATTCCATGATTTCTTATGATTTTCTTTTTTACAAACAACAACGTTGTTTAGTAACTGTAGTATTAATACTGATCCTTTCCAAATGTCTTTCTCTGATCTATGGCATGCAAAATATATTCTATCATAAAAGGTTAAGTTGTCTCAGTATTTGCATTTTAGTTCATGGATGCTATTTAGTTCATGTCTTTATGATAAGGAATATATGCTCGTACTACATATTAGTGTTGTCAAAAGGCCTTGTCAATTTAAGTGGTTCTTTAATATTTTATTTCAGGTAGGATCAATTATAGAATTGAGAAGATCATATCAGGCATATAATGTGATGCCAGCTCTGAGCAAGGTTTTAAGAAGATATGGCATTTAATTTCTCAAAACACAAATGCATCTCAATGAGGTGATCACATGTTAATGCAACTTGCTTTTAAAACTTCACTTCTAGTAAAACCAGGGACATTGGATCATAATGGTACTGCTCGGGTATTGCAAAGGCGTTACAAAGGTAATGCTTCTTGTTCTACCTGTTCGCTCGTTAAGTACCATGAAATTTCAACTTACATTCTTTTTACTGCATGCGTGAACTTGGACTTGCAGATTTGATGGCATTGCACAAGTGGTAGAGCTACATGATGCTGTAAAAGAGGGATGTCATCAGGATTGGTATCTCGAAAAGGCTGGAATCAACAATGAGATTGAATTTTGCAGGTCAAGATGATTTCCTTCACCATCGTAAGCTACCAGAATGTATTAGCATGTTGAGTCGTAATCAAGTATCTTTTTTTCGTCGTTATCGTCACTTTGTTGGTACATTCTTTGATGCTCAGAGTATCAATGTATTAGCTATAGTAGTTCAAATTATTTCATCAATAAGAATCGTATCGATCGTTCTATTGTCCTTCAGGAAAGCATAATTTCTTTTGTGATCATAGGCTGTTTCTTTGATGAACTATTAAACCAAAATGCTTGACAAGATTCATACCTATAAGAGACTAAAATATGGCATCAACATAACATTCTTTGGTGCCAACTTGCTTGCAAATTCAAAAGTATATTTGAAATAGCTTTAATTACCTCAAAAGTGCAAAGGAAGCACTTTACACCACAAAACAATCATAATTATTGATCATTGTCTTCTTAATAGAAACTGGAAATCAATTTCTATCGAAATAACTGTAGTAAATATGATGGAACATAAAATGTTGATAGTTAGAACAATCGACCTCTGTGTAATTAGCACCTTAAAACATTGGAGCACAAAATAACAACTCATAAATAGCTAGCAATTCTTCAACGCCACCTCCATGGAAAACAAATGGAGGGTTTCCAACTTCTGCCATTGTTTTGCTGAAACAAGGCCAGGGTTGGTTGGTCATCACTTGCTGCCCTCTTCTGATTCCTGCTTTTGAGCTGCTTTTGGGGCTTCCTTTTCTTTGATCTCATCTCCACCATCCTCCTAGCAAATGGAACATAAATCAGGTATCAGAGAGTGTTTAGATCTTAGCGAACTTATTTGTTTATATCAATGAACTTGTTTAACTAAAAGATAATATAATTATTCTCAGAGCAACTAACAATATAATTATTCTTTTAATTTAGCTAAATCATTAAACCAATAATTTTTTAAGCATGTTAAAGATAATTTGAAATTCTAAACTTATATCATAAATAATAGCTACACATAATGTTATAAATACACGTGTAGAGACATGTTTGTAAAATTTGTTTATGAACTATTTACGAGTTTTATTCATGAATATTAATAAGCCAACTTCAAGAATGTTAAAATTTGTACATATATATATATCAAATGAGCATGAATGAGCAACCTACATGTTTATCCTAATTATTTGGAGTCTGCTACATAAATTTTATCAAAACTTTGTTTTAAGTAGTATGAGATACCAAAATTTAAAAGAAATATAACAGACCGCGATATCAGAAGTCCAAAGGGTCAAGTTGTCACGAAGGAGCTGCATGATCAATGTGCTATCTTTGTAAGATTCCTCACCCAAATTGTCCAACTCCGAGATGGCCTCATCGAAAGCCTGTGATAGAAAAGAAAACAAAACTGCTGTCATCTAGAGATTAATCAGATTTGCAGTTTGCTGATGCAGAGCAATCAAACAGCTTACTTATGGACACTTTCTCACAGTATTACAAGTTACAACTATAGATATCTTAAACAATTTAGCTATCATAGTGTACATTTCGAAAGAAATGAACTAAGAAGTAAGAAGCCATCAAAGAATAAACTTGTGATCACTCTTCTACTGTAAGGCTACGAGTTGTCAGCACTGAAGTAGGTTCTGAAATTTGAATATGAACTTTTTACAAATTTAACAGAAAACTTTAGTGGAAGATTTGAGGAAAGGGCTACAAAGTTTAAGCCTATCAAAAGAAAATGGAAGTATAGTGATTGATCAAACTGTTTATAGGAACTTGGTTTTGACACGAGTAAGTTTTGAAACATTTTACATTAATAAGATTATATGTGCTTTTTTTGCATTGGTTTCAGACATGATACATGGAACATGATTAAGCAAAAAAGTCAACTAATTGGAAGATTCAGTAAAGGTATGATCTCTCGTAGTTTATTCAATCTGACTTGTCATATCATAGAAAGAGCACATTGCTATGCACAGACGCCCTAATTCTAGGACAAAGTTTCAGACTTGAAATTTTGGAAATTTGTATGGCAACTACTATTTCTCATTCTATCCAACCATACAATCAAAATATACTTTAAGAAGATTCTATTATTAAGGACTGGACATAAGAAGTAAACGAATGAACACAATATCCTGTGCATATGCATTAGTCATGAACAAATGCATCAATTCATGATTGGTAATCATCTAGCAATATGTTCAATACATGTATTTAAAACAAAATAAGAGAACTAAGTGTCTAACCTGTTTAGCAAGACTGCAAGCACGGTCAGGAGAGTTGAGAATTTCGTAGTAGAACACAGAGAAATTAAGTGCCAATCCCAACCTAATTGGGTGGGTCGGTGCCAGTTCAGCCAGGGCAATTTCCTATATATTCCACAAAATTGATGAAGTAGATAATAGGAAATTAAGAGGAAACATAATAAAGAAACAGCAAACATAATAATATTTTGGCATATAAAAACTAAATTGTCAAGACAAAGCAGTTCTCAAAACACACAATATAAGCATATGAAGTTTTCTAAGAAGCTACAAATGAAACCAATAATAACAAAACATGCTTTGGCAATATCTTATAGATTGTTCACAAAGATGATGAAACTAAATAGCAGGAAATCAAAGACAAAGAGGCAAACAATAAACAGAGTAAAGGATCTCAAAACAAGAAATATGTGTAAGAAGTTTTGCAAAAGTCTATAAATGAACCACTGGTAATAACACAACATGTAGAATCTCAAACAAGAAAATAAACCTGTGCAGAATTATAAGCTGCTAGTGTACTATCAGCAGCCTCCTTCCTCTCATCTCCAGTCTTGAATTCAGCAAGGTACCTGGATAGAGTACAATATCCAACAACTAATTTAAGAACTTACACACACAAAAAAAATTCCTCTTTGCACAAAATGCACATAGATTGAGGATTTCGCATCAGCATTTACCTGTGGTAGTCACCCCTCATCTTCAGATAAAACACCTTTGAATCTGCGGATGTGGCAGAAGGGACAAGGTGGGAATCGAGCAACTTCAGAATTCCATCACAGTTCTTGGTGAGCTCAGCCTCGATATTGCTTTGGTACTTCTTGATCACCTTGGCATGGTGCTCATTCCCGCGGCTCTCCTCTTTCTGCTCGATCGAAGAGGTGATGCGCCATGAAGCCCTACGTGCGCCGATGACGTTCTTGTAAGCCACGGAGAGGAGGTTGCGCTCCTCCACTGTCAGTTCCTCAGATCCGAGACTCCTCACCACCTTCTCCATGAACTCCGCCATCTCTTCATATCGCTCAGCCTGCTCCGCCAATTTAGCCAAGTAGACATTCTCCTCCCTGGATAATTCTGTAGAGGACATTTTTGCTTCGCCTTCCTAAAAGTTACTTGTGAATCTGCAACAGAAAAAGGACTAAATATAAGTTTATCCTTTGATTCTTCTCCACTAAATATAAAATGTTGCTGGATAATGCATACACGGTAGAAATCATCTTTTCCTTATTCCTCCATCTAATACATGTCATCCATGGATCGAGAGGCGAGAAAACGAAGAACACTACCGACAAAAAAAGATTCATAGATTGGGGAATGAAAGAACAGATTCAAATCGACCAATTTTTCGAGAAAACATAATAGAAAATCAAAATTTCTCAGATAAGACAGACAAGTAAAATCAAAGAACATAATCAAATAACGGGACAAAAAGTTGCAAGATGTTCCGATCGCTCTCAATTTGGAGAAGAAATAGAGAAATTGGTCGCCAAAAAGGTTTAGAACAAACTCAACGCTACCAACCTTTTCCAAGAAACATCACAAAATCTAAAATTTTGAGAGGAAAACAGCCAAAAACTAAAATCAAACAACATTGCAAATAAATGTGACAAAGAGTTGAAAGATCGTGCTCAGCTCTCAAATATGGAGAAGAAATAGAGAAGTTAATCAGCAACAATGTTCGAAACAAACACAAAGATCAAAAGCAGAACAAATGCAAAGGAGAAGAAATAGCCAACGTAATCATTACCTCAGAACTCGATGGGATCGAAGAAAGGAAGACGATCGCGAGGCTTCTCCGTGAGTCTTCGCTCTTCAATTTGTGGTCTGTTTAAATTTGTAGGAATGATTTCGAGAGAAATGAGGATCTAAATAACCAAACGCACTTCGCCATACCTGCGATCTGTACATGTGAATGAATACCGATTAGTCAAGCGGGGCCCATAGTTCAACCAATTGTGAGTAAGGTAACCTATAGAGTTACTATTGGTCAAGTACAGATAAATTGATGGGATAGTAAAAGCAAATCCGCGTAGTACGCTCGTATTTGTCGGTCAATGGTCCATCGAGGTGTCGACACCTGGCCATCAAAATCGACGACCGTGTTGCAGCCTACCCGGAAATAGTGTGGGGCCTACTTACGACAAGTACCCGAATAATTCCCCGGTTTCTAATGGATTATGGTTGTCGGCCCCAGTGCTTCAATTATCATTTTTAAATTGCTCCTATTTAATGGGCTTATACAAAAAAAACTCCATATATTGCCATAATTATTTAATTAAATTACACCTAATTATTCATAATTTTTAAAAAAAAAATATTAACAAAATACTTCAATAAAAATGTGAAATCCGTCATCCCAACGATCTCATACGATCGATCCCACGATCATAAATAAGTAAATTGAGAAGTTACAGTTGACTACAACAAAGAAAGACATTACCTAAACTTCATCAAAATTCTATCCTTGTCCATTTCAACAATTCTGCTCCGTCATAATCATTTCAACTATACTCCGAAGGCATAGAAAAAAATCAAACAAAACACAAATCTTAGTATCGAATATGTTCCATTGATTTTGTTTTATATAAGTTGTTTTTTATATGTACTCAACTTTCTACTAAGAAATCCAACAATGTTAAAACTAAAAATGCAAGTAAAAAGATGCTTATCGAAGATCGTAAGATGAAACACATTGATACGACCATAAAGATCGACTACATAATCTTATCGTTCGCTCTATGTAAAATTATATGACTACTAATTACAACACCGTGCTTATTCATTCAAAATGTTTGCCTTTTCATCATGTTCAAATTCTTAAAGTTTTAGCTTGAGCAGGACTCATTGGGTTCATCGACCCAAGTTGCAATTGCTAAAGTGTGTCGTCCCCCGCAGGCAACGAGCTTAGCGCTCCATCGACCGTCAGAGTCGTTGAGGTCTTTCCGGGGCGGTAAGTTGATCGGCACCATCGTCGGATGGCCGGTTGTAACCTTCTTCCCATAACCTAAGCGCCCATGGTCACCTCTTCCAAACTGTTTCCACATTCAAACAGATGAGTGACTGAACAAGTTTCAAAGAGCATGAACCAACTTCAGGGAATGCACTCCACAATTCTAGAATCGAATACATACCGAGTACATTCGCCCATCGAGAGTCAATGCTACTGAATGAGTGCCACTGCAAGATACCTGAAATCAGCAAGAACGAACACGCATAAGCAAAGTCGAGATGATTCGCGGTTGTATGGAGGAACAAATTGCTGGTGCATTAGTTTTTCGATGATAACCAATTTACCTGGACAATGTTTGCTCCGACTAATAGTTGAACTTTCTGTGGAACCATTTTGCTACTCTTATCATCTCCAAATCCAAGCCTTCCATGTTCCCCTCTTCCCCAAGCATACACCTTGCCAATTAGCAATAATAATCTTAACATTCAGACGAGCAAGAACGAGCAGCGCACTTGATGAAGCGAACCAAATACAAATAACTACAAACGAAAACTCAATCCTCTTTCAGTTAATTCTGATTCTACAGTCTTAAAGCAGCAAGTAGATACTAATTGCTTGTTTTACTAGAAGAGAAACTGATTCACCGGCTTCAAATAAGATGAAACTTGGAATCCCGCGAGATAACAGGAACAAAGATATGTTGTTCCTGTTATCTCGATAAAACATAGTACTATAGTAACATAAAGCATCCTCAGGCCTACAATAGTTGAAGAGAGATACTCCAATAATAGACCCAGAATGTTTTGCAAACTAATAAGAGCCTAATGGTACAATTAGTAGCAGTCGCTATCGTGCAAAGAAGCCTGAATGATAAAGGTTAATATCCTCCAATACTACAATTAGTATGCCACAAATTCTTAAGATTGAGTTCAAGGTGATTAATGATCCTTGAGGTTACTGAATAATGATGAATTCAATCATGTTTGTTTATCTTTAGGCAAGATTGGACTCAGAATGATGGGAATGCTACCTCTCCTTCATCTGTTAGTGCAGTTGAATGCCAACCACCAGCAGCAATGTCGACCTAGAAAGAGAAAAACAAACCAATTGAAAAACACAGAACTTGACAATCCGCCAGACAGTCAAAATGTGCACAAACTTGCTCTAATGAATTAATGTCTATTACTTTAATTGTGAAATGCAAAGCTGAAATCAAACAAGAAGAAAAAAAACAGAAAATTTTAGATCAAAGCCTAACAGGTCAATATGGGAAGATATCATAGTGAAGGCAAAGACAATTTACCAATTGTTGTCCCTACCGTGGCTAAATATATGGGGTTGCTCACTAAAAGTGTCATGCCCAAAAAAAAGCATTAGATTAAGATCTTACTAGTATTTCATAATTCATTCTACTAATTAGGTAATTATCAGTGTGATAAGATGGCTCAAGGTTTCCATGAACCAAGGAAGTACAAAGTGTGATTGCCAAAGGATATGTTTCATCTTTAACTATCAATTTGCAGAAATTAAAATAGTACAGTAAGCAAAAGCATCAAACTGTTTCTATGAATTAGTCATGCCTATCTATGCCAGCCAAGTAAGAAATGGGAGATCCGCATTTGACAAAGCACCGCATATTGAATAATGACCAAATGGATGACCCTGTTTCAAAAGTATCAAGGCTAGGTGAAAAGGTGAAGAGTTGTGTTAGGTGTCTGATGACTAACATAAAACTATGTGAACAACCTTCTTAGCATAGATATGTTATTGTACTAAGGCTAGGCCATAACCAATATACCCTTACATAGAATCAATAGCGGCTATAACATAGGTTAGTTGATTCCAACTAGTTTTGACAAACAGTTTCATTGTTGTTGTATGCTAGGAAGGTTCAACTTAACCTTTACTACAATCAGTTGTTGCATGCTTGGAAGGCACTAGTCAACCTTTACTACTATCCGATTGCTTTACAAAGACATGGATAAATTATAAATTCACTGAAGCAATATCAAACTAAAATGATGAGTTGAAAGAATCAATCAGGTCCTTAGGAATTTGTATGCTTGAATTTGGAAATACAAAAATCATATGACGGTCTTCTGTGACTCGTCAAAATGGAAAATAGCACAACAGAAATTTTAAGGGATTACCTTTGGATTTAATGGTTGACTAGATGAAAACGCATGAAGATTACCACGAAAAGAATTGGAGGAAGAATTGTGATTATATCAGTGAAATGGAAGAAACATAAGTCTAGTTTTCCTAAATGGAACAAAAGTCCAATGTCCTAACATTTTGATCAACTTAATTATGCATTTTGGACAGGAGCAAAAAGACACTAAAGGAAGGTGAGATGACAAGGTTTATCCATTTCGGGCAATATGCAATAGATGATGTGAACCTAGGAGTAATATAAGATATGAGATTTCTCAACGTGTACATGACCGAAAGTAGGATACAATGCTAAAATTTATAGTTTTGAGCTTTCATTTTGTTTTATCTTTATGTTGTTTGGTTTCATTGGTAGATTTAGCAAATGATGGCTAGAAACTAGCTGTCATATAATGCCAAAAAAAAAAAAAAAGGATCCCACCTATATCTCAAAAACTCAAACCTAAAAAAAGGAGAAATATATAAATAATTGAGAAGTTTGTATTACGCACCAAAGTAAGGCTAGATAAACCCCAAACAGGAACAGGTTGTGATCTCGGTTGAGTATCACCCGTTCCTAGCTGACCATATTCATTATTTCCCCATGCCCACAAAGTTCCATCCTCTTGAAGAGCCAAATTGTGAAATGCACCAACAGCAATCAACTTGACACGATCAAGGCCTTGCACACGTAGAGGGGTTGAAATCTGTGTACTACATACAAAGAAGGGGGGAAAGTAGACTTTGTAGCTAATCCAGAATTGCTTTAATATATATAATTAGCAAATTGATGTAACAGGAAAGACAACAAACTTTCGAAGATGCAAGAAAGAACGTACATATCTCCAGGAGGCCATGGTTGCCCCCAAGTCCAGACATGACCATCTTGAGTTAGTACAACCGAGTGTGTCCCTCCAGCAGCAACCTGGGATCGTATGAAGCTAATTCAGAGAAAATTTCTAACCAACTGGAACTGCACATGTATGTTATTGGTGAGGCATAATGATTTTAGTAGCCAGCATAAGAATACTGGTTGTAGTATCATCAAAACCAAGAACTAAGCAGCTTAAGATGAGAAACGTTTGAGAAGAATTCCCAATAAAATAATTACACAATTATTCAATTCAGATAAAAACATGAAATTTCAAGCATTATTCTATTACATTATTTGCCCATCAAGCATTTGTATAGTTTGAAGAAGTGAAAAGGCCTGCAAATCTAAAAGAAAACAAACTTCAAACATGAATTTAAGGCCTTACAAGTTATTATATGTTGGAGTTTTAAGGTTAAAAATTAACTCCGAAGCACAACAAGCAAGAAGCAAGAAAATTTGCGAGATATTTGACAGGTTACTCTTTACTTCATAAGCAAGAAAACTTGCTAACAGCCACAACAGCAGTTTGCTGCAGCTGTTCAGTTGCTCGTATTGTTATAACTGAGATGCCAAGTAACAACAAGAAGGTTTTTAGGTTGAATTAAGGTAACTAAAACTTAAGCAACTTCATACTCGGCACCCTCACAGATAAAGTAGATGATCGGAAAGTGAGGCAATTTATGAGCGTGTCTCACAAACAAATATTTGTTAGACCTGCTGCTAACCGACACTTCTATTTGAGGTGAAGAAATGACAATGTGGAATTATTAACCAAAAAACAGAAATACTAACATACTCTTATAACACAGAAAAATAAGCTACTCCTTAAGAATGATAACCTCCCAGACAAAGGAGTGCTGAATAAAGGTAAAAAAATAATAACCACATAAGATCCTACCAAAGAACTCTCCTTGGGAATCTTAATAAATATTGTTTTGTATATACAGAAAAAAGGCAACCCCACCTAGTGGCATAAGGCTTTGTTGTTATTGTTGTTGTTATATTCAGAAAATGACAATTACGAGGCCCTTTGCTTTCAGTTTGGTAAGCCTGCTCCATAATGTCTAGAGGACCATGATGTTGGTTGGAGTTTATAGCTCCTAGTTCATAGTCAGAAAGAAATAATAATATTTAAAGAGCACATTTGTGAATGTTGGAGTGTAATAATTTGACCAAGTAAACACTTACCTGAGAAGGATTAACTTTAGGAAAGAATTAATCTATACATTTAAATTTTTAACGTACTGAAACAGTTGTATTCTCTGAATAACGTGAAACAGCTATAGCGGTCCCATATCCCATTAAAAAAACCTATATCCGACAAATATTAGTCTGATACAGAAATTTGAATGGCAGGAATTATAGTTTATTAGTTGATGCAACTTGCTGGCTTGTTTGTTTGTAGTGGAACAAAGGTGAAGGCGATAGGCCATAAAGTTCATGATTACAATAAGGTAAAGACGTGTCCACATAATACAACATGAACAAAGCTAAAAGCAAAGTGAATACTGTTTCTGCGTGTTACCTGCCGAACAGAGAGCTTAGGCGCGCACCTCTGAGGAATTACAATGTCCCTCCTTAATGCCTTACTTCCATCTTCTTTTCTCTCGGGCTCCTCTCCACACTGCCCATACTCATTTCCACCTGTCCTCCACATTGCACAAAAGAAGATGCATATTCTAAGATGTTGTGTCATTCCAACATCGAAGTTCCCAATAAATAAAACTTTTACTATGTTTTATCATACCCCAAGCATAAGCCCGGCCTTGGTTGTCCACAGCCAAGCAATGCCAACCACCAATTGCGGCCTGAAATAAAGAGCCGATAGACAAAACCAATAAGGACCAGCAGCATTTCGTCGAACGAGTTAAGCGCATGAAGCGAAGGCGTAATATTTCTTTCCCAATCATACAATACCTGAACTATCTTCACACCGGATAGGGCCTCGACGAGGCTCGGGACGCTCTCCGTCTTCTTCTCCGGAGGATGGCCCAGAGTTCCCCTTTGATTCCATCCCCATGTGTAGAGCTGAAAAATCACAAAGAAACAAAACAGTCCATTATTTCTACGAGAGACGGAAAACATATCACTAGAAATACACAAAAACAACAAAAAAAAAAGGACTTTTTGAGGGAGCAGGAGTGGAAAGTAGAGACTTGGCCGTTGCCGCAGATGGCGAGGGAGTTCCGACTGCCGGCGACGACAGCCACGACGTTCTTGGGCTCGAGGGACGTGATGCTGTGAACCCAGTCCTTCTCTTCCCAGTCCCCCATCCCAAGTTGCCCATCCTCGCCCGATCCCCTTAAACCAAACGGGGCATTCAGCCAGAAGTAAACAAAAGCAGGTCGTTTAGTACGAATCAACGAAGAGAGAAAGCGAATTACCATGCGAGGACGACGGAGTGCTCCGATTCCATGGCGAAGGATCAGCAAATGAGTGATCTCGAGGCGTCAAAAAACTCGATTCCAAGCGGCGCAGCAGCGCAGACGCAGTATCAGTGGCAGAATACACAACTCCACTAATGAAGGAGGCGGTTCGAAATAGACACATCACATATGGGGTTATTTTCAAAAAGACCATAAAATTTTCACCATTTCTAAATACCTTTTAATATTTTAATTTTTTATCAAAATACCCTTAGGTAGTGTAAATGATAATTTAAAGGATAAAATAGGTGTTTAAAGTAAAAATAAAAATAAAGAAGAGCATTTTACAAAATGTATTAAATCTTAAGAGCTATATTAATGATTTCCCTGACTTGGTGGTTACTCTTTAATTATTTTTACAAAAAAAATTAACAATTTACTAATTTCCAAAAATAAAATGACAAAAAATTGATATGAGTATATTATAATATATACTGATGTGTGTGGCAATACTTTAGTTATTAAATTAAATTAGTGTTAACAATTTTATGTTATATTTGTATATGTGTTTTGCTATCAATTAGATCAACAAAAGTTGCATTGGAACCAAATTCCACTCGTCACTTGACCATGTGGAACGATCACAGTTGGCTTGCACTTGAACAAGTGGAAAGCAAAAGTGGGAGCTTTATTGTAAAGTGAAAGGTGGAGTTGATATACATTATTTCAATAAAATCCTCTCCAATCCAACTGATGAACAAAGGGATTTTCGCCCCCTCGTGTGGTAATATAGTAAGAGGTAGAGTGTTTTTCTCAAATAATCAGCTCTGAAGATAATCCTCAATCCACACTAATGAACAAATTCATGTATATTATAGGATATAAATAATTAAAATAAAATTCACACAATATATGTATATAATGTTTGAATAATTAGTAATATTGAGATGGTATATCAGCAGTGCAATGCTGAATTTCAAAGAATAATATCACTATGATACTGTATTTTGAAGAATAACATTACTATGATATTAATTTTTAAAAATAAATAATATTGTGCCATTTTAAAAAAATAATATCATAGTGATGATGATTTTTTAAGATCTATGTAGTATCAAAATGATATTAATTTTTGAAATTTAACATCACAATAATATTGTTCTTTGAATGCAACATCGACGTCCCCGGAGTCATGGTGCCGCGGTAGGACGCAGATTGTGGGCATATGGGTTCGATCCCCGTAATGGCGTAAGGGTCGATTTTCCTCCAAATTAGGATCGTAATCAAAGGATGTTGGGCGTCTAGGTTGGCCGCTGCGTGCGCTTCCCGATTTACCCTGGTGGCCGGTATAAACTTCCCCCGATTTACCCTGGTAGCCGGTGGGAAATATGTGGGACCGGACCGGTCAAGGATTGATTGACATGAGACTAGACTGGGATTATCATTTTTTTTTAATGACAGCATCGACCCCACTACCTCAGGACATAACATAGACGGTGGAAACATGATATTATTGGTGTAATGATTAGAAGTCTATTTCAAAAGGTGATCCCATCATGCACCTAACATCTATGTATCTGAATGAACCTTCTTTTATATACATAGGACAGACTCTAAAAAGATCATTATATATATAGATATATATATATTAAAGTTAAAACTTATTTTAGTTTATTATTGTTCTTAGTAAATGTACATAAACAAGTTTTATCGGAGTCAAATGTCAAACTTAAGCTTAAGCATTATAGTGCATTTGAAAATCACAAGAGTCTATATAGTTGGCTAGCAACCTTATCCATTGGGAGGCCACGAAGTTTAAATTTACTACTCTATACTAAAAAGATAAAACTCATCATCTTAGCGTTCTTACACGATCGATCTCATGACATTTATGAGAAGGTAAATTAAAAAACTACAGTTGGTCACTACAGAGGAGGACATTATTTCAACTTCGTCGAAATTTGATTCTTACCCACTATAACAAGTCTATCCTGTAATAACCAACTCAATTGTGTCCCAAAAACTTAAATTTACTACTCAAGTCAAGAAAAAGAGGGAGCCCAAACCATATGAGATGAGATCATGCTCCAACTTTAGATGTTTAGCAACGGAATCACATGCACGTCGTCAAAGTGATATATATAAAATTAAATACTATAATAAAGATGAGAATATATTAAAATAAAAATAAAAAATAAATATTACACTGTGCAGACGTTGGGATTATCTCATTCACTCTCTTCCTTGTATAAATTTTACTCTCTGTCTCACATGTATTCTCAAAGTTTTCATGACCAACTTCAATCAGTACAGAACATATGACACATGTTTGTTCCCTCTGTTGTTCATGGTTGGCAGGTCCAGCCATGTGTTGGTTTATGGAGTGATATATAGATGTTGTTCGAGATTTGGAAGAAGAAGGCCTTTCATTTTCGTTGGATGTCTGTTTATATGTCTTGCAGTAAGTTTTATTACATTTCAACAAAAGATTAAATTTGTCATTCTAACAGTTCCACATGGTCAATCTCACGATCATTTATAAAGAGGTAAATCGAAAAATTATAGTTGGCCACGATGGAGAAAGACATTGTCTCAACTTTTGTTGAGATTCGATCCTTGTCTACTTCAACAAATCTATTTTCATCGTAATCAACTCAATTATGTTCCAAAAACCGGCAACATGACATGCACCTTCTTGTTCATTATCAAACCATATTGGGGCGGCAACACTGAAAATTTCTCCCCATTAATATTAAAATTATCTAACATACGCTAAATGCTTAGGTAACTGTGGTAGGATTTCTCCCCATATTGGTGCTATTTATTTACACATAAATATAATAATTATTTGTTTAAAATATTGAGATGAATTTTGATATTTATTTTATTATTTTATATTTAAACAGTAATACAAAATCATAGCTAGCTAATCCGTCGCTAACTGAGAAGACCTCCAGCCGTAGCACGTTACGACACGTCCGCTACATAACGATGAGTCCGCGACATAACGAGGAGTCCGCGACACGTAACACTTGGTGACGCGCGGTACGTACAAACTGCGGAGAGAAAGAGAGCGGCTCGGCCTCGAGGCGCTCTAATAACGGCAACGGTTACGCCTCACCGACGCGTGTTCCAGCAACGCAATAAACAAAACGGCACGTGAACCGTTTTAAACGACCAGATGCACAGGCACGGTCCGGTGATCCCCCATCCTATCCATAGGCATACATTGTAGCCAATGTCTCCTTGACAAGTGGATCCTTCATCGCAGAGGTTGTCGGTCTAAATGCTTGTTCCTGCGGAGCAACATGCTTTGCTATCAATATTTAATGGGAGAAAGCGACTGGTCGGGGGCGAGCTGCTCTTCTGGTCTCTTTATTTACTCGGTGGAACCGAGCGCTCCTCCATCGCTCCGCTTCGGATCCGTTCGTCGCACTCTCTGGCGCATCGAGGTACCACTCGTTCTTCCTTCTCTCTCTCAACTCGTAGATCTGATCATCTGTTGCTCTGGTTTCGCGTAATCTCGATTTCTCATTGCGTTTGGGTGTCAAAGTCCTTGGTTCCTCGCTACCTGTGCTCGTACCAACGTAGATTTGCTGTCGGAGTGATGACCGAGACGATCGGAATGGTGGAGAGAAAAAGAGTCGGCGAATGCTTTCGCTTCAGGGCTGAAATAGAGGGTCTAGATCTGAGAAGATCGCTGGTTATTTCTGGAATTCGATTAGGTTTTTAGAAGGTCATGGTTAGGAGATGATTATCCAGATCACTCTGGAACAGGAGAGTAGGATCTATCACCTCTATCCTTTTCATTTAGTGTGGTGCGTGATTATACCGCCGGGAAGTGTCTCTTTGTGCGTTTGGGTTGTGCTTGGGTGGATTTGTCTTTGTTTTTGAACGGAACTTTGTCTTTGCCGGCGGTTACTTTACGTTTTAGGGTCTCTGTACTTCATCTTCTAGTTTTCTTAACATTGGCTTTATTCTTCGTACATTAGCCATCTAGTATACTTTTCTTGTTTTTCATTGGCTGAGTACACTTCATTGGCGAAGTCTCTGGATGTGACTTTCTTCTAACATTGAGTGAGGCATAATTATATTGGATGAGTTCGTATCATATACGAGCTGATATCCTTTCCGATTCTTTTATTTCGGAAATCGATTTGCGTAAGACTCACTTATCTCATTGGCTTATACACACGGATCATCCAGCTCTCACTCTCCGCGAGTACATTTTTGTAGTGTTTATACTACATAGATCTTATATGTTCATTATGCTGCAACACTATAATAATATCTCAATTAATTAAATTATTTTTTACATTTACTTAAGTTTCCTTTAACCTCGCCTTATCCTTACACCATACACTAACCAAATCAATTCTAACTTTTTAGTTATATAATCTATTAGTTATTTTTTAACCTATTAGTGGTATCATAGCCTCATTTTATTATCTCTTGGTGAGACATAACAAATTTTCTAGGTTATATTTCATTTATTTATTTATTTTATCCTTTTTGTTAAGCCCACGTGTTTGTAATTTTTTTTAAAATACCCTTCAGTTTAATATTGCCTTTGAAGGAATTCATTAAGATGCTGGTTATTTTTCTCAATTTTAATTAGACAAAATGCAAGTTTGTTAAGGTTTTAATTTCATGCAATTTATCATGTTAAATCACATACCAATGGTAAGGTGCAACTTTGTTGGGGTCGAAAGCATATATCTCTTAAGATCTAGGAAAAATTCATGCATGGTTAACAAGGATAAACATTCCCACAATTACTGAATATATTTAACACAACTAGGTGATTACAGATTACAGAATTCATTATATGATAAAGAAGTGTGGAATTCAGTAAATAAAAGTACCAAATAATCATAATACACTCACTTTCATCCACTTGCTCTGGATGTCAAATGTATGAAAACATTTGACCATCACAAGGCCAAGAATCTCGATTGGCTTCAATTTCTTAATCTCACCATGTACGTTAAACTTCTTAGATGTTCAACCATGTCCTAAAAGACCAAACTTCTCAATTCATACAAATGGAATCACGTCTAGGGTTTTTGCTTGATGAATAAGGATACAGGTCATCACAACTAAGTGACAGATTACAAAATTTGCATTGGGATCAACTGAGTTGTGGATTGGGATTTATATTGTATATAAATTTTCCCTTAAAATCAAATATTAATTATATATTAATTAGAATCAATAGAAACCAAAATGAAAAGACCAAAAGAGGGAAATAAAACTATGAACATTCAGTCAAAACAAACAAATTGGTTAAACTAGTCAATTTGAGACCTATTCATGACAATATTAAGGAGCTTCTCTTTGATTAAGAAAATAAGATCAAAGTAAATAAGTAGTGAAGGAACATGCTCTCATTAGGTGTCAAATGTGTTGGGTTGTCCATGACTTGTCCCAACATGACATAAACCATGCTCAGCATTGTCTTACCCGAACGATTAGGGATGTGCCTAGATAGGTAAGAAACATACTTGTAGGTTGAGCATAGTGCAACTCTCCTAGCTAGCATGTTGTGCTCAGTGCAACTTTCGTAGTCAACATGATGTGATCGATCTAGTATAAAATGAGATTGGACAAAGAAAGGCGTAGGAAAGCTAGCTTAAGCATGGCTATCAAGCCAAACAAGGTCTTTAATTAAAAAGTACAATACCAAAATAAAATAGCACTAGAACTCACGTTTATGATTTAAGGTCAAAAATGATAAATGAAATCAAGAAATGCAAATTTAAGGATAATTACCCTAAAGATAATTAATCATGGAATTAGAAATTATAAGAAAAATGCACCAAAAAATGGAAAAATGCAATACCAAAATAAAATAGCACTACATGTTTTATGATTTAAGGTCCAAATTTAAGAATAATTACCCTAAAGATAATTAATCATGGAATTAGAATTTATAAGAAAAAATGCACCAAAAATGCACAAATGAATTTTGCAAAAATACCAACCAAGAAAATTGGACTCCCAAAAATTCCCAACCAGAAAAATAGGACTCAAAAACCCAAAAATACTAGAATTTAAGATTAACAATATCAAAAGAACCCCTTAATCATATAATATATAAGAGGAGACCCCCCCCAACTCCCCCCCCCCCAAAAAAAAAAAGTTTTTATAAAACTTTGTATATTATACTTGTTATCTCTAAAATATTTTTTAATTTAAAAATATTAATTACATTAGTCTTAATTTTTTTTGAAAGTAAAGAAATATTATTTTAAATTCCCATATTTTAGATTTTAATTTTTATTGATTAATATTTTGTTATTAAACTAATAGCTTGTTCCAAGTTCTTCAAGTCTCTCGTGCTGAGGCCTATGTTAGCTTTATTGCCATTGCCAGTTGTGCTAGGTTCAACTTGTGAGTTGCATGCTTTCATAAAGTTGTAAGGATTGACCCTTTTGGCATGGGCTTTGCCTATTTCCACCCCTCGCTTGATCTTGGTCTTAATTGAGCTAGGTTAGGATCATGAACACCTTCTAGTTTCAGGTCTCAGGATTGTGCTATTGTAATGTTCAGAATGTATTTCTTGCAATGATTTTCTAAATTTATTTATTTATTTTTAAAGTGGTATCTTTTTACATCTTGAAATTATACATTTTCTGTAAGACTCCATTGAGAGTGTTACTTTTAAAATACCCTTGCATTTTAAAGTTTTGGGTTGTGCTAGAGTTTTGAACTTTGGAATATGATTTCAATAATGCATTGTATCGTACCAATATTGTTTTTGTGCTTATACTTGTAAATCAATAATTAATAATAATTGATCATGCAATTGATTAGATGGTTTAATTAATTAAACATTTGTAATTCTATCAATACCTAATAAATTTATCAATTATCTACTAAAATATTTATTGTTGGTGCAATCACACCCAAACAATCTTGAATGACGAGAAATACAGTATGTTTTGATGCATTTGACAATGGAGATTATGTGCATCAAATTTAAGTTGCATATGGAGATTGTGGTTCAACAAGGCTGAGTTGATGGTCGACTTGGCATGACCAAATTTGTTTGGTTTAATTTGATGGCTCGAAGGTTTGGCATGAGGTGGACTTGGAAGTGATTGGTGGGAGGCTAAAAAAATCTGCCGAAGTCTCTAATCTCAAACACCTTTCAAGCAATTTACTTACACCTAATTATTTGTGACCCTATTCCATAAAGAACATATTTTTTTCATATGAAGCTCAATGGCTGTAGCATCTCTTGATGTCCCACCTAGTATTAGTGAAACACATTATTTTGAGCACATGTCAGAGGTACAAGATTGCCATGGTATGGGTATGATCTGATGGGGAAGTAAGGAAGGTATGCTGGTGCATTCCTGGTGGTTGGGATGGACAATGTGGTAGGCAAGTAACATCAATGGTGTCCCTTTGATTCTTGTTCTCATCCTCCAGAACTCCCACCGCCACAACCTTCACCATGTTGGTATTAGAGACAGAGCCATGTGATGGCTGCCCTGGGCTATTGTCCAACCCTCACGGGTCCAAAATAAATAAGCCCTCATGCAGCTTATTATTATCTTTATATTAGGTATTAATTTTTTAACAAAATAAATAAATTAATTAATTGAATCATCAAACACAAAATGAAGGTGCTGAATTAAAATCGGATTGGGGCTGAACAAAATCCATCGGGTAGACGCGAAGATAATAAATATGTTGGTCTAAATCATGATTGATTTGTATCTGATTTGGCCAAGTTATGGTTGAATCAAGTTTAATTAGATTAAAACAGTTCAATTGATTTAAAACAAGTTAGGGAACTTTTGAGAAAAATAGTGTTGTGCTCCCACCGCCTCATTTGCAAGCCTCTATGCATCGGTTTCTTTTTATTTTGATTTTCTCCTTCCTTCTTGTTTTTTTCTTCCCAATAACTTAATTATTTTTCTTTTCTGTTTCTCCAATATCGTCTATCTTTTTTTCTTCCTCTTCTCAAAAGCAGCAGTCCTCCTCCTTCACTTTCTTTTATTGTTTTCTAGTAGACCAACATCAACCCTAGTCCTTCTTCCTCTCCAACAAAAGCAATCTTTGTTTTGTCTTTTCTTGTCGTCGGAGCTAGCCGAGACGGTTGAAAAAGAGGTTAAGACTTCTGTTATTTTTTCCTTTCATTCTTGTAGTTGTTTTGTTGTTTAATTTTCTTTTCTCTTAGTCAATTCAGGCAAACCAACAATAATTCCTACTATTCTATTTGATTTATCTTTTATTCTTATGGTTTACTTTATTTCTTGTCTTCGGTCAAATGCTAATAGTGGGAAGAACATGTCACTATAGCAGTTTTCCAACCCATAATAGAAAGCTTCAATTTTTATTTTGTCCAGCCTTTTTGTCCTTCACATTAAGTCCAACAAACAAGTAGTTTATTCGATAGTAACAGATATTGAATACTAATTTAGAATATATCGAGGCAGTGAGATCAATATTCGATAGTAACGGATGTTGAATGTTGCCTTTGGAGAAGACGAAAAGTACAGATGTTGAATGTCGTCTTCGGAGAAGATGAAAAGCAGTGGACTCTGTCGGCGATGGTGAAGTGAGAAAGAGGAGAGTAAGATGCTACAGCGAAAGTAAGTATTTCCATCAATTCGAATTCAAGCCTCCCTCAAATATAATTCCTAGATCTGTCCCTGGTTGGTATGGTTAGTGTATGGGGACTTGTACAACGGTCAACAGAAATCTAGGCCTTCTGGAAATTTTTAGTTCAGTCCAAACTATTTAATCTATTTATCTTATTTGTCAATTAAATTTTATTTTGATTTCCTAACATCACCTGTAACTACTTTTTCTTTATGTATCTTCACCTGAGATTACTTTTTTATTAATTGATCTAAAATGAAACTCCAATGAAGAGTTGGTGGTTTCTTGATTCAGAGTGTCTCGTGACATCATGACAGAACATAAGTCATAAAAAACAATTAATTGATGTAGATGTGCTAATATCTTTTTAACATAAGGATTTGCTTCAAGTAGGTTTTGATAAAGTTTGATAGTATATTGTATATTCATGATCTTGGTGAGATTTGTAACGGCCATTGGAGGCTCATATCTTGGTGAATCTAGGTTTGAGAATGCAAGCCATTAGGTAAATTTCATAAAGTAATTTGTGCATTTGGGACTGGAATGTGTGTGTGTGTGTGTGTGTGTTTGCATTGATTGATTGACCCAACAATTGGCAGATTGGTTGACTTCTATTGTTGATGATCTACAATTTGAACGCCATGTAATTTTTGTTCATTTTGAATTTGTTTTATTTAGATATAAACACTATAATCCAAATAGGGCAGTAGATCGTTCTGTGATTCAATTTGTTGTGATTAGATTTGAAGTTGAATGATTTCAAATATCAACTGAATTCCTCGAGTTGAACTTGAAGGGAGGCAGATTGAGAAGCATCATTCACTTGGTGGTGGTGTTTTGTAGTCATCTTGGTGTTGTCCATTGAGTGGATCCATTCAGCATCACTTGCTTTGGGTGATATGAAACGGCATTCTAAGGCACGGTCGAAATGCTATGATATAAATGTCATTTCTCTGAATATTGGGAATTTGGAAATTTCATATTGTCCTTGCCATCGTTGACATTGTCACCATCATTAGGATCAATGATTATAGACTCGTGTACTAATATCTGAGACCTCTGTTGATATTCTTGTAACTGTTTCTACTTCTATAGGTTTAACATCCCTGCTTTGATCATGAGAGGTCTTTAATAGTACACGAGTATCCCTATGTAACCAAACTGCATAGATACTTTCACTGATAAACTGCTTTTTGCATGCTATCTTTGGGTAACATATCCTTTTACTTAGAAGGATAATCTACTTCTGTTTCTTCATTATTTTTAGCTGAAATTCGTAGACTAATGTGTTAAATATGCTTTTATATGTTACTACCGTTGTAGATGTTTTCTGCATTGTTTATTGACTTGTATTCTCTCATTAGGTGTTCCAGTATAGAGGATTTAGTTAGAGGCAGCAAATGTAGAAGATCTGGGGTAAGTCATTATTAGCCTTAGTTGTATATTATTTTGATTGCAAAAATAAAAATAAAAATTCTGTTGCCCAGCTCTATTTTTTTTTGTGTTACAATAATAATGTTAATCTCTCAGTTTGTTTATTTTAACTGAAGCAGTTTAGTTAAATTGCATGATAAGTTTTTAAAGCTTGTAGAAAAGATTTTACTAATCTAGGTCAAAGATTCTTAACTTTAAGCAATTGAATTTGCAGTTTGATACTAGCTGTTTCAATTGTATGAATACTTTCTCAAACAATTTTTTAATTTAAATAATGATAGAACTATCTCTATTACGTCACTGATTCCGTTTCTACTCTCTGCCACCGTGAAAACATGTCATATCTACAATTTAGGTCAGAAGAACACCATTAAACAGCGGGCAAGTTGGCAATTTTTCATATAGGAAATTATAGTTTTTTTTTGCTATTTTTTGATTAAATAAATGTTGTTGCAGCAAGTGAAGTTCCTGATTTTTCTGATACTGAAACCGTTCTTCCTCATAACATTTAGCATTCTAGCAGACCTCTTAAGATCTATCTATCGCATGAATTTCATTGTCCTTTTTGGCTTTGGCTTGGGATAGAAACAGTAGCTTCTTCATGCCACTTCCATCAAGGTTTAGTGTAGGATGAACATCCTCTGTTCAAGAAATTTGTCAAATCTCAGTTTTCCTTGTTGCAGATATCTTGTTGCTTGCATGGTACTGTAATTCCATGCCATGACGAAAGGATATTATAATAGTAGACAACTGAGACTGGGTTACACAAACTACTTTCCAATAGATTGATGCCAAATAGCGTGTGATTGCTTCAAATAGATATGTCAAATCACTCATCAAATTGACATTTTCAGTGTGATAAAGTAACGAATTGCCAAACTTAGGCTGTGTCCAATTCAATATTTTTTACTCAATCACCTTGATATTCATCAACTCAATTGAAGTAATCCACCACATTTCGACTGCTTGTCTCGTCATGTGGACATTACTAATTGAGTCACAGTCAGAAATTCTCAATGTAGCACAATAATCACTACCTTACACAATCAGCAAGTCTTAGGTTTTAATAACTAGCACAGTCATATACCTTAACAAGTGGAAAGTACAGATGCTTGCCCTGTTGCATTAGAGATGATCCAAGTAAAATCAATGATAGTTATTCTTGTTTGCTCGTTGACCCATCCGTTTAGTGCAATTGAAGTCTGCTGCAAATTGAGTCAAAATTGTATCTTTAGACTGCAGACGCGAATACACTGTTTTGTAACTTACAAAATAAAATTACCCTAGATTTGGAGGTCCTATAATTTGGTATTCGTCTGCTTCCTGCTGTGGCTGGCATAATTGAAGACGAATGGGCACGTTTGCTTCACCTGTTATGTTGAAATTATATGGAATAGTTGAGCTTCTATCAATATCATTCATTCCCCTTGTTGCATGAACCTGATATTGATAATGGAATATTTATGTTAAATACAATTAATAACTTGTAAACTAACTAAAATTGCAAACGCATATATAGTATTTTGATCTACAATGGTGTGCATTTGTGACTGGTACCTTCTTTTGCAGTTCAATATTTTCTTGGCGAAAAAAGTTTACCTTCTTGTATAGTTCCATATTATCCTGCTGAAGAAGCTTTCCCTGCGATAAACCAGTATTTTCGTGAATCAGATATAGAATTGTAAATTTACTGATATGTAGTGAAATATTCTACAACCTTGCGATCCAATTCTTGAATTTCTTCTATCAAAAGGTGTTCCTGCAATTATTAGCACATTTAAAATAGTTGATAGCAAAAGGGAAGAAAATATAACTGAATGAAACCAAGGAAAGCTAGGACCTTTTTCATTCTGACTCTATTCTGGCTTGTTTCTAATTGGGTTTCCAGATTCTGTAGATCTTTGACGCTTAAGCCAGACAGCTCCTGCCCCATCAGTCGCCTGCAATTGGTAATGGTCTTTAAAAGTAGTATGCTCAAATAAATTAATTAAACTACAGTATGAGCATTTAGTTGGTTGTAGCTGACATACCTATGATTTTCTTGCAAGTTATGCAATTGCTGCCTCAAGCTGGCTGCTTTCTTTTGCCAGAGCTGGTGAACAGGAAATTTTACTTTGTAAGCCCACCACGGTATGATTTTTCTTAAGAGTAACAATACATGCTTTCAACTGAATAATACACGCTGCAGCCCTAAAAGATCATTCCCATCTATCTTAAGAATTGTTAAAGAATCATATATGTGAATTCCGAAGTGATTCCATTAACTGTTTGGAAATTCGTTTAAGCTGAGTAATTCCAAAATTGAAACTGAGAAGTTCACTGAACGTATTAGGACTTCTATAGACTGATGGGGAGGTGACTGTTGCAATGCCACCCATGCAAACAAATTTCCCAACTGAATCTGAATCTGCCACAGTGGATAGGTTATTTGGGCCAAACAAATATTATTTTTTATTTTTTATTGTGAAAATTATTTTTTTGGATTCCTTATGGCATTACATTCTTACCAATCTAATATAAAATAGTTGATACTTGTTTTTGTTTATTCTTATCTATTCCATCCTGTCGGAATAATTGTTATTCTTTTTCTATTTTATTCCGTGAAACAAACACACCTATGTAGTATTTGGTTTAATGGTGTGTTTGCTTCAAGGGTATTTATTCTATTGCAATGAATTTCTATATAAATACCCCAAATAACTATTCCTTGCTTGTAAAATTGACCTTCGAACACTTGCCCATATATACTTTTTTCAAATTCATATGGAATATTTAATCGTTGTTCTATTTTAGGAATGTTTTTTTTATATTACTTGAAATAATACATTCATCCAGATAATATTAGGTAATCTGGTCCTGCTGCAGTGTGAGCTGATTGAACCAAGTTGTTAAGCAAACTAGCTGCACCAGCTGATCATTCTAGTCGAGTAGGCAAGCTAGTTGGATATTTTGGTGCAATTGGACAGAATCAATTGATTGAGCTGACAAACAGGGCTCTGCTCTCTCTAATCAGGCCTATCAGATTGGCTGATCTGAGTGAGCTGGTAACATTTAGATGGTTTAGTCGCAAGGTAGGATAGGTCTACGCTGGCAAGGTACGCTATTAGTTCAAGTGATTATGGTAGCCTGATCAGCTTACATACATGGCCAGAAACATGCCCATTTGGATCAATCGCTGCAACCGCAATTGAGCAGATCACGGTAGGATGTCAAGGCTAGTTGTCATTTCTGCCCAAAACGGAATATGAATTTTGGTACAACTATTACAGTACATTTTTTCTAAGGTAATTTTTAATAAAATTAAAAGGCCATCTTTTATTATTTAAAAAAAATCAATTTAATATTTTTAAATTGAATTACTATATGTGTAATATTTGTATATTAAACTATTTTGGCAATTTACTAAAGAGGGCATATGTCTTTCCTAAAATATTCTTTTGTAATAAAATAAAGAGGCCATACGGTCACAACAAACTTGGTCACGATCGCAACGTTAAATTTTAAAAAATAAAATTAATAAATATATTTATTAATTTTATTTTTTAAAATAATTATTTTTTAAAAATAAAAAAATTTTTTAATATATATATAAATTTATAAAATTTAATAAAATTATTATTTTAATAATATATAAATTTATGTTATATATTAAAAAATTAAATTAATAAAATATATATATTAATTTAATAAATTATTTTATTAGAATAATTATTTTAATGAAATATTTTATTAAAATATTTTATTAAAATAATTATTTTATTAAATATATATAATTTATTTTAAATTTTAAAAAATAAAATTAATAAATTATAATTTATTAAATTAATTATTTTATTAAAATAATAATTAAAAATTATATTTATTAAGTTAATTTTTTAATAATTTTTTTATTAAAATAACTATTTTAATAAATTATTTTAAATTTAAAAAAATAAAATTAATAAATTTTATTTATTAATTTAATAAGTTAATTTTACTAAAATAATTTTTTAATGAATTATTTTATTAAAAAATTTATAAATTTATGTTAAATTTTAAAAAATAAAATTAAAAAATTATTTTATTAAAAATTTATAAAATTAACTAATCATATTTATTAATTTAATAAATTATTTTATTAAAATAATTATTTTAATGATTTATTTTTTAAATATATAAATTTATTTTAAATTTAAAAAATAACATTAATGAATTATTTTATTAAAAATTTATAATTTATTTTATTTTATAAAAAATTATAAATTTAAATTATATTTATTTTTGATTTATTATCAATTTATTATCATTATTCATATTATTAAATTAAAATAACATTAAATATATTTTATACTACATAATTTTTTATTATATAATTAATATTTTTAATTTAATTTAATTTTTATTTAATTTTTAAAAATAATATAATAATTAATTTAATTTAATTTATCAATGATATATAGTAAATAATTTATTATATTTTATTCTTTTCAAATAAATAAATTAAATTAAATAATATTAAATTATATTTTATACTACATAATTTTTTTTAATTATGTAATAATTATATAATAATCATATAATTAAAGTTATATATAATAATTTAAATTAAATACACCTTAAAATTCTACAGAAATAGTCCGCATGTGCAATTTAGTGAAGGTGAATCGTCCGAAACAACTGATATGACACTCCAACGTTATCAGTGATTCGAACGCCTACCAATTCCATGGACGTTCAAAAATATTCGAACTCTCGTGATATGAAAATCATTCGTCTCTTACCATAGCACCTTAGCCACATGTGCAATTAAAGCATCTTATTCAGTTCATCTAAATTAATGTAAACTTAATCAAAGGTGTTTAAAGACTAAACTATTTAATACTTGCACATGCCTACTTCATACAAGCATATTAATGTATAGATAGCCAATATTCCTAATCAAAATTTTAAGCAAGCTTGTATTAGGAGAATATTAATGTATTGATGGCCTTTTTAAATTTTGAGACAAGTGATAAGCTGCTCAACTTATGAAATAAAAGGTATTAGCTTTTGAGGATAAGTGATTAACTTATTAGCTGATCAAAGGATGGCAGGGAAGTGAGGCATTTGATCAAATCACATTCTTAAATTAGTCAATAAGAGTTCTCATTTTTATATTAATTTGAAAGTCAACTCCATTAGCTAATTTGTAACCTTATATAGATTTAACTCCGTTATCTAATTTGCAATCTTGCACTATAAATTTGCATGAACTTGAAAAAATCCTTCCTGCAAATCTCTCAAGTTCATGCAAAACTGAAGTGCGAAAGCTCCTTCCTCCAGCAATCATCTTGGTTATAAAAAAATTCAAATATCTAGTCCTTCACAAATATTCCCACAATCTAGGTTTGCAATTCCCTGCATTTGGAATTCAAATTATGGTTGGGGCATGGTTTGGTAAAAACAAAATAATATTAGGACTAGTTTAATAAATTCTAAATTAAAGGGCATATATAATATGGTAAGATGCCCAATTTTCTTTTCTTCGCCTTCTCGTTTTTGTGGAAAATTATTCGGGATTAAAAAAAGTTTCTTTTTTTACTCTATCATCTCCAGTTCCTCCTGTGAAAAATAAAAAAAAAAAACATTTTCCTCTTTCCTTTGTCCTGATGTTTCATCCAATTGAATACACTCATTGGGTTCAGTCATAGCCTGACAACAATTTTATGAATAATTTCCATTATAAATTGATACAAGGGGATTAATAAACGCTCTAAGTCAAATATTCCAATCCTTAATACAAGGTCATAAGAAATTAGAATTGGTATAAAGACAGAATAACCAACTTTTTTGGATAGATGATTTTAATGTTATTACGATATTTAAAACGTGAAAAAAATATTTTAGTATCCTCCTAAAGGGTCTCCGATTTTTAGAGCTATGGATTGCATGATCACTTTTCTAAAACCGCCATTAATTGACAGAATCGGTACTTTGCCGAAACTTAAACCTTCTATTTCATTAAGAAATATATAAACTTAATTCCAATTCCTAGAGAAGTAGCCTTATGTAATAATCGGTTTCATAGAATCCATCGATAACTAGTAAATTCTAAGATATAAATATTTAGTGAAATCAAAATAAATCAAGACAAATTGCAATGACGCTCAAAATGCAACTAGAAGCTCAAATTGTAAAGCAGAAAACAAAATTACCTTCACTTCTGAAGCCGGAGACGTAATTAGAAGCTGCTCCTCCTTTGATTTAGTGTATCGCTCGATGACAGACTTCATGCTGATATATTCAGATTTAAAAAAAAAAGAAGCAAAAATTAGAATGAACTTCTAAATTATACAACAAAACCGTTATTCACGGAAATAACTGTGTAACAAAAACGCTGAAAAAAAAGTTATAATGAGCACCGATAGAAGGAAATGGTTTTCCTTACACCTAATCTCAATTACAATCCCTCCCCCCTTGGCCAAATCGATCCCAGCACCGATCTCAACCCATCTCTTCCGCCTGATTGAGCTCCGCTTGCTAGAGCACCTGCTGCTCTGCCTCTTAACTCATTTCCTTTGCAAAGGATCAAGCTCTGTCACAATCTCAGGTGACCCTCTCCATAAGGAAAAGCAAGGAGCTCTTAATGATCACTAAGAGATGAGGTAGCTGCGGGGGTGGCGTAGTTAAAGGAACAGTGGATAGCTGCCCCAGTACCAGAGGAGGATCATACGAAAGCTGAGGAGAGTTTGAATAACTAGCATAGGCAAAAACTTGTATAATTTCGAATAGTTATTTTTTCCACAGAATCCTATGCATTTGTAGTTGACCTATAAATAATTTTTTATTAGCTACGATTTTTTGTCATGTCAAATCCTAATTTTTTAAATATATATATTTTGCAAAACAAATGCAACCAAACTTTACTCTTTTTTCCCCACTGATCCTAACAGCATTAAGCATAGAATATCTATTTTCAAATGCATGGGAAGTATAAACGATATATATAAATATTTAGTTTGTCAGTAAAATCAGTGCTGGGCACAATTATTTATAGAACCGTTTATTTCAAGTCGGTGATAAGCTCAAGCATTCATAACGAAACGGCATCTATCTTTCGGCAAAATGAAAAGCGCCTTTTATTTCTAATCATCTAGTGCGCTCCACTCTATTTTTTTATATGTATAATTATTCACATATTTTTAATTCCATATTCAGTATTACTAACGGTTATACATTTTAATACAATCAGTATATAATTATTCAATCCATCAAAATCTTGAATCGATTGAATTTATTATAATAATTATATAGTTTTCAATAATTATTATAATATAAATTTTTATTCACTTATTATAACTGTTATACATTTTAATTTTTTTATCCTTTTCTTTGTATTTATTTATTTATTTATTTTTAAATTTTTATTTAGTTTTATTTTTAAATTAATTTTATTTAAAAATGCCCTCATATATTTTTATTTTTATTTAGTTTTATTTTTTCCATCAATATGATATTTTTTCAATTTTATTTAATTTTTATTTAGTTTTATTTTTAATCAATTTTGTTTACTATTTTTTATCAATACTTTATTTTTAGAATTTTATATAAATTTTATTTTTAATCAATTTTGTTTATAATTGATTCCCTTTTAAGTGTCGAATTAGAAAGGTAATTTAAAAAAGGGACATTCTAATATGTTAAAAATTATATAAAATAAAAAATAAAAAAATTTGATAAAAAAATAATAAACAAAATTGATTAAAGAAATAAAATAAATAAAATTTAAAAAATAATAAACAAAATTAATTTAAAAATAAAACTAAATAAAATGTAAATAAAATTAAAAATATATATATAAGTATTAATGAAAAAATAATAAACAGTTTTAATTTAAAAAATAAAACTAAATAAAAATTAATTAAAATTAAATATATATATATATATAAGTAAAATAAAATAAAAAACAAAGAAAAAATGGTATAAAAGTCATTTGAATAGGAGAGAGAGATATAAGTAAAATAAAATACAATACAAAGAAAAAAGGGTATAAAAGTCATTTGAATAAGAGAGGAGGGGAGGGGGGGTGTGGTATCAAGGTGGTGGGAAAAGCAATTTGAAAAAAAAATTAGAGACAGACCTCTCATTTAAATAATGATCATGCAGAATCCTAGTAAATGAAACAAAAGAACGTGTCCAAATTTTTTATTGTCGATCAAAACAATGAAATCAGTGATATTGCAGTTCCTTAATTTATCCTAATGCAAAAAAGCCATAATGCAGTAAAAGAGTCACGTGAGACCAAAAGATAAAAAAAAAAATCATATTAAGCGTAATACGGTGAGTGCTAAAACGTCAAATAACAAAGAATCGTCAGAAATCTGGCGATCGTCTAACTTCTCAAATTAATATAAATCTCTAATTAAACATATAACATCAATTCTTTTGTATCGAAAACCTAGGAAGACCTTGCATCTTATCCAGTTATGATAGATGAAATAAAACAAATGTATTTTCAAAGTCACGGTTGTCTTATAAAAACAAAGAGATCAAAATCACCATCTTCTTGATCAGTGATGCGGGAGTTCCTTAATTTTTCCTAAAGTGAAAATGATAATGCAGTAAAAGAGCCATGTGAGAGTAAAAAGACGGTATTAAAAACTATATGGTGATCAAAACTCCTGATCGAGTATCATTCTCTAGATTCATTTGTAGATCGAGCAATTTTGCGACTCATAGATCATGATCCACGTATTACTTATATTAAAGAGCAGATCAGTAACTGATAAGGAGAAAAAGCGAGATCGAGAGGAAAAGACGTGAACCTGGTGTTGGAGAACTCGTAGAGCCTGCCGGTGCTGGAGAAGACGACGACGCCAACCTCCGCATCGCAGAGGATGGCGAGCTCCTTGGCCTTCTTAAGCAATCCATTCCTCCTCTTCGAAAACGTCACCTGTCGGCTCGTCGTGTTGTCGATCCTCCGGATCACTATCTTCCCTCTCCCCATGATCTACAACACAACGAATCCAACAATCGAAAAGGGTAAAATCGCAGGACGAGAGAGCAGAACGTCCTCAATCGATCAGATCTGGAGAAATTAAGGAAACAGGAGATCGAGACGATCGAAAGCTTAGTTTCAGAAAGCAGAAACGAAGGCGACGCGATCACGTACCTGACGCTTGTCGATCAATCGGTTAGCACCGGCAGCAGCTGATGAGATCAACGATCCCTAACTCCGGAATCGATCGGTGAGGGGACGGAAAGGGTGGGAAGGCTTCGGCTCCTCCACCGAGATTAGGGATCTGGTGGATGAATTGATGGATCGATTCATTGGCGGAGCATTTGGAGGAGTTCGAGGGTTGGAGTACGGACTGCGAGGGAAGGTGCGCCGCCTACCATATGGATCACCGACGCGTGGTGGGACGGTGTAGTAGGCATATATATATATAGAAGGGAGTAGGCACCAAACATCGCACCAACAATTTTTTTTTTTTTGCCTTTTTGTATTATTTGAAATTAAATGGAAGAGAAAGCAATTTATTTTTATTTTTATTTTAATAAAATTATTAGTTTCTAAAGTCTTAAACGGAGGAAATAATAAGGAAAGCCGAATTTAAAATTAATCAAATTGCGAAATGGTTGTTCAAGCTTTTTTTTTTTAAAAATTCTAAACGAACTTGGTTCATTTATTATTTAAAAATTCTAAATTTGCTTAATTAATAATGAGGTTGATATTTCAGATCTATTTGTTCTTATTAAACTTATTGATTTAGTTTAATAAATTATTTAAATTAATTCATTTAATTTGAATAAATATAAATAAATTAAATATTAAATTTATTTATAAACATTTAGTTCATTTACACGGTTCTATAAATAAAATAGATACAAGATTTAATAAAAAATTCGTCACCTTATTAGCACAAAACAATTATTAGCTTGAATTTAAACATGTCAGACTATAATTATGTCTGATAAATCAATAAATAAAATATTCTTCTCTAATATTAAAATATTGTTTTGTTCCACCTTACTGTAAAATAAATAGTTCGAATTCAGAACAATGGATATCAGCACAGAGTGTGTGTGCATCAATCAGAAAGAAAATACATGTTTAGGATAGAAAACAAAAGAAGGGCCAATTGATATTAACCGAGTTCTTAATTGAATAATTGTAAAAAAAACACTGATTAAATTAAAAATAAATAAATTTGGAATTATAATTTAGTGTAAAATAGAAAAGTAAATGAATGAAGTATTCGTGAATGTTTGGCCTAATAAACATAAATGAATACATTTGAGTACTAGAGTCTTGCAGCAAAACATGCCTATATGTCTTCTTCAAATGTACAAAGATGTTAAAAATGAGAAGTAAAAAAGATATTTAAGAAAAATCCCGATATCAAGTGGGATGATACCATGATAAAATGATATATAGCATCGAAAGGTCATCAGGGATTAGAAGTGTTATTGATGGTTTCTAGAGAGAAAACAGCACCAGATTTAGTACCATCTGAGATGTGTGAATTAGAATTCAATACGAAGAACACCCAGAAATGGAGGCATAAGAGATAAATTAATGCCAAAACCTGGGCCTTCTGATTCCTTCTAAGGTACACTGCACCGATCGATAATACAATATCAAATTGTCGAAGAATGGATCCTAATTGCCTCTGCCCGGCTTTTATTTTATCGCGGATGATTGCTGTTTGAAAAGAAGAACTAGATCGTTGCCATATTCCAGACTCAATGTCGACCTTTTCAAATGAACCGATTGCATCTGAATTTTGTGTGAGATCATTTGATTGCTGCGGAAGCCCGTTTTCCTCAAGTAGCCTGGAAACCGTCTGTAGAGGAGAATTTGATCAATGCTTGGTGTTATGACTGGATGAGTTCAAATAGGATTGAAATTAAATGGAGTGTAATACCTCAATCCTAAGTACCAATGTAGCTTTCTCAGAGGAAAGAGACTCAACCTAAAGATAAAAGTAATTTCAGTTCTGTCAAGGCGATATCAACCATGATGCAGAAGAAGCGCAATAAAGTCAATAAAACTACACCGTAAATTATCAGTTGTACTTATGCCTTCCAATGATCTAAAAGGCAAGAACAAATAATGAATGACAAAACGAGAGTATCACTTTCCGAGTTGGATATAAATTGTAACTCATGGGCAGATAAACAAACTATTGTCGATATTGTGGAGGGAATTAGTATGATAAAAACCAATACAGACGCTACAAAATGACAATTCCATAATGATATTTTATTATTATTACTTTTAGCAATAATAAATGATTTATCTCTTTAATATGTCTCAAATGAAAACATGTAGTAAGAAGGTAATTTGAGAATTCATAGCCTCACATAAGTTCTATCTTTTAGAAACATTTCGGAACAATAAAAATATATTTGCAAATTGCAAGTGAAAAAAAAATATTGGCACAGACCTGTGTCTGCTTTTGTATCAACCGATCAGTCAGCTGATCAAGCCTCTTCTTAAGTTCAATCTCAACGTCACTCGGATGCATGACATCTCTTTGCATCATATCCAGATTCCCTTCCAACATCTTTGCCTTCATACAATTCAAAAAACATGTGTGTGTATAAAGGGAGAAAATTTTCCAAACAGAAAATGTGAGATTGAGAACTATAGGCATTTCACATCTTATTTATTCATTAGAGCATATAGCATCTCATTTATTCATTAGAGCAAAAAGAAAATGGAATCCTGGACTGATAACAGAAAAATCCACAAGAAACCTTTGTTTTCTCTCTCAAGCAAATATTCATAAAGAAAAAAAAACTGAATATTCTTGAGTGTTTTATAGTGATAATGGTCAAGAAGGGCACATGATATATGGTTTTAAGGATAATCTAATAATCACAACATTCAATACACATCTTGTGTACATTTTTTTTTATTATATAACCAAAGATACTTTCCTCCATGTTAAGATAGTTAAATTCAATTGTTCTCTTTTCTTATATTCAATGTGTTTGAGATAGCAAATGCTTAGTGATAGTTGAAGGCTATGTACTCTGACTTTAGACGAGTGCAACAGTCCTTAAATAACAGATCGTTTCAAGTTTCTTAGAACAGAAGGATGGCCAAGGTCATGAGATGAGTCCTTGTCACAAAAACTCTAACAAAATTTGATATGTTAGTAAAAAGAATATCACTTATTGCTGAAATAGCAGAGATGAAATTCGGCCTAGAGAAAGTTTACCTTGTCCTTTAATTTTGACAATTTGTCACATATGAAAGAGTATTCAGCATCAAGAATTTCTTGTTTAATCTGGGAGTTTCGTAACGATATTGCCTAAACAAAAGTGAAAGAAGATCAAATTAAAACCTTCTTTCTTTCATTGCAGAATACAAAAGAAGGCGCAGATTTTTATGCAAGGTATGAGAAGTTCATGAAAGAAAAGATGTGTCTTCTCACAAGCATATGCTACAATTAGGAAACTATCAACAGCTTACTTCGTCTAGAGAAGGTGAATTCTGTTGAATCTTCAAGATGTTCCTTTTATATTCTACAAAAATAGAAATAATTAATCAGCTATACTAGAATAAGCAAAGGATTAAATGTTTTTTGAGAGTACATTAATTGAAATTGAGAGATTCAGCTTGTGCCTGTAGTTTTCACAATAAACATAGAATAAAAGAAAATTTCCTCAAGTGACTCTAGTATCTGTTTAGACAATACCCGAATCTAATGAGGGTGGATACAAAGAACACCATCTTTATGTTCCTGCATGTGTGAATATATGAAGAAATCCATGTTGCATGTGATAAGGAGGAATCTTTATGTGATTTACATTTTGGATAGAATAGTAGGAAAATAAGAAAAGGAAGTCATTTAATGTGTATTATATAAAGCTCAAGCTTCTTAAGTCTTCAAATAGATTTTAAGGTAATACAGCACAATCTAAGATAAAATAATTGCCAAGATTTTAACTTATTGCTAAAACAAACTGAAAGACAAACAACTGACAAGAACAAAACAAAGTGCCAGTATCCTGATTGCAGTAAGCATCAACATAAAGCAATCTAGCAGTATAGCTAGCACCGGAGATCTAACCTTTGTTAATAGGCAAATCTTTTTATTCCACATGTATCATGCTTGTATTGTGAGGATTGCTATGGCAAAGTACATGAATCCAAGATGGTGTGCCACAAGCTAAAAGAATATGCTAAAACTCCCTTCAAAGGCACAAAACCACACTCTCCTAAAGTCCAACTACATACTATGAACAAGCATGGCCAAAAGAATCAGCAAAATCATATATCATCACAACCTATCAGGAAGAGTCCAATAATTCCAAATTGGAAATATCAAACGGCTCAAGTTTCATAGAAACAACTACATAATATCTTGTTAAACTTAGTATAAGCTCTGCTACAAGAAGATAAAAGTGAAACAAAGACAAAAAAAATGCAATAAAACCATGTTTAGTAGAAAGCCCACCTTCAATAGCAACCTCTTTTAGTTCAACTTGTTGGCGAAGTTCTCCCACCCTAGTTACCTTTTAGAGTAAAACAATCAAATGACATGAGATTATGGATAAGAAAGTGAAAAGACAAAGAGTGGTGAAATACAAGTGATATGGTTTTAAGTATCAGCTAAGGCAATTAAGCTTAGAGAAATTCTGGTGGTTTCTCAGCCAAATGACCTTAATTTGCTGAATAAAATTGCAGACAAAGGTATAAAATATTTTCTGCTATAGACCATCAACAACAACAGTCTGACAATCAGTTCGCTCATAATTAATAACTTCAATAGAAAACAGAAAATTGCTAAAAAATTTCCATACTCAACTTCTTGCAAACTGATGTAAAAAGTCGGAAACAATAAGATACATTCAGCTAGGAATCAAAACATACTCCTCTTTCCAGGGTTATTTGAGCTGTTGCTAGAGATGTAGCTAACTCAGCATTTACAGTCTGCAAGAATGATTTTAACTTTAGCAAAGGTGAATTTTGAATAGAAACCCATTAATAAATCTTCAAAAGTATGCTATTAAGAGAGAGATAGATGGAGTGAGGGTTTGATAATTTGGCATGGTAGATCAAGAGATGCAGATACTCAAAGAAACTAAAACACCTCAAGCTCAGCCAACCGAGCAATTGCCTCCATCATTGTGCTGTTATGCTTCTGCTTCTCTCTTTCCACAGCTTCCATAATTTGAATCATACTCGTCTGCAATTCTGAGGCCTATAACAGAAATAAAAATCAGAAATATGTTTTAAAAAAGGTACAGACAGATTCTGAAGAAATGATTTTTCCTATTTCTTTCAATCAAGCTGAGGCTAAGAGCTATCTGGTATAACATTTATTAATTTCAGAAATTGTTACATGAAATTGGTAATGCTGATTGGACCAATCTTTTACATTCTAGACACTGCACATATTACAGTCTGATTCAAAGCGCTCTAAAATCACATGTCACTAAGATACACAATTAGAAATTGGAATAAGAGTCAGACCAGGAAAGCATGAGTGGAGGACAGGCATAAGTGCCTCATTAAACTCATCCATTGCCAGCACTACAGCTAGCGAAGTAGCATAAAGTAAGACAACGAATAGATAACGAAGTGTCGTTGTCAATAAGCTAAACTATTCCTCCAAAAATCCAGCTCATATGCTCAAATCAGACAAAATGTTGGTTACATGAAAATTGAGAAGCGTAGGTCAACATGCACAGAATGGACTTTGAGAGCTATTGCTGACTTATTGACAATAAAAGATGCTAACATCCCAACACAACTAGGTAATTGGCTTTCCTAGTCAACCCTGTGCAGATGACTATTGCTGGCTTATTGACAATAAAAGCTGCTAACAGCCCAACACGACTAGGTATTGGCTTTCCTAGTCAACCCTGTTTAGATGAACCAGAAGGGTGGGCTAGTTAAAAAATAGGAAAATGGGATGGTCTACACAAGCAAGGAACAAGAAAACATGAGTATTTCAATCCAGATCAAACTAAATATTTTCTGCTTACAATTTGGCAAGTCAAACAATCATTTTGGAAACAGGTGAAACCAATAGCAGAATGACCAACAGTGATTTGTATCTAACGTATAACAAATTGGATTACAAACCCATGTAGTTACAGACCCATATTTCATACCTAGATATGCTCTGTCCTTATCATTTTCATAAATGCTTTATCCTACATTATAAGTTGTTAAACTTGTTCTACCAAAATAAAATGTTACAAAATATTATCTTTTGGGAGATTTAGACATCATTGAGTGAATAAACTCTTCAGTCTATCATGAAAAGTTAACGATTTTGCTTCATGTACCATCAGGATGTTTTAGCTAATGGAATCTTGATATCCATATCTAGAAACTATATAGCATAACACAAGCATTGCACAGAATTTTTAGACATTCAATTACCTGTATCTACACGATGTCAACTGATTCAGCATGCTTTTGTTAACAAGTTATACTTGAATGGTCTTTTGATTGGAACAACTAACTCTTAAAGTGGAGGTGAAGTTACTTGAGAACCAAACCCATGAAAAGACTAGGTAAATTAAAAACCAAAAGGGAAACACTACCTCTTGTGCTTGTTTTTTCTCACGCTCCTCAAGTATTTTCTCCAAACTCTGCTTCTCACCCTCTAACCTGGCAACAATGTTCTCCCGTTCCCTGATGAACTTAGCAGCAACAGCTGCAATTTTTTCCGCTAGGATCTGTTCTTTCTTTCTCCTCCTCTCTTCCCTCCTCGACCGTATTTCATCATCTGAACCTGATGTGGAAACAGAATCACTTGATTCCTCGTCACTCACTGAAGAGCTTCTCGATTCACCATGAGCACCTGAAGAAGGGATGACTTCAATATTCCTACTATGACTACCACCACCAGCTTCAGTATTATTCTTCACATTTGAGATTCTAGAATCTACATCAGAACCACGAGACTGACTTTGATCGCCATCACCTTCTTGGAATTCTTGCTTAAACAATTCCTTCGTCAAATCCAAAAAACTAGAAGACCTGCGCGAGGGCCGTTCCCCATCTCCAGGTGCATCATCGGCACTAGCTTCGCCACGGGCGGCAACATCCGATCTCCCACTAAGCTTCACGAAGCCACCAGAGCCACTACGAGCACCCCTATCGATGGGCGAGGGCAAGGCAACCGCCCTCCTGTTGCCCACCCTGGGGACGGTGCGACGAGGGGAGATGATCGGATCGGCGGAACTGAGGATCTCAGTCCAATCTTCATCCGCTTCGAGCGCCTTCGCAACGCTCGAAGACGACAGCGCGCTGGCCTGGGCGGCAACGCCGGGCGGATGCGACGGCGGCGACGTCTTCTTGGGAAGTTGGTACTTGATGGGGCGAGATTGGCCGGTCTTCTTGGGGATCTCTTCAGGGACAGCATCGGCGGGGGATGCGGAGCCGTCGTTCTTGCCCAGCGACTCGGCCGCTTGCTGATCGATCTGAGGAGAAGAAAAAAGAGATTTAGCGAGGAGATTGTGAGCAGGAAGGATAGGGCTTGTGGAGTTCTTGCCTGTTGTAGAATGGACTCGGCGACCTTGAGCTTGGAGGAGATCCAATTCGCCATGGCCGGTGGACGATTGAAGGATGGCTAGTTCTGTGTCGGAGATGTATTTATATTGTCGCTCTGCTTTGGTGATATTTAATCCAACTGAATCGAAACAAGTAAAATCTTTTTTAAAAACTTAAATTTAGCCAAAATAGGATATAAAATTTCCTGGAAATAAATTAAAATCGTCCGCTGAAATCAATTTGATTCGGGACTTTAAAAAAATTAAAAGATATAATTAGGAGACAAGCATAATTAGCTAAGATCTTACATTCGTAAGGTAGGCAATTGATATGTATCTATTAGGGTGCAATTGTTCAACAAACTATTTAAGTATTAATTATGATTATGATGTATTATAAGATATTTTTTCAATGGTTGTTGAATAAGGAGTGGTTTGAATTTATCCAATGGATAAATAAAAAGAAAGATTTCATTTTCAGAATTAATTCAGTAGAAGTTAAGTCTGAGAGTAATTGTCAAATAAGTTTAAATATTTTTTTTAATTTTGAATTTATAGGAAAAAATTAGATTGACAAGAGGTCAACACGAATATTATACCCTTTTAGCACTAACCTTATGACTAAAAAAAAGCAAAAAACAATATGTCACAGAACAATCTAATGCAAAAGTTGAATTCTAAGCAATGACTGAAATTGTGTGGCAACTACTTTGATTAAAGATTACTTTATAAGATTTTAAAATTAAATAAGGTGACCTAATAAAAAAAAATTTTATGAAAAGTGATTGAACAAAAATACATTAAAATGGCAAATACTTTATCAAAATGAAAATCAAAAGTTATTACTCTAAAATTTTAGTGTGATTGAACAAAAATACATTAAAAATGACAAATACTTTATCAAAGAGAAAATCAAAACTGATTAATTTATATTCGAATCTACTTCAATAAGTCTATCTCGTAATAATCAACTTATTCGACGATTTATATATATATAAACATGAACAACTACAGGAAATGATTAAATAACTAATTGATTAATATTTAACATAATGTCTTAAAAAAATAGATTAAAAATATTTTATAAATTATGAGATATAATAGTAGTTGTTATTAAAAAAATTAATTTGATTTTAGAAAAGTACATTGAATTTTTATTGAGATAATTACTTTTTATTTAAAAAAAAATATATAGGAAAAATAGGTTTGTATTATAAATTTATAAAAAGAGTCAAAATTTTATTTTGACTCTTTTTATAAATATTTTCGATCGAGGGTTTCCCCTTCCTCCCGGATCCGGTCTACCCGAGACTCAACACGAGATCCATTCTCGCCCTCTCCGCTGCCATGAATCGCGGCTTCGGCGGTCCACTGCTCTGCGTCGGCGATCTGCTCAGAGACGTCGCCGATGAAGCAACGGTCGTCGAATACGGCGATGGAGAGATCGATTTCACTTCGTCCACCTTAGGCGGCGGCCTTCCTCCTCAGATTCCTCTCCAACCGTCTTGTGATCCCCGCCAAGTATTCGAGGTATTCTCATTCCATAGTTTTGTCAGTTGTTGTGAATGTTATGGGTTGATCCTCCTTGATTTGATTAGTGTGAGTATCAGGTCTAAATTCGGGGCATAATGTAGTCGATTAGTTACATTCCCTTTGTTTGAGTTCATGATTAAAGTCAAATCTGGCTACAAAATGATCTTTTCCCTAATAGTTCAAACTTCGTGAACTACTTAGTTGCAAAAGAAACTGTTAACAATTGTTATCGCACTGTTGCTTTGTGATACGCGATCTGATGTTCTTGGGATAATTTTGTTATAGGTAAGTTAATCAGCATGTGGTTGTTGTGTTGAATCATGTTCTGGAAAAGAAAAAATTACCGGTTTTTAGATTTTGTTGCCGTTCAAAATTTTAATTGACCGTGCTATTTGATTGTTCCATTGTATATTAAGATTAGCTAACTCAACACTTTTTTTCTTGAATCTTACTGTTCCCTATATTGGCTTGAGGAACATAGCTACTAGAGTTAGCTAAGTTTCTCGATCTATCATGACAATGTTGTCCTTGTATTGACTTGAGAAACATAGCTATTTGAGTTAGGGAAGTTTCTCAACTACTTTTAAAGAAATATCAGTCATATAGTTGCCTATAGTTACCTCTAATTATTACCAAGAGGAATGTGAGGAACATGGGATTTAGTGTTGCCTTAAAGGTTGTCTCTGTTTCTTGAGACTGACTCTTAATCATATCATTCAGAGAGACGTACAAAATTCAGCAGTTTGTGAAACCACTAATGCATCCTCCATTGCCAAGGCTTGAGTAGTTTAACTTGTTTTGATTATTGTGCTCACCGCATTTCACTCCATTTTAAAAGATGGTATGCTATGAGTTCATTTTTTCAGGTAAATATGTTTCAACTATCAACATGCACCCTCTATGAACTTTCCTACCCCCATTTATGACTTCATTATTTCTGTTTGCTAAATCTCATGCTTATCTTGTACTACCTCTTTCTCCTAACTGTTATTGTAATGGTTCTCAGTGGTATATGGGAAACTTCACCTATTTAAGATCTTTCATATATCCTAATTATTTTCTTTAGAAAAATGACTCCAGGCAACACCTATTGCATGTCTTACCGATACATTTACTTCTCCACTGTCATAGAATGCTCATTGATGTTCTTTATGCCATACCTAATGAATGTCAAATTAAAAATGATACATTAGTTAATGAACAAACATAAACAAACCACTAGTGATCTTGTTCACGAACATTGTTTCCATTCATGACCCTTATTATTGATTATTATTATGATTATTATTATTTTGGTCTTGTTATCATTTATTTAATATGCCGAGATTGAGGAGTTTCTCAAATCTATCTTCAGGAGAGCTATGATCAATTGGTCCAATCATTAGAGGGAAACGACCACTCATGGACAACACTAACCTTAAAGGTGTCACTGATAACATCAGTTAACATTATCTTCTATCTGCGCATATTTTCTCATTAGTTAATGCCAACAATTTATCTTCATGTCGTAGCTATGCACTGCTCTAAAGACTGCAGATAAGTTGGTTGGTTCTGCCAACTCGAATATTGACTCGTTGTTGGAAAAGGTAGCATCGCTCGAGACGATAGTAGATCGTGGTGATTCTGTCATTGCCAAAGTCAAGTCAATACAAGATGACAAGCTACATAAAGGTGAGTCACCAATCATTAATTTTCATGGCAATATGCAAGTGTTTTAAAGACTGCAGATAAACTGCTAGTTCTGCTAACCCGAATATTGACTTAATGCTGGAAAAGGTGGTGTAGCTCGAGACAATAATATGATAGGGTGATTCTGCCACTGCCAAAGTCAATCAAGACACAATGTGAAGCTACATGAGAGCGATATGCAGCACCGAATAGCCGTAAAAAGTAGGAAAACTTCCTGGCTTTATGCTACTTGGGATATTGCACTCACCTCTTAAAGCAGCAAATGCTCAACAAGAAGATCATGATTATATATATATATATATATATATATATATATATATATATATATATTTCTTTTGTGAATTTTAAGTTCAATATGTCTGCATGATCGTAGTATGCATTTCATGTGACTGATCATGATCGTAAATTTTGGCATTCATGTTACTAAAATGCCTCTCTTCTTGTTGGCCTTGGTGATGGTTCATATTGATCAATTAGGAAGATGGATTGGTCGAACGATGATAGCTTTCTAGTAGCTTGTTAGCTTATTGAATCAGCTTTAACTTGGTAGATACCTTTGGCTTCTTTTAAGCCTTCTTTTCTTTTTCTCTTCTTTGATTATGATATGGCTGTTGTGTGTTCATATATTGGGTATATTTTGGTATTATTGGAACTCAAATTGGGTGATGAACGGAAATTTGTACGAAATAATTCACAGGCAATAAATGTTTTTTATTTAGGAAACCATCATTCATAGCTAAATACTCGATGATAAGTAGCTATTTAACTGGGAAATGGTCATGGTATACAGACATGGGTTGATAAATTGGTATTTAGTTTTGAAATGACCATTCTTGGCCATATGCTCCCATAAATGATAATTGGTAAAATTCATAGTTAAATCCTATGGAGGTTCATAGAGATTGTTTTTGTCAACAACATTCTTCATGCAAAGTTTACAAATACCATTGACGTTTTCTGCATAACCTCTATAATTTCTATGGCACCTTATAAAATCTTATCCTCTGAAAATGAATCTAGATGATAATAATAATACAATCTACTTTTATACTAAAATGGTTCTTGGTCCGAAGATTTGAGAGTTGAAATGAGAATCTATACAGATTCAAGCAACAGCTTTCAACTTATCAGCCTCCGAAGCAGGAGCAGGAGTCACTCCACCAGTTGTGGGCCTATAAACCATCAAATTTTGAAAGTTAACTATAATATTAAGCAATATGTGTTTGACAACAGAACTAAGAATAAGGTACTTACAGGCCAACCATCACTTTGAAAGCATCATAGATTACCCATTGCGCGCCAGTTAGGGTTCCGACCATGACGACACGAAGTGGAAGCCCCCGAGTGAAAAGACCCCAGAGGCCAAGCTTGTTAACAGCCTAGTTTACGAGACAATAATGGCTTTAGCTGTTCACAAGAAGAGTAGACATGGAATTTCATATGAAGAAAGGTAACAAGCTATATGAGACTTACATCGCCAACAGTGGCACCCTTAGCATTGTTTAGGAAAGAGACGAGATTGTCGGCAGGATGAGAAACAACGGCGCAGAGCACGCCGGCAAAGTAACCGCCGGCGAGACTCACCCCAAGCTGAAGCTGTTTGCTGCACTGGTCTTTGGGTGTCGGGATTAAATGTTTGTAGATCATCTCCACAGTCGTCTCAAACGATACAAATTTCATCATGGTGTCTGCAAAAGTCACATGTCAGCTAAGCTTTCATGTGGAAGAATGAATGCTATGCAAGTTCATCACGCAAGATTCATACTTACAAGGAATTTGACGACCCCAAAGCGGACCCAATCCTTTGTACAAACTGCATCAAGGAAACCAGAGTTGACTAGCTACCTAGCAGATCAGATGAAGATCAGAGAAAAGAGCTGGGAGAGAAAAGATCATACCCTAAAACTCCCTCGGATTTAACAAGCTTGGGCAACCCATCGCTCAAACCTCTAGCAAAACCAGGCTGCGTCTGGACTCGCACCTTGACGGCCTCAAAGGGGCAGAGAGCGACGTCGGCGATCACCTCAGCAGGCGCAGAGGCAGCCAGGTAGATTAAAGTTTTGTACTTGGCAGCGTACTCTGGTCCAGCAATATCAGAGTAGTATTTCTTGAAGAATTCATAAAATCCGTACTTGCAAGCTCCCTGGGCACTGTACCCGAGCAGGGTTGGCGCCCAGCCTCGGAAGAAACCCTTGACACCTTGTTCCTTGAGCAAAACCCCAAATCCGGAGGAGATGCTCTTGTACTTTGCCGGATCGATCTGGATATTTCAAGTGAAGTTAATTTTGAACCATACAACAGGAGGAAAACGACTTGGTCAAATCGCAACTTTAATCGCAAAGGAGACGATCCGGCGGACGCGAGATCCAAGGTATAGGAGTAAATTGGAAAGAAACACTCACCTGCATGTTACACTTGACGACATCGAGCGGCGTGACGGCCATGTGGGTCAGGCCGCAACAGGCCATGCCACCGGCGGTGCAAGCGGCGTAAAACGCGGGCGAGTAGAGCTTGATCTTCCCCGGTTCGTTCGGAGCTCGGGCGACAACAGATCCCATCGAGGCGGTGCCACTCGGGGCCGGCTTGGGGACGGAGGCGCTCCGGCCGAGGACCATCCGATCCACGCCGAGCGCCCCAGGCGAGTAGAGTAAGCCAGGAAGAAGAGATTGGCGAGACCTCTCCGAGAGATCCATCGAACCGGATAAAGAAGGAGAAGGAAGTGACCTGAAGCGGGAAACGAACTCCGGCGATCGACGGCGGCGGATTCGAAGGAGGAGGGTACGTCACTCCTCCAAATTATATAGCCCCGTAAGGTCCATATTGCCACTGTCTTTCTTAAAAATATCTGGAATGCATGTTTTCCTTTACGAGATTCTGGTTTAAAGACGAGGGTATTTTAGGTACAAAATGGAGGAAAAGTAGCCGTCTTCTCGTATTAAAAGTCAAATAATGCTCTGACCCGGAAACTTAGCGAATTACGTTGACCGTAGGATCTGATATCGACGTGCATTGACGGATGGATGGCGTTTGGGTGCGCAAGCTGTTAGGAAATCACTTTTTTCCTCCTGTCGACGAATACTCAACAGTCCACCTTCGCGTGTGAGAAAACGGGTCGAGGTTTTTTTTTTTTTTTTTAATTGTGCAGCTATGCTGTCTAGAAATTTGGAGACGAGAAACTCGGAAACGGAAACAAGGTCCACCTTCGCGTGTCTTTAATTGAGGGGAAAACGGTTTGATCAATCAAATCCTAATTCATTTAGGGTTAGGAGGTTTAGTTTTATTGTGCAGTCGACACGTGTTTTTTTTATCATCTCTACTTCCTCTTCTCTTCTTCATCTTCTGTCGCCGTCGCCCACACTTGTCGACGTCGTCCTCTCTTCTCTTCTTCCCTTCCTTGCTTTTCCTCCACCCCACAGTTGTCGCCGCTCCTTTGGTCGCCGCCGCGGGACACCGACGCCCCAAGCTGGCGGAGGAGCTCGGAGACACTCGTTGGCGTGGTCGGGGAGGTGCGCACCTGCCTCGTCGTCCCCTCCTCGTGAGGTTGAAGAGATAAAAAGTTTCCCAACGTTTTAGCACTCGTTTACACGTTTCCAGCAGCGGAGTTGTGCAGTCGACACGTGTTTTTACTTATAATC